>NW_020175053.1:6214962-6246394 GCF_003031525.2 Neophocaena asiaeorientalis asiaeorientalis
CTGTCCCGGGGGCCGGTGGCGGAGGGCGGGGCGCCGGCCCTCCGGGAGGACCCGCTTTTGTTCGTGGAGCCGCCGGCCGGAGGTGGCTATTGTCTGCGCCCCCACCGGGGTGGGGGGAGCGGGTGGAGGGGTGGGAGCGGGCGCACCCGGGCCAGCGCCCGGGACAGGTGCCTAGGACGGGGTGGTGGGCAGGGCCTTCCCGAGCAGACCCTCTGCGCAGGTGGGAGGCCGAATCTGGAGAGGGCGGCGCGACTAGGCCTCCCCCAAATTCACAGGGCCCCGGCTCTGGGGGCCGCGCAGGAGCTTCGGAGCTTTAATGCAAGCCGGGTCTGCCGCGGCAGCGCACGTGGGGAGAGGGCTGGGGGACTGCCCTGCCCACGTGCGGAGGCGGAGGGGGGCTTCCAGCACCAGCATGGGGGAAGGCTCGCGAGCAGCCTGCACTCTTGCTCAGAAGGGCGGGGTCCCCTAACAGGCGGGGAAACTGAGGCAGAGTGGAGGAGCAAGGGCTAGGTCTCCTACACACCTGCTCACCTGGACAGCTAGGTGCCTGCCTGCCCCAGAGATGGAGAGACCAGTTCAGGGGAGCTGGGGGAATGTGGGGCCACTGTGTGCCTGATGGGTGTGGGCTGGGCTTGGGAAAGCTAGGGTGGGTGATGGCCCACCTTGCCGTCGCCCACAAGCTTGCTCCCCCAGTCTGCTGGGCACCTACTACCCCTTGGCCTCTTGGCCATTCGTCCTGGGCCTGCGTGGTGGACTGCTGCTGTGGGGCGGGGAGCTCCCGGTCAGCCAGGGCTGGGTTCGCCACTGTGGGCACCAAGGGAGAGGACGTCTGTAATGGCCAAGGACTTGCTCCCTGGTGGGAGATGCTTGCCTGGCTTGGCCTGGACTTCATCCAGGATGGCCGCTCTGGATGGGGGGGCTGGTATTCCTCCAACCCTTGGTTTGTTCATCCAGCAGCAGCCGTCTCGTGCTCTCTGAGAGCCTCGACAGGGGGTTGTGGGAGCCAGGGGTGGGATCCCACCTTATTCTATCCCTTGCGTGTGCTGGTGGGGCTGTGGACAGGGTGGGACAACCACCCCACATCCTGTTCTTCATGATCCAGACCATGGGTGCTCATCTCTCAAGGGCAGACATTGCAGGTGGATCCGTGCCTCTGGGACCCCAGTCCAGCTCCCCACCAGTGGTGACTTGGCTTGTTTCCTCTGTCCCCTCCTTCCGCCATTCCCACATGCGCCCTCAGAGGCTGCCGTGGGCTTTTGCCCAGGGGTGGCCCCTCTGTGTCTTGTCCCATGTCTCATTTTTCTGAGCCTCACACACCTTAGATCTGGTCACAAAGTCAGGACTGGCACTATCCCACCTGTCCTGTGGCCTGGACACCCCAGGTCCTTCTTGTTTTCATACAAGAAAGCTGAGCCCAGGTGTGTGACAGGGCCAGAGCCCTCCAGCTCTGGGCCTCTGGAGACCCTCTTGAGAGCAGTGGTTGGGTCCACCTTTCTGGGATACTGGTCACTCCCGCCCCTGCTTGGAGTCCTGGGCTCGGCCCCTCCCACAAGTTCACAGGAGCTCATGGGAAACTCCAGAAGTGTACAGCAGCCCCTTGCTGGTCCAGGCCCAGGGCCCCTGGACCAAGTGGACCATGGGACAGATTTGGGCCCTGGGGAGAGCTGATGGGAGGCTGGACAGTCATCCCAGCGAGAGAGGCAAGGATGGTGCCAGGGCAGAGGGAGGGTGAGGCAGTTGACAGGACTTGGCGGAATTTGGGGTGTGGGGGAGGCTGCAGGTGTTGTTCATGTCTAGGGTATGAGGGAAATCTGGGGCTGCAGGGCTGGGGGTTCCTGAGGTGGGCCAGCCTGGGTAGGTGGCCATGGGACATGGGGCCCTAGAGCAGGGCCTTGAGGCCAGACAAGGATCCAGGCAGCCTGGTCAGCAGCCTCTGTTGAGAGCTGACTGTGTCCTGGTCAGTCTGTGACCCCATGTTCTCACCCCAAAGACATTTCAGAGGCCCAAGCCAGGGGTCGACCTTGGGCTCCTTCTACCCTAGGCCTTGGATCCCCCACCTGCCGGCTCTGAGACTCCCATGGTAGATGCTGCATAGGTGGTTGAGAAAGTCTGGACACGCAGGTAGAAGGCAGGAGGGGATGTCGGTGCTGGGTGCTGTCGGGGGAGCCTGCGAACTGACGTGCCTGGGCCGGGGAGCTGGGATGGGTGTTCGTGCACATGTGTGTCCAGGTCCCTTTCTGCATGTGTGTGCCCAGGCATGTGTAACGGGGGCCGGGCCTCCCTGTGATCACCGGCTGACTCACGCTTCCGCCTCCCTGCCCACCGGGGTGAAGTCATCACCATTTTTAGCTCCCTGAGGTCATTTGCCAGTCAGGGCTCTTGGGGCCTTGGGATCCCGCTGCCGGGCTGCCCGGGCTGGGTGTTGGTGGCTGATGCTGCAGGGTTGCCAGGCCTTGTTGGGCCCCTGGCTCTCCTGGACCCCCATCCCCTCTTCCCCCCAATTCTGCATTGTGTCTGCAGGCTGGAGTGAGAAGCAGCAGCCAGGCCCCCCTGGCACTGAGGTCCAAGATGTGCACCCCCTGTGCCACCCTCTAGCAGCCCAAGCCTGGCCAGGGGGGTAATGGCTCTTCTCGGAGAGGGTTAAATGTATGCAAATGTATGCATACCTACTAAGGGGTTCGTACTCCTGGCAGTGTCCTGGACAACCTGGTCCCCTCCTGTCAGTCCTGCTCCCTGCACTCCCTGTTCCCTGTGCTTTGTAGCCATGGGGCCTTGCTGCTCCCCTGCTTCCCCGGCTGAGCAGAGAGCTCACTGCCAGCCACACTTTTGCTCCCACAGTTGCCAAGTGCAGATGGGGCGGCCGAGGCCCCAGCAGGGACATGCTGTCCCTGAACCTCTGCTCCAGAACTGCCCCAGCTCCCCAGTGCCCTCAGAGAAGAGCCAGGCCACCCTGCCCAGCCGCATACCAGCGTGTCCCCACCCCAGGCCTCAGTTTACTTCTCTTTCCCAAGGAACAGCATCCTTCCTTCCTGGCCAGGTCCCTGACAGGCATACTACTTGCATTCTAGGACTGAGAAGGCGGCAGCCAAGGCTGTCGCCCCAGAGGGGTGACATGTGACTGAAAGCCCTTCCCTGTGGATGCCTGAAATCCCCCGTTAGCAGTTTGTGCAGTTCTGGGTAGTCCTTTCTCCTCTGTCAGGCCTCAGTTTCTCTTTTTCATAAAATCACATATTGTTCTCTGAAGCCCTGCTTCTGGGGGAGGGGGCACATTCTGTGACCTCTTCCTCTGTCACCAGAGCCTGAGGGATGCTCCCAGCAGGTTGGTGCAGGCTTCTCCTGGGACCCCTGAAGAGGCTGCAGGGGCCCAGAACCTTAGCACTGTGTGTATTTGGGGGGACATGCATTCTTTTAGGACAGGACCCCAACCTGGGGAGACTTCACACCCGAGGCCCTCGGGAGGTAGGCCCCGAGGGCAGCCCTGGGCACCTTGCCTTGCATGCTCCTGGGCCCGGGGATGGGAAGGTGGCCCTGGGAGCCTTGCCTTGCATGTTCCCGGTCCCAGGGACGGGAGCAGAGCAGGGCTCTGGTGCCAGGCAGATGCAGGTTGAGCTGCTGGCCTTTCCTGGGCCTCAGCTCCCTGTCTGTGCAGGCCTCAGGGGCCTGGGGCCCAGGCGGGGACCCATCCCACAAGGCACGGGCCTGGGCCCTGGAGCAGGACCTGTCCTCCTGCTGACCCGGCCCTGGCTGCCTGGGAATGTGCTCCCCCGTGCCCGCCCACTGCAGCTTGGGTTTCAGCTCCTACCCGTCCTGGCCAGACGCTGATCCTGGGATGTTGGCATGGTGGGTGGGACCCAGGTGGTCAGAGGCCTGGGGTCCCTGTGCCACTCAGCATAGCAGGGGTCCAGCCCAGCTGTGCTGTGGGCTGGCCTGTCCTCTCTGAGCCTCAGTTTCCCCACTGGTGAATCTGGCCAGTAGGCCTGTGGGCTTTAGAAGAGCCTCTCTCCAGCACCATCTTGCCTGTGGGGATGTTGGCAAGGGGGGCTGAGAGCTGAGGGCCAAGGCTGGGGAGACCCGGGGGTGTGTAGGGAGGGGACACCAGGGTTCCCATCAAGGATCAGCTGGGCCCACATTGGCCTGAATCCACCCTCTCTGGGCTCTCTGATATGACATGCAGGGCCTCAGTGAGGGGTACCAGCCACTGGCCCGAGTGAGGTAGGGCCAGGCCCTGCCCACTCAGCACCCCAAGAGTATCTGGGCCGGAAGGAGCAAGGGTATTTTGGTGTTCTGAGTGCGCAGGGCATTCTGGGAGTTGGGTATTTCTGTCCTGCGAGGGCGTCTAGCTGGCCTTGGGGATGGCGGGAGCCTGGGTGTGGCCACAGGGAGTCGGTGAACAATGCTGAAATTGCCACCCCCTGCACTCAAGGTTTCTGGGGTGGGCAGGGAGGAGGCACAGGAAAGAGCCATCCTTTAGGGAGGGCACAGGCAGGGGTGATGAGTGACGTCAGGAGAGTGTCCTGTGGGTGCTTGGGCCTCCAGGAGCTGTGGCAGCTGGGCTTACAGCTTAGACAGGGCTGCCCAAAACTGCGCCACTGGGCCCAGGGCCTTATCCACTAGATCAGCCCAAGGAGGACCTGGGGTGGGGACCAGCCCCTTGGCTTTCAGAGGCAAGAATGTGCTGCTGTCCTCACGAGCCGGGGCTGAGACAGGCCCTGGGGCAGAGGAAGAAGGCCCTCCTGGCGTCCAGGCCAGCACGAGCGTCCTTGCCCCAGGGCTGCTGAGCACGGGGTCCTCCCACCAACACCTGCCCCCTTGCCCAGGAGCAGAGCCCGGGCAGCCAGGCCTCTTTGGCCATGATGCCGGAGGCGCCTGAGGTGCTGGAGGAGACAGTGACGGTGGAGGAGGACCCTGGCACCCCCACCTCCCATGTGTCCATCGTCACATCGGAAGATGGCACCACTCGTCGCACTGAGACCAAGGTACACCTCGCCCTGGCCTCCTGCGGGCCACCCATTATTCAGGTGGAGGGCTGAGGCCACCCTGGCCTTTCAGGCTGCCAGCCCACAGGCTGCCCCTCACCCACCAGGTCACCAAGACAGTCAAGACGGTGACCACTCGAACAGTGCGCCAGGTGCCCGTGGGCCCCGATGGCCTCCCCCTGCTGGACGGTGGCCACCCACTGGGCCCCTTCACCGATGGCCCCCTGGACCGACACTTCCTGCTGCGCGGGGGTGGCCCGGCGGCCACACTCTCCCGCACCTGCCTTGGCAGCGGAGGCGGCTTTCCTGACGAGCCCCGCGACGTCCCCAGCTATGGCAGCCTGTCCCGCGGGCTGGGTGTGCGGCCTCCGCGTGGAGGCCCCCTGGGCCCAGGCCCTGGTGATGGCTGCTTCACGCTGCCCAGCCGCCGGGAGGCCTTCCCCGCAGGCCCTGAGCCTGGTCCACCAGCTGGCCGCTCCCAGCCCGAGCGGTTCCAGGCAGAGCCGTATGGCTTGGAGGACGACACTCGCAGCCTGGCTGCTGAGGACGAGGGGGGCCCGGAGCTGGAGCCTGACTGTGGCACAGCCGCACGGAGGAGGCCAGACTGTGGGCGGGGCCTGCGCACCAGGTGAGCCCCCATGAGCTGTCACTGCCTCCGGGAAGCCTGCCTTCCACTCCTTGCAGAGTACCACACGGGTAGTCTCGCTGTGGTGCAGTGTTAATAACGCACACGTTAGTTTGAATTGGCCTTGGCTCTTCTCAGGGACAGCGGCAAGGGCGGGCTCTGGGCTGTGGGATTGCACTGGGCACCCTCCCTGTGGGTCTGGAGCAAGAGAAGCTGGTGACGCGTCCATGCCTGCTGCCCCTGCTCCAGCCAGATGGCCCGGAAGACACAAGCCCAAGGGACCCAGGGCATTTTCCTGAGCTTGGGCCCCAGCCCCTCCCCCATCACAGGAGCACCCAGAACCCACGCCCTCGGTCCTTCCCTTCTCTCTGCAGCCTTTGGTTCTGTCTCCCCTATCCTCAGCTTCTCTGTCAGGTGGGAACATGACCACTGCCTGGGTCTGGATTATGCTTTGTGGCCACAGGCGAGACACTCGCCCACCCCCAGCCTCAATCCCTCACCTAGGAAGTAGGTTTGACATCTTGTGCCCTGGAGAACTGGTGGCCTGAGGCCCCTCAGATGCCTACCAGGCTGGCTATGTGCAAGGGGTGCACTAGCCAGACATGGCCTCATGGGGAGGTGGGACCCCAGTCACAGACAGATGTTTCGTAGAAACACATTTAGCTGAGAGTCAGGGAAACTGCCTGGTGATGGGAATGAGTGAGCTCCCATCTGGGAGGGATACAAGTTCTGATGACGTTGGCTGGGGTTTGGCTCTATCACTGGCTGTGAGTTAGTTCTTGCTGGGTCGGGTATGACCCTCAGCACCAACGATGCTCTAGGCTCAGCCCTGCCCCATGGGTTCATGGTCCCCCGGAGAATGTGTGATGGGGCCGCTTGGGGGCAAGGCCAGCCAGCAGCCGCGAGAGGACGGTCATGCACCGTGCTCACCTGCACAGGGCCTACGAGGACGTGGCGGACGATGGCGGTGAGCTGATGGAGGAGCGGCCCCCCTTCCCAGCCACGACGGCGCCCCTGGCCCAGCCGGAACATGGCAGCCTGGGCAGCCTGGACCGGGCAGTGCGGCGCTCACCCTCGGTGGACAGTGCCCGCAAGGAGCCACGCTGGCGGGACCCCGAGCTGCCCGAGGTGCTGGCCATGCTGCGGCACCCCGTGGACCCCGTGAAGGCCAACGCGGCCGCCTACCTGCAGCACCTGTGCTTTGAGAACGAGGGTGTCAAGCGCCGCGTGCGGCAGCTGCGGGGGCTGCCGCTGCTTGTGGCCCTGCTGGACCACCCGCGGGCAGAGGTGCGGCGCCGGGCCTGTGGGGCACTGCGGAACCTCTCGTATGGCAGGGATGCTGACAACAAGGCCGCCATCCGGGACTGCGGTGGTGTGCCTGCCCTGGTGCGCCTGCTGCGGGCTGCCCGGGACAGCGAGGTCCGCGAGCTTGTCACAGGTGAGGCGCCCGGCCGCCTGCGTCGCGGTTCAGTCGGGAGTCAGGCTTAGGTACTGTGTCAGGTCTCTACCGCTGGACTTGGCCACCACAGGTGGGGCTGGCGCTGGCCCCCTCCCCGCCAGCTCCCATGTCCCCACCATGACTACTCTGGGTCCTGCCTCTCTGGCTCTCTGGCCCCCCCAGCAGGGCAGTGGTGGGGACCATGGCTGGTCAGGGTCATGTGATGATCCCCTCTTGGCGTGGCCCCAGGAGCATAGTCCCACCTGCCTGGGTGGCTGGGAAGGGGTGGGGAAAAGGCACATGCCAGCTCTAGGCTCCCTGTCAGCCCCTCCTGTGTCCTGGCCTCTAGGGGGCTCCTTCCCCCCCCCGGGGAGCCCCCTCTCGGTGTGGCATGTGCATCTCACCCACACCAGAGCAGCACCCAGGGCCTCTTGTGGCTTTTGTCACTCCTGTCTAGCGGCGTGAGCTGGGGCCTGAAGAGGGCAGGGTGGGTCCTGAGCTGGTCCTGTGGGGACAGTGCCTGTGGTCAGCACTGGCGGGTCGATGGCACCCTGCAGGCACACTCTGGAACCTGTCGTCCTACGAACCCCTGAAGATGGTCATCATTGACCACGGCCTGCAGACGCTGACCCATGAGGTCATTGTGCCACACTCGGGCTGGGAGCCAGAGCCCAACGAAGACTCCAAGCCACGGGATGCTGAGTGGACGACTGTCTTCAAGAACACATCAGGCTGCTTGAGGTGTGCGTGGGGCCTTGCTCAGGTGCCCCTCGAAGCCTCCCAGGGCTGTTCCCACCCAAGGAGGCAGGAGCCAGGCACCAGAGCCTGCGTGCACACCTGGGGACAGCTGTCCTAGGAATAGCCACGTCCCTGTGTCCCAGATAACATGGAAGACAGCTAGCCACCCAGGCCTTGGCGTCAGAGCCAGGTCACAGTTTCTGCCCGAGTCCCGAGAATGTGCCTGATGGGGCTGTACTCACCCCCACAGGCAGCCTCTGGATGTCTGCCACCCTCCCATGTACCCCTGCTCCATCCTTGCCCAGGTTCGACCCATCCCTGTGACACCCAGGGAAGGGGAGCTAGGATCCTCCTCTCCAGTCTGCCTCAGAGGCCTCATCCCACCTCCTTGTGACCCCTGCCCTCCCCCCACCACCCTTGGAGGCCCTGCAGAGACCCCACAGGCAGTCCTGCGTCCCCTCGGTCCTGTCTGTCCATCAGGATATCCCCCCATGGCCCTCTGGGGTCCTTAGCACAGGGTGGAGCCCTGAACTGCACAGATTCAGGCGTCTGGATTCACTTCTGTCCCTTTGCAGTTCAGCTGGGAGTCAGGGGAGCCCCCCACCCCACACAGATGCCAGGCCAGGGCCCCCTCCTGGGGTCTCAGCAGTCAGGCCATTGCTGCTTCACCTTCACTGCTAGCCTCTTGTCATCTGCTAGCAGCCCTGACGGCATGGCACAGAGCACGTTCTGCAGATGAGATGAGACCCCGGAGCTGGAGCTGGGGTCACAGGGCTTGCTCTTGGCCTCACAGGAATGTGAGCTCAGATGGTGCAGAGGCCCGGCGGCGACTCCGTGAGTGTGAGGGGCTGGTGGACGCACTCCTGCACGCCCTGCAGTCAGCCGTGGGCAGGAAGGACACGGACAACAAGGTAGGCAGGGAGGCCCTGGCAGGCCCCAGGCAGGGTCAGTATCGCAGCCTCCCATGAAGGGTCGGGGAACGGAGCAGGAGCCCTGGACTATCCAGGCGGCACAGGGGATGGGTGTGTGGCGCGGGGCAGCAGGTGTGCCCTGAAGCCCTGGACCAGGTCCCACGTGTGGTAGGTGCTCCCCCCTCCTTCCTCAGCCCCTCCCTGGGTTTCGCCCGAGTGGGCCCCTAACCCAGGCCTTCCCATCCTACACCCGGTCCCTTCTGCATTCACGAGCTGTGGCATCTTCCCTGGGGGAGCGGTCAGTGTCCCGTGCCCCTCAGCGGTACCCTAGCCCCCTCTCCCTGCAGTCAGTGGAGAACTGCGTGTGCATCGTGCGGAACCTCTCCTACCACGTGCACAAGGAGGTGCCGGGGGCTGACAGGTACCAGGAGGCCGAGCCCAGGCCCCCGGGCAGTGCCATGGGTGCCCAGCGCCGGAGGAGGGAGGACGCCGGCTGCTTTGGTGGCAAGAAGGCCAAAGGTGTGTGGGTGGGACTGGGGTACTGCTCTAGGCCCCCCGACCCTGCCAAGCCGAAGGTCCTCCACACCCACCGGGGACACATTCAGGGAGCCAAGGAGGGTGCCTAGGACCACCTGTGCAGTGGTCCCCCCTAGTGCCTGGACCCAGGCCCTCAGCTCCAGGAAGGGCCTGGGGGCCCAAGTTTGGAAGTGCCGAGGACAGCGCCGCCTCCTGGCAGTGGCAGGACACCCGAGGACCCTGGGGAGCCCAGGGGGCAGCACCCCACCTGCCTCACCCCGTCCCTACCTCGGGTGCAGCTGCCAGGGGTCTGTACACTGCCTTCACCTGCCCCACTGCGTTGGCCTTTTCTGATCCCCGTCCCACTTGTGGGCACTCAGCCCCCAAAAGTAATCGGGGTGAGAGCCCCCGTCCCTCTGTCCTATACTTCCTGGGAGGGAATGGGGGTGCTGCCCGCTCAGGCTCCTCTCCTCTCTCCTGTGCTTCCTCCGGCCGCCCAGAAGAGTGGTTCCATGAAGGTAAGTCCCTGTTTGTCCTGCCATGCAGGCCTGGCGGGTGCAGTGGGCACCAGGGACCCCTCCCCGCCCCCATTGCTCAGGCAGCCATCTCCATGACAACTGCAGGACCTTTCATCCTTGGGAAGTCCTGATCCCAGTTCCTTCTCCGGGCAGCCATCTCCATGGCAACTGTGTGGACATGACAACTGCAGGAATGTCAGCCTGGGGCTGTTTGGGAGGCCGAGGGGCTGTCCCTCTGTAACCTCAGAGCCGAGGGTGGATAGGGCCTGGGCATGTCCATTCCCAGGGGCACTGGGGAGCAGGGTCTGCCCCTCTGATGGGATGGGCCAGGTGTGGCTCAGATGGAGGGACCATGCAAATGCCCCAGGAGGCTGGGTACGGCAGGCCCCTGATTGTCTGAACTCAGCTCTGCCTTCCAGGAAGGGGAAGGTTCCTCATCTGAGCGGGAGGGCAGCCGGGAGGTGGTGAGCTGGCTCTCACGGAGGTGTGCAGGCCGAGGCTGACGGGTGTTAGGTGGGGCTGCTGCAGGGGCCTGCGAGTGGGGGGTCTCCTGGCCAGCAGAGCCCAGGGCTGGGTCCTGGCCCCAGACAGGGGCAAGTTTCCCCATGAGTGGGATTCTTGGCTCCAGCCCTGCCTCACTGTGCAGCCAGGCAAGTCCTGTCCCTGCCACCCCTTGGCTTCCCTGTCTGCACCTCCCTGCCCCAGTCTGGGCTCCTGGGCCCCTCAGTTCACACACATGGTGGGCCCAAGGAGCCCATCGGGAGGATCTGCAGTGCAGCTCCCAGCACCCGATGGAGGATGAGTCCTGGCAGCTCAGGCAGGGCTCGGACCTCCCTAGGTCTAACTGCTACCACTGCCCTTTGGGCAGAGCTGCCTGCCTGGACTCAGAGCAGTGCTCTGTTCTCAGGCCTCTTGGTGCCCAGTCTTGGATGTAGGGGTGCTGTCCCCGCCCCTCCTGACACATACCTGCACCCTGCAGGGTCCACCTCACCTCCCACTGCCCTTCTGTTCCAGGAAAGAGGGTTGGTGAGATGGACCGGAACTTTGACACTCTGGACCTACCCAAGCGGACTGAGGCTGCCAAAGGTGAGCAGTGGGAGGTGGAATCCAGGCCCAGGCCTGTCCAGGAGTTAAGCTTTGTACCACCAAACGGCTGAAGGGCCTTGGAGATCTCGTGGGGAAACTGAGGCCTACAGGTGTGGGGTTCCTTGGAGGACTGTGCAGTCCCTGGGCACCTGCTCAGAGCTCAGAATCAGGGTCTGTGCCACAGGTCATTTCAGGCAGGGTGTGGGCGCAGAGGCAGGGAGGAGCCAGGCACTTGCCAGGTCACATAGCACATGAGAGGCTGGCAGGGATTGGAGTGAGGGCTAGCTGGGCAGGGCCTCCTGTGCCAGCCGAGAAGCCCGGGTTCACTCCTAGGGATTTTGGAGCCCCGAGGTGCAGTCAGATCCAGTTGGGAGGCTGGGCAAGATCACTCAGATCATGTCGGGGAGTGGTTCAAGCTTCTCGCTCCCTGTGTCCATCGGAGCCCCACTCTGTGTGGCACTTCTCTGTGCGCTGGGAATCCAGCCTGGGCGAGAGGGGTCTGCCCTGCAAGCCCAGATGCCCAAGAGCAGGGTGCAGCAGCGCAACCGTGGGAGGTCTGGGGGGAAGCATCACAGGCAGAGGGACCAGCCCATGCAAATGCCCTGCAGGGGCAAGTGCTTGGAGCATTTTGGGGACAGGAGGCTGGAGTGGAGGGAGTATGGGACATGAGAACTGGAGAAGGAGTGATAACATGTGGGGTGTGCGGGGGAGGGGAGGAAATGTCCAGGGACACAGAAGCCTAAATATGGGGGCAGACTTGGAAGGCTGCTCCGCCCTCCTCTCTGGAGCACTGTGGGGTGGCTCTGCTGCCAGGCTGGAGCCTCAATTGATGAGGGACGAGGAGTGGTTGAGTGGCTCTGACAGGGAGGGTGGGCCTTATATACGGGTGGGGGGGCTGTTGCTAGGGAGTCTGAGTCCTGTTGCTAGGGGAGCAGCTGTGGTTACTGCCTCCCTCCCCACCCCAGGCCTCCCGGAAGCTCCAGCATCAGGCAGGTCCCATTTCTTTGGCAGTGGGGTCAAGGAAGAATGACCTCGCCTAAACCCACTGCTACCTCAGAGCTTGGGTTGATTGCCTTGTGAAGTGGGAAGGCTTTTTACTCTTCGGTGGCTAAGGGGTGAACATGTTGCTGCTAAACATTCCTGATGATGCCACAGCCATACTGGGCCACAGCTTGCCCTTCCCTGGGAGGGCTGAGGAGGGGGTAGGGGGTGATGGGGCGGCCTGGGTGACTGTGGGCTGCGGGTGCTCCGTGCGCAGGCTTCGAGCTGCTGTACCAGCCCGAGGTAGTGCGTCTCTACCTGTCCCTCCTGACGGAGAGTCGGAACTTCAATACTCTGGAGGCCGCAGCCGGTGCCCTGCAGAACCTCAGTGCTGGCAACTGGATGGTGAGAGGCCAAGCCTGGCAGGGAGGAGGCCGAGGGAATCCCAGGAGCATTCCCGGTGGAGATGGTGGGGGAGCTGCTGGGGGAGGGCTTTGTCAGGCGGGGGAGCAGAACAGTCCAGCCGGAGGAGTGGTCAGGGCTCAGGTAGGCGAGTGTCTTGGTGTGTGCGGCGCGGCCAGCACTGAGCACACCTCGCACCCCCGCCGCAGTGGGCCACGTACATCCGCGCCACAGTGCGCAAGGAGCGTGGGCTGCCGGTGCTGGTGGAGCTGCTGCAGTCGGAGACCGACAAGGTGGTGCGCGCCGTCGCCATCGCCCTGCGCAACCTCTCGCTGGACCGGCGCAACAAGGACCTCATCGGTGAGGGCGGGGACGGGGGTCTGGGGCCCGGGCCACCCGCTCCTCGTGGCCCCCCTCCTGCCGGCACCGGAGTGTCCTTACAGCCCCTGCCTGCAGGGAGCTACGCCATGGCCGAGCTCGTGCGAAATGTGCGCAGCGCGCAGGCACCCGCGCGGCCCGGGGCCTGTCTGGAGGAGGACACAGTGGTGGCCGTGCTCAACACCATCCACGAGATCGTGTCTGACAGCCTGGACAACGCGCGCTCGCTGCTGCAGGCCCGCGGCGTGCCTGCGCTGGTGGCACTTGGCGCCTCCAGGTGGGTGGGTGGGGCTTAGGTGGGCAGGAGGTGCCCCCAGGTGGGCGGGGCCTAGGTGGGGGCAGAGCAGGGCCGTCTTGGCCAGACACTGACCCCAGCCCGGACCACAGCCAATCGGTGCGCGAGGCGAAGGCCGCATCCCATGTGCTGCAGACTGTGTGGAGTTACAAGGAGCTGCGTGGTGCTCTGCAGAGGGACGGCTGGACCAAGGCGCGCTTCCAGGTTCGGCCCACCCGGCCCTTCTCTCTCACTTCACCCAGGCTGGGTACCCCGTGGGAGCACCCCGACCCACCCCGTCTGTTATGTGCCCTCCTCCCCCTAGTCGGGTTCTGCTAATGCCAAGGGCCCCAAGGCACCACCGAGTCCCGGAGGCTTGGACGATAGCACACTGCCGCTGGTGGACAAGAGCCTGGGTGAGTATGAGGCAGGGGTCCATCCTGAGGTTCAGGAGTGTCCTTCCACCCTGCTGAGGGGTAGAGGGAGGCCGACCTTCATCCAGGAAGATGGCCCCCTCCCTTCCCCTCCCCAATCCTCTCCACCCGTGGTGTTCACCTTGGCACCAGGCTGAGGCCAGCCCTGGTCCCCTGCCACCGCTGCAACCAGCCAGCCACCCGCTCGTACCTTGCAGACGGCGAGAAGCCAGGCAGCCGGGACGTGATCCCCATGGAGGCACTTGGCCCAGGTGAGGGCAGGTGCAGGTACAGGCTGCTTATACTCTGTGTGGGGAGGACCTTCCGAGGAGGTGTGGTTGGAAAAAAGATTTGGTTTAGGGGTGCTCAGGGGTGAGGGGTGGGGCAGCCAGGGAGGGGTCACTGCCCAGCCAGGGTGTCCTGTCTGGCAGCTGAGGGGGCAGCTGGAGGGTTCTGAGTTGCTGGTGGGGAACAGGGGAGAGGCTGCAAGGCCCACCACACGGGAGGGGCCGTGAGAAGGCCTGGCTCAGAGCAGGCTAGGTGGGGGCCCTCTCCAGATGCATCCTGGGCTGAGAGGGAGATCCATGCCTGGTGCCTGCCTCAGAGTCCTCTCCTGCCTCCATCCCACAGATGGATACTCCGCCGTTGACGGGAGGGAGTGCAGGGCTCGAGGCAGTGACCCTGCAGGGGAGGCCTCTGAGAAGGAATCGTTGAAAGTGAGTGGCTGTGGGCAGGTGTCCAGGGAGGTGGTGTGTCCGGGGGTCACCTGGAGAGGGGCCCAGGCAAGGTTTGGTCTGGGGCCTGGGGTGGGGCTCACCTGCAGGGCAGTTGGGCTAGGAGACCCGTTCGGGGTGTGGCCCTTCTGCCTCGGGAACCTCACGTCAGAGCCAGCCTGTGGGTGCAGGTGGTTAAAAACTCGCACCCGCTGGGAGGGAGGGGCCGGGACAGAGGGCGCATGTGTGCCCTCCTCTGCATGGTCTTGCCTCCAGGGCAGCCCCTGCTATCTGCTCTGTGCCAACCCTGCCTCTCCGAGCCCCGCTGGTTTGGCTCCCCCGGACCTCAGGCCTCTCCTCGCCTGCACCCCGGCTCTCACCCTGCCCTGCTGACCAGCCCAGCCCCAACTTGCCAGCTCGGACTAACCTGCTCTGTTCTGCCTCTAACGCCCTCCTGCCCACCGCCCTGCAGCCCGACCCCGGCAGGAAGGTTCCTCCTCCCGGGCCCAGCAGACCCGCGGTCAGGCTGGTGGACGCCGTGGGGGATGCTAAGCCTCAGCCTGTTGACTCCTGGGTCTAGCTTGCATGCCTGGTACGTTCTTGTTCTCATCTGGTGTTCGTCCTCTGGGCGGGGCCTTCTCTCCATCCGGTCTGCCTGCCTGCCTGCTCCATTCTCCGCACGCTCCCCGCAGGGCCACCTCGAGCTCAGCAGGCCTGAAGGCCCAGCGGAGGGAAGCCCAGGCTGGGGGCTGAGGGAGGGGCTCCCTGGCCTGCAGCCTGGCTCAGGCCCTGTGCCATCAGGGCCTGGAGGTCACGGGGTGAGAACAGGGGTGGTCCACACCTTCCAATGCCCCCAGCACAGGGCCCCCCGAGGACCACCTGAGGCAGCCGCCTTCACCCACGCGTCCATCGCCCTGCTACCAGGCCTGCTCAGCCTTCCCCTCTTCCTCCTCAGGGCCTGGGCCCAGCCGTTTGCTCTTAGGGTCGGATCTCGGAAGAAGGGACCTCGGGGAAAGGACCTCCAGGCGGCCTGCGCAGACCCCGCCGTGGAGCTGGGAGCCCCTGGCGGCGGGGGTAGGCAGCTCCTCTTTCCCTGGAGCTGTGGGTTCTGGACACACGTGCCCTCCCGCCCTCGCTCCCCTCTTCTAACTCCCAGGCGAGTTAGTTTACTGATATGGTGCTGTGTGCCAGTGGGAGCCCGGTGGGACCCAGGGCTGGGCACCTGGCTTTGCTTTGGGGCTGGCGGGGCCCCTGAGGAGCTGGGTGGGGGTGGGCCCCTGGGGCCCCGCAGCCAGGCAGGGAGGGGGCTCAGTGAAGGGAGTCTGAACCCAAGGGTGGAGGGGCTTCCCTGGGCCCTGAGTGGGAGGCGACCTACAGAGAGGCTTTGGAGGGCCCCGCCCACCCCCGATGCCTGGAGCGCCCTCCCTGCTTGGCTCTGGCCCCTGAGTAGCGCCTCTGGGACTGACCTTTGGCAGCAGCAGTGGGGGACTGCTGTTCAGTGCCTGCTGTTTGTGACTTAAAAACAAGAAAAACACTAATGAAAACGATTAAAAACAAAACCAAAATAAGACTATGGGTAAACATCTAAATTTTTGTAAGAAAAATTAAAAATTAAAAAAACAACAAAGGAACCTCCTGTCTTCCGAGGCTCAGCTCTCTCCGTGAGCTGCTCCCATCGTTTGCTGGGTGTCAGAGGTGGCCCTCGGTGTGTGTCTGCTGTGTCCAGCAGGGTTTCAGCTCCGAGTCCCCAGGGTGGTTTTCCCACATGCGTCCCCTTTCTACACACAAAGAGGAGTGGGCTTGATCCTGGGTGGTTAGCTGGGTCCTGAGGCCTGGGGTGGAGTCCTGGCCAGTGGCTGGTCTTGGGCACAGGTGGGCCTCAACCAGGAGGGGTGATCCTGGGGTCTAGGACCCCACCCTCTGCTGGGGCCCAAGGGAGCCTCCGAGGTGGCCAGAGGTCCAACCACTTGGGGGCCTTGGGGCTGGAGCACCAGGTCAGAGCTGGGGGTACCTGTGGATTTAGGTGGATGCAAACCAACTCTGCTTCATCCCTTGCCAGCTGGGCACATGCAGAAGTGCTGCAGCTGGTCTGAATCTACTCTCTCTTCCCCAAACAAGGCCGAGTGGGACTGGGGACGGTGCCACACACGGGCCCCAAAAGGCTGGGCACTGGACAGACCACATCTGGCACTGCTGTAGGGCCGTGTCCACCTTCCCCAGCACCTGCTTGGTCAGAGATGGACCTGCAGGCTGGCTGACTGCCTTGTTCCGGTTTCCCAGGTGGGGCTCACCCCAGCCTGCAGACATCCCCATGGGGCTGTAACAGGTGCCCTCGGCCTGGCCACGGGAGCAGTACTGAGCAAGGCCGACCTCCGGCACTGCTGCGGCCAGTCTGCAGTGTTAGCATCTGGTCAAGGGGAGCAGCTTGTGTTTGGTACAAAGCTGGAGGACACCAGGGGAAAGCAGCATCATCACAGTGGCTGAAAAGAAGCACTCAGTTCATCTCTTACCTAAATATTTAGATCTTTAATTTCTATTTTACTATCTTTTAAACATGATATTGGTATATAAGATTGTTAACAGATGATTTTAGTAAAGAAGTGGCATTTCATTCTTAAAAAGGAAGTGAAAGAACTCAGGAGTCCGAAGTGTGGGGTGAGTTGTTGGTTATGGTGCCATCACTGAGGCATTGCTGCCACCTGGTGACGGCAGACCTCAAGGGCAGGCTGTGTGAGTGCACAGCCCCAGTTCCCTGACTTCTGACTTCCTGAATCAGAAGACTGACGAATGCTGGGGGTGGGGGTGTGACACTGTCATGGACACCACCTGCCTGAGCTGGCCTTTACAGTCAGATACTTTTCCAGATTTACTGTAGTGATTTTGCAAGGTGAGCTGGTCGCGCTTGGGGTGGACCCCACATGCAGGGGCCAGCGCGGGCAGGCCTGGGCCTCCCAGGCCTTGAGGGTGTTGCACTGAAGACATGCACACATTGCAGACACGGGGCAGCTAGGAGTAGGGCCACCACACCCTTCAGAATCCAGCTTGGCCAGGGAGCTGGGGCAGGGTGGGCGGTCAAGGCTGTGCAGGGCTGCCTGGGCCCTTGTAGACGACCTTCTCCAGGCCATCCACCACCTGTGAGTACTCAAGGAACGAGCTGAAGTGCGTGCACTCGAAGCGGCTGTTCCCACGCACGTACTCCAGGAACTCTGGTGTCCCCGGACAGATGACGTTGTCGGCCAGCAACACTGTCCCCTTCCGCAGCAGGCCACACTCCTGCAGGGACAGACGGACGGTTGGAGGAGGTGAGGGTGGCCTAACCTTGGGTCAGCCCTGCGCCAGCTCCTCACTGGCAGCAGCCACTGCAGGAAAGGGCTGTGCTGGGCCGGGGTCTCCTTGCTCCTCCTGCATCCTCAGTACAGCAGGTGCTTACTAAGCACTAGCTGGAAGTGTGAGTGGAGGAGGTGACGGGGCCAGGATTAGGAAAGCCACAGTGGTGACTAAGGCCAGTGGGTCCCTTGGTCACCGCGTGCCAGGAACACGGGGCTCCTCCAGGTCAGATGCCTGGTGCCCAGTGTGTGGGCTGCTGTCAGCGGTCACTGGAGGTTCAATCTGGCCTGACCAGGGTGACTGTTGGGGTGCAGAGATGGGGCACACCTCCCCACCCACCCACAAGCCTGGCCCTTGGGTCCACTCTGAGGCACCCCATTTCCACCAGCGCCTGGGCCCTGGGCAGCTGGCCAGTGTTCCGGGCCTGGGCTCTGCAGAGGGAGGAGCGGCTGGACCTCCTGGGTCCCTCTGCAGTCTCTCTAAGCTGGGGGAGGAGATGCTTAGATTACATCAAAAATCAAAAGAGGAAATACCTCAAGAGGAAATGTTTGTCTGGGGGAGGGGGTGAAGGGACAGCCCAGTTCTGCTGGTAGCTCAGAGTTTTCTTTACATGATCATTAAATAAAAGTGAGAAAAAAAAAAAGCAATCCCAAACACAGAAAGCAAAATCAAGCAAGGGCCCCAGGCGTGTCTTCAGTTGCCAGTTGCCAGCCGGACCACAGGGACAGACGGGCACCCCCTGGTGACTTAGGAATGCAAGGTCCACTGTGCAGCCCTCCAGTCTCCCTGGTGGTGGCTGCCTCCCTTCCGGCCCGTGGGCTGAGGGGGAGGCCAAGGTCCCTCAGGCCAGAGTGGAAAACACAGCTGTGAGATCAGTGAGGCTGGGACAACCCATGAGCCAGAATTTGAACAAAGTACCTCTATTGAATCATGGAGCGTTTCTCTTAGAAAAAGAAAAGGAACTTCCCAGCAATCTTGATGAGAAAGGGCAGCCTGGGAGCAGGCGCCCCCCCCACCCCCGCCCTGCCCAGCCCCAGGAGGGCATCTCAGATCTGGGCAGGAAACGCCCAAGGCGACCTGGAGCTCATTCTGAAGGACGCAGGTGGACAAGGTGGGCTCAACAAGTCAGGCACTAAACCCACAAGTTACAGAGGAGGGATGCAAAAGCCGGGCCGCCCGCCTGGGGACAGAGCCCTGGAGAGTTCTGGCCAGAAGCCCACGTCTGAGTAAGACTGTGTGCTGGCAGCAGGGAGGGAACGGCATTCAGAGGACCAGAGCCGGGTCCACTGTTCCCTGACCCTCCCTCCTTCCGCCCAGGGTGTGGGCTGGGCTGAGACTCTGGCCACTGTGTGGCTTCTGTCTGTCTCTGGCTCTGGGGGAAGCCAGCTGCCCTGCTGGGAGGACACTCAAGCAGCCTGTGGAGAGGCCCGAGCAATGGGGGACCAGGGCCGCCTCGAAGCAGCTCCTGGTCTGAACGGCCACCTTCCCTGCCAGCCCCTCACCCCAACCCAGGGGGAGCAGCCAGGCCCAAGAAGAGCCCAGCTGCAGGGCTTCAGAGTGCACGTTCCCAATCCACAACTTTTCTTCTTTTGAGATAATTACCAGCTTTGAACAAGTGGCACTGAGAAAACTATCAGTTTCTTAGTTACTAAGGGCAATATTTGCTGCTTTTCTATCAATGCAGGCCCCGTAATTATCACACACCCCAAAGCTGCTGAAACCTCCCCTCCCGGTGACGCAGGCCCAGCTGCTCAGTTGCCCAGATGTGCTCCCTGCAGCCGCCCCCGCTCTGGCTCGAGGGCCTCTGTGCCAGCCCCCCACTGCCACCCGTCTCAGCCAGCACAGGTCCCCGTGCAGCTCCTGGTCTGGGTCCCCTGCACCGCCACCCCTCCCCACTCCACACAGCCAACAGGATCTCTCCGGAAGACAGGTCTAGCCTGCCCTCACCTGCCTGAAGCCCTCCTCCGTACCCTGCCTGTGTGGTCAAGCCCTCCACACACAGCCCTGGCCCACTGTCCCCACCCTGCCCAGTCCCAGACCATCCTGCACCCTCTCACACACGCCCAGCCAGGGCTGGTTCCTTCTCGCCACGTCCAGGCACCAGGCCCACCACACCCACGCCAACACCACTGGTGCAAGGTCCTGCCCGGCCCCAGCTATGGCTCAAGCAGCCGTGCCCCCCACGTCCACAGTCCCCCTGTGCCGGGTGATGCCCGGCCTGTGGGGGAACTGAGGTGGGCGAGCAGGGGACTGAAAACGGTCAGCCCCATGTGGCTGCCGAAACTGGAGGCCGTGGTGGGGCACAGCGTCCCAAGCTGCTGTGTCCCCTTGACCGCCCGGGAGGGACAAGGTGGTGGTCATCAATACTGAGCTCCACTCACCTGGGCGCGAGGCAGCCCCCTGGCTACCACGTGGTGCCGAAGGAGCAGCTGGCACTGAGGCTGGACAGCCTGGGGGTGGGCACGGGTGGGGCGGGGGCGCAGGGGGCGTACAACAAGGAGTCTGGGGAGGAAGGCGGGCAGGAGACGCGTCTTTCCCTGGCCAGCACCTGCCACCCAGTCAGGAGAGCCACGTGGCCACTAGGCTGCCTCCCTCTTGCCTCCCCAGCCCAAGCCCTTGCAGCCCCAGGTGTTCACCCCTCCCAGCCACCCTGGCACAGGCTGCCCTGCGCAGGGATCCCCCTTCCTCCAGTCTCCACCCCACCCAGAGCCCCGCACTCCCCTCCATGTCCTAAATGCAGGCAGGCTGGCCCAAGCCTCCCGGGCCCCCAGGGCCGCCCTCGGCAGGGCCCGTTCCGGCCAGGCGGGCACGAGGCTCCTGTCAACTATGAATTGGCATTTTCCATTGGCACTTGCCATCTACCTCTACAAGGATTAAGTCATTTACTGCTGCAGCTGCTGACTGTCAACACCCCCTGGAAGGAGTTCAGGCAGAGAGCTAAAATAAGGCACTCTGTGCTCTGGGAAAAACTGGCAGAACAGGTCTTCAGATAGATATTTTCAGGAGAAGATTTTATGAGCCCAATTCTTGTATCTCCTTGTATCTAGAAAAACACTAAAATCCTTCATGGTGATGACTGCTTCTCGTGACTAGCAGAAACATTTGGCAAAAAAATATGCACTCGATTGCATGTACTCCCCCTTCACCAAAATCACATATATACTGACCTTCCCCCCTACCTCTTTGGAACAGTTTCTCAGAGCTATCGGGGGTCCCGTCTCCCAGGCTGCAGCTCTCATGTAGCCCCAAATAAAACTTAACTTGCTACTCTCACATTGTGCAATTTTTTTTAAGTAGACACTCACCTCCAGGAGGAGCATGTCTGGCAGGTACCGGTCCTTCCAGTGATCGAGGAAGACCATGTCCACAGTGTCCACGTCATATTTCTTCTTCAGTTGGGGGATGATGTCCTCGGATGCCCCGACGACAACGGTCACCTGGAACAACAGACCCCCACCCGGACCCCTGAGTCCAAGTGGCTTCTGGGAGACAGGTTCCTGCTCTGCCCCTCCCTCTGGGGGCCTTGGAGTCTCCTACTCTGTGGACCGGGGCTGTGGGCCGGCTGGGTAAATGTGGCCTTGAGCCGCCAAGGTGTGGCCCAGGCCCTTCCTGCCCTCCTGGCCCCTGGAACCTGTGTCCACATCTGTCACCCTAGGAATGGTGCCGCACCCTGTCCTGCAGGCCTGCGAAGTCCACCATCTGCTGGGTGATGGCGGCGTAGTCAGGGTTGAGCTCAATGGTGAGCAGCCGGGCGCCGGGCAGCAGCAGGCGGGCCATTCGCACGGCCGAGTAGCCACAGTAGGCACCCAGCTCCAGCAGCACCGAGGGACGCTGCTCCCTCAACACGGCGTCCACGATCTGGCCTACGGAGGGGAGTGGGGTGAGCAGGCAGGGGGTGACCCACCCCAGTCCTGGCCCATCTCCTTCCTGACTGAGCAGCAGCCCCTCCCAGTGCCTGGCCCCTCAGGCCTCTGCTTTTGTACACGTTGCTCCCTCTCTTTTCCACCATTCCTCCCTGCCCCCAACTCGTCCTAACCCAGAGCTGCCCTCTGTGGAAGCCCCCAGACGTGACAGACGTGACAACCACTGTCCAGCCCCCACTCTGCCCCCAGGCTGCGCTCAGAGCCTCCCTGGCTCCCTTGAGCTGGACACTGTCAGAAGGTCCAAGGGGGCTGGACAGTGGCTGTCATGTCTGTCCCCAGGGCCTGACTCCAGGGGGTGTAGGGTGGCACTTGCCTGTGCCCCAGGCTGGAGTCCAAAGGTCAGGAGGCAGCCCGGGGGGCCTGATGCCTGTGCCTGGCAGAGTCCAAGAGTCTCCATACACCGTCAGGCCCAGCCAGGACAGCCAGGGACCCACTGCCCACCCTGTGCTGACACCTGGCTCTGCCTGACGGCCTGCGAGTGCAGGGCCCACGTGGAGACTCTGCTGTTGCCTCTGACTGGCGATGGCAAGGGGCCCCCTGAACAGCACCTCCTGGAGGGGGGGTTTATCAAATGTCCCACCCTCCCGTGGGGACAGCGACATGGGCGTTGGGGCTCTGCACAGCCCCTGACCCTCACCTGTGCCGGTCGCACTGCCCACCTTTCTTGTCGCCCACGTTCATAGCCCACTCCTTCTGCGAGCAGTAGGCGTCGATGGCGTCCAGCACGCTCTGCGGGTCCCCGGCCACAGCGTGCTGCAGCACATGGCGCAGAATGCGCTGCTCCTTGCTGTTGCCCATGAGGAGGTTGCGGACGGGGTGCAGGACAAGCTCGTTCCAGCCAATGATGAACAGGCCCCAGAGTCGCAAGGCCTGCAGCAGCCACAGCAGCGCCAGCAGCACCAGGCCAAGGGCGCCAGCTGCCAGCAGCAGGGGTGGGGCCTCCAGCATCTGTGATGGGGCAATGGGCGGGGTTCTACCCGGCAGGACTCCTGGGAGCACATGGTCACCACGGTGTTAGTAACCTGCCCTCCTGGCTGACCCACGCTCTCAGTCTGGGGGTGCTGCCACTGCCAACCCCCGCCACCCCCCTGTGCTGATGGGGGTACAAGGTTCAAGAGGCCAGCCACATGCCTGGTGGCCAGCTCCAGGTGAGCACAGCCACAGCCCTGCCCACCTGCAAACCACTTCCTGCTGGGGCTGCGTCCCGGGGTCGGGAGTGGGTGTGTCTGGCTTCCCCCAGCCCCCCTGGCTTCCCAGACAGCCCTGACAAGGGACACAGCTGGCCTGAGGCTTGTTTACACAGCACAGGGAAAGCCAGCCTCATGCACAGCCCCCTTGGGCACTCACACTCGGGACAGTCCAGGAGCTCGTGTGGCCCTGTGAGTTTCCAGAGAAGGACACAGGGAGCCCCCAAGTCAGGCACACAGGGCACAGCCCATTGGCTCTTCCCGTAGGGGACAACCACACAGGGCCAGTCTGTCCCCTCTTCCCCTTTGAGGAGGAAGGCCACCCTGCCACCCACACCACAGTGGGAGCGAGACAGGCCTCCCCCTGGCAAGTGACCCTTTGGGCAGGTAGCTGGGGTCCCAGTCAGATGAGGGGCCCGGGGCCCCTGAGACACAGCTAGGCTGAGCTGGCACAGAGCAGAGACCTTAAAATGGAAAAGGATGAAAGACAGAGGAAGGTGGGAAGCTTCCATCGGGGCTTGCAGTCATGCAAGGGTCATGCACAGGAAGGGGCCACACAGGACCCCGCTCCCCGAGAAGCTCCCATTGGGAAAGGCACATGGGAAAGCGGGCAGGCCAAGGATCTTGGAGGGGAGACCCCTCGAGGACAGCTCAGGGCTCCAAACCCCAACGCCCTGGACCACGAGGAGGGGGCCTGGTGGGCAGAGCAGGGATGAATAGGGGAGCACGGACACCCAGATGTCTGAGTGGTCTCAGGCCACATGGCCTATTTACACCAGGCACAGTGGGCACGTGGTCAGCAGGTCAGAGTCTGCACACACAAAGACCCAGGTGGGGCCCACGCCCTGCTCTGCTCCCAGGCCACTGACCAGACCTGGCTCCTCAGACGGCTCTGCCCCCCACGCCCCTCCTCTGAGCTCAGCAGCAAAGCAGATGGAATTTGTGCGGGGTTCTCCTGCCTGTAGGTAATTTAGGCAGGAACCATAACCAGAAGGTGACCAGAGTCCTGGCACGTGGGCCCCTCCCGGAGGCCGGCCTGGCCCTCAAGTGAGAGCAGAGAGGCAGTGAGACAAAGCCTGGAGCGTCCCCCAGTCCGGACACCAGGGACAGCCTCCCTGGTTTCCCTGGTCCTGGCACTGCCCTGCAGGCTAAGGAGGCACATGCCCCATGGGGCAGGACGCACCACCACCCAGGAGGCAGGTGGGGGAATCACAGGGGAGGCGCCGTGGGTTAAGGCACAGCGCTTTCTTCCAGGGACAGGTGACAGGACTCAACAAGGAGGGGCCGAGTGGCCTGAAGTGACCAGAACTGCTCACTGTGCTCCTTTCTGCGGGCTTAGGAGCCCCTAACCACACCTGTGTTGCTTTATGTATCATGACTATCTTCACTAGCGGTGGTGAGATGTTGGATCATTTTGATTTATTCTCTGGGTTGATGAAAAAAACTAATAAATGTTACACATAAATATCAAAAATAAGAAGGAATATTCCGGGGACTTCTCTGGTGGCTCAGTGGCTAAGAATCTGCCGACCAATGGAGGGGACACAGGTTCGTGCCCTGGTCTGGGAAGATCCCACATGCTGCGGAGCAACTAAGCCTGTGCACCACAACTACTGAGCCTGTGCTCTAGAGCCCGCAAGCCACAACTACTGAGCCCATGTGCCACAGCTACTGAACCCCATGTGCCTAGAGCCCGTGCTCCGCAACAAGAGAAGCCACTGCAATGAGAAGCCCACGCCCAGCAACGAAGACCCAACGTGGCCAAAAATAAATAAATTTATTTAAAAAAATAAAAAGAATAAAGCCACTGAAGGAAGCCACACTTGGAGGAAGCGCTTCAGGGCCGTGGAGAACCCTCTGTGGGGAAACAAAACATGGAGGGCCCCTCTTGTTTCAGGTCTTCGTACCCAAGTGTCTTCTGCTCTCCCCTTCCAAAGAGCCACAGTGAGGTCACTTGGTATACCCAGCAGTGGCCTTGGAACCCTAGGATCCCAACACCCTGCTTGGCTCTGGGCCCAGGGGTGGAGATAAAGAGCCCCAGTTACCCTAAGAGGAGGACAAAGGGGCCGTTGGCCAGAAGGTAGGAGCCGATGACCGAGGGGCACCCTCGAACCCTCTGTTTCTGTGTGTCCTAAACATGCATGATGGAAGGTTTTAAGGGGCTTGCAAAGTGCACTTTCCAAACATGGTTCCCGACCGCAGTGAGGGGAAGGGGCAAAGCTCTGTGCAGGATGCTGTGTCCTGTTCCTGGTGGCTCTCGCCTCAGGACAGGGGCAGTCCTGGGAGAGGCTGCCGTGGAGATCCGGTTTTGCTGAGGAGGCTGGACCTTCATGAGGCCTCCACAGGTGACACATTGAGCATCATGATAGCAAGGGGGAAGTTGAGGGAGACACAGATAAATGAAAAGACATCCCATGTCCATGGACTGGAGACTTGACATTGTCAGGATGTAAACAGTGCCCAGCATGACCCTCAGATACAATGCCACTCTCACCAAAAAAGTCCAATAGCATTTTTGCAGAAATAGAAAAATCCATCCTAAAAGTCATATGGAATCTCAAGGGACCTACAATAGCCAAAACAATCTTGGAAGAGAACAAAGTTGGAGAACTCACACTTCCTAATTTCAAAACTTACTGCAAAGCTATAGTAATTAACACACTGTGGTACAGACACATAGAACAAACGGACAGAACTGAGAGGCGGGAAACAAACCTTCACGTCTATGATCAAATGATAGTTTTACAAGGTGCCAAGACCACTCCATAGGAAATGGTTCTGGGACAACTAGAGTTCCACCTGTGAAAGAATGAACTTGGACCCTTACCTCACACCATATACAGAACTAACTCAAAATGCATCCAAAACCTAATTTTAAGAGATAAAACCATAAAACTCGTAGAAGAAAACGTAGGAGTAAATCTTCATGACCTTGAATTTGGCAATGGATTCTTTGATATGACACCAAAACCACAGGCAATAAAAGAAAAACAGATAGACTTTCATTAAAATTAAAAACTTTGTGCATCTAAGGACACTATCTAGAGAGCAAAGGACAACCCAGGGGATGGGAGAAAATATTTGCAAACCACATATCTGATGAGGGTTTAAAATGCTGAATATATATAATTCCTACAACTCAAAGACAACAACCCAGTTAGAAAATGGGCAAAGGACATGAATAGACATTTCTCTAAAAAAGATACACCAACAACCAATAAGCACACAAAAAGGTGCCCAACATCATTAGTCACTAAGGAAATGTAGATCAAAGCCACAAGGTACGACTTCACACCAATTAGGATGACTTCCCCAGAAAAAGGGAACATAATGAGTGTTGGCGGGGATGTGGAGAAATCGGAAACTCGTGCACGGCTGATGGGAACGTAAGACGGAGCAGCTGCTGTGGAAAAAGGCTGGTCGTTCCTCAAAATGTTAAATATAGAGTCACCATATGACCCAGCAATTCCACTTCTGGGAGTGGACCCAAGAGAAGTAGGAGCAGGGACTTGAACCTGCACTTGTCCACCCACGTTCTGAGCAGTGTGAGTCACAGCAGCCGAGGGACGAACGAATGGAAACGGACGAACGGACAAAGTGCGGTCTATCTGCACACTGGGGCATCACTTGGCTATTAAGATGAATTCAGCCCTGATTCATATCCCACAAGGAAGGAAGTGCTGACACCCTGCTACATCACGGATGGACCTAGAGGACATTATGCTCAGTGATATAAGCCAGACACAAGAGGATAAATACTGAATGTTTCCACTCATATGAAATACCTACAAGAAGCAAATCCACAGAGACAGAAAGCAGAACAGAAGTTGCCAGGGGCTGGGGAGGAGGAGGGTAATTACTGCTGAATGGAGACAGAGCTTCTGCCTGGGATGATGTGAAAGTGCTGAAAATAGCGGCAATGGTTACACAACTATGTGAATGCACTTAATGCCACCAAACTGTATGCTTAGAAATGGTTAAAATGGTAAATTTTAACTTATGTATGTTTTACTACAGTAAAAACAGTGGAAAACCAAGAAAACAAGCCACCTTGTTTCTGGTCCTCCCTATTCCAAAAAGAAAAAGGGACACACCACTCCTCACTAGGAAGCAGGATCCAGAAAAACCAGCCCAGCTCCCAGTCTCTCTGTCCTCTGGCCACCTGCCCCCTGAGACTGGGTACCTGGGGGCAGCCTGCTGCCCGACCACAGTGCACACTCACCCCCTTCTGGGAGGAGGGGAAGGCCTTCTTGTCCTGAGCTTCCTCCGACACCTCCAGTGTATGTACATACCCTGCATCCATCTCCCCAGAGACAGCACGTGGACCTGGGTGAGGGGCAGGCCCTCTCTCCCAAAACCACTACAGCAACAGCCCACCCTGCAAACCTTCCTTATTATAAGCCCCTTATTTTTATGGCTGCGTTGGGTCTTTATTGCTGCTCACGGGCTTTCTTTAGTTGCAGTGAGCAGAGGCTACCCTTCGTTGTGGTGCGCGGGCTTCTCATTGGGTGGCTTCTCTTGTTGCGGGGCCCGGGCTCTAGGCACACGGGCTTCAGTAGTTGTGGCTCGCGGGCTCTAGAGCGCAGGCTCAGTAGTTATGGCACACAGGCTTAGTTGCTCTGCGGCATGTGGGATCTTCCTGGACCAGGGCTCGAACCCATGTCCCCTGCATTGACAGGCGGCTTCTTAACCACTGCGCCACCAGGGAAGTCCCAAGCCCGTTCTTAAGTGTTCTCCCTGCAACCCCCAAACCATGCCCTCCCTCACCTCCTATCACCACTTATCCTCCTGGAGATAATCCCCCTAAGGGCCCAATGCAGACACTGGCCAGGGCCCTGGCCCCCCTCAGACCCAGGTGGGGACCGGCATTCAGGGCAGGGACAACCAGAGCCATGGGATCTTCAGTCCCGGGGTTCCAAGGCTTGTCTGAAAGGTCCATCAAGACACTGGGAATGCCTCTGGCCCCTCTGCAAAGAGCTGAATGTGCTGTGGCACCCGGGTGGCCCTCCCCCTGTCTGGAGAGCAGCAGGCGCCTGGGCCTCAGCCACACTCGTGGGGAAGCCGGGGGAGGGCCATATGGCACTTGTGTGGGGGCTCCAGGAGCCACACAGGGCCGGCCAGCCTCCCGGAGAAAGGGCTTGAGGGGCGCAGCGTCCCCAGAAGGCAGGCCTCAGAGCACAGGCAACAGTTGGGGACAAAAGGGTGGGTTGGCCAGGGTCCTTGTGAAGGGGGTCCAGGGGCTGGCTGCCCAAGCTGGGGGTCTGCCGGGGACACGCAAAGCTGTGCGCTCAGGCACTGCCCGTGTACACCCCGTGGGACGCGGAGGCCCAGGGACCACAGGCTCATCTCCCTTCCTTGTGATTCTGGCTCCAGACATGTCCGCAGACCACAGTGAGGACAGGTGCTGCCCCTGAAGCAGGGGGCAGGGGAAGGCCAGGGCACCTCCTGGGCTGGAGTCCCTCCTGGCCCTTGGGGGCCACTCTGCTCCTCCCTGGGGACTCCCTGCAGCCCCGCTGACGGAGCAGCACTCGGGCTGCCTCTGCCCACTTCCTCCTGGTCGACACAGCATCCTTACTAAGGATAAGGTGGTCTTGAGTGGCTCCCCTTCCCACTCCCTCCTCCCCCAGCCCCTGCCTCCTCTGCCCTCTGTCCGTTCCCAGCATTTTCCCTCCCCCCAGCCCCTAAAACCCCCCAGCCCCTGAAACCTTGGGCCCTGCCCCACTGGGGGCTCTCAAGGGACTCAGGGACCCCAGAAAGCAATCACTTGAGGCTGAAAAGGAAAAAAAAGTGAATTGGAATCATTTAGTCTACGCCTCCCTACGTATATATCAGTGAAGAAAAAGTCTTAAAGGTGTCCCCACAGATGCTGGTGGGAAGCTTTAAGGCCTCATATGGAACAGGTAATCAGCCTGCCCCACCTGCCACAACATGATTCAGATAAAAATATAAAACGAAGCAAAGACAAGGTCCAACTCTTATATAAACTAGTGAGTTTTATATAATTGTATTTATGCCTTACACATAGCTAAAATTTTTTTTAAAGAAAACCATCTCTGTTTGCATATGTCTGTATGTTTATGTAAGATTGTATGTTTTTATATATATATATGATATTTCCCTACCTCCAGATGGTATTACCAAATCAGGTTATAAAATTCCTTAAAGGAGTTCTATCCTAATTGGCTTCGAGAGGAACAAGCACTTACATAAATTAAATCTTCCTAAAACTCCCGAAATATAAGAACCAACTCAACTGTTTTTCCCGTAATTTGGTAAATCTTTGCTAAATAAAGTTCCTGTAATTTGGTAAATCTTTGCTAAATAAAACTAGTTTAATATTGTTCATTTCATAAAACAGGTGTATCTTTAGAGTTGTCAACATTAAACATAGTGCAAATATACATTTTTATTCTACTTGGTTTACTGGTCAAATAGCTAATATTTTATCCACTAGACATTTAAGATTTTACACATAAGTTTGATTTTAATCAAATCTAGTCACTATTCTGACAAACTTTATTTCAATAATTGTGTTTTATAATGTGTCTGCCTAAAAACAGTTTCCAAAATCTTTTTGGTAACTTGCAACCTTAGAGTTATGCCAAGTTAAGTTAAATAACAGATATTCATTGAATATCTAAATAATTTCTAAATAAGATAAAGTGTTGAGGATTTCCCTGGTGGTGCAGTGGTTAAGAATCCGCCTGCCAATGCAGGGGACATGGGTTCAAACCCTGGTCCAGGAAGATCTCACATGCCGCGCAGCAACTAAGCCCGTGCACCACAACTACTGAAGCCCGCGCGCCTAGAGCCTGTGCTCAGCAACAAGGGAAGCCACCACAATGAGAAGCCCACGCACTGCAGCGAAGAGTCGCCCCCACTCGCCGCAACTAGAGAAAGCCTGCACACAGCAACAAAGACCAAACACAGCCAAAAATAATTAATCAATTAATTAACTAAAAAAGATAAAGTGCTGAAACATTCATTATTAGGCATAAGTTTATATACTTTTGGCTTCTCATGTTTATATGATACAAAGAAGCTAAAGACATTTGGGTGTGTTAATAAACATATTCTTGCCACAGTTAAACAATTTGTACTGTCAAAAGCATCTACGTCCAGATTACGAGATGTTATATTCATAAAATTTGCTAATCTGCTACAGAATACTGGGATATGACAGACAATTTGCAATTGCCTACTTCCTAGTTTTCTCTGTAAAATAAAGGTTGCTAATGGTTAAAAATTATAATCAATGTGTGAGAATAAAACTACTACTAGATACAAAGCAAAGGGAAACAACTTGGTACACAAAGTTGGAAAATAGGATATGTTCTTATGTGAAAAGTATGCAGAGAATGTAGGATATGTTTTTGTTAGGGAAGGAGAGTCGTTTTGTCCTCAAGTAAAATAAAAAGGAGGGAAACAAACCTGAATGGACAGAGAAAGCGGTGGAAGCTTTGTGGAAAAGGAATTTTGTGTTGTGAGGTTACAGCTGGCTAAGGTTAAATGGATTTGTATACAAAGTTTTCTTAAATGAGCTTTACCATCAATAGCATACTGATACAAAACTAGAGCTTGGTTTCCTCTTTGTTAAAATGAGATTTCTTGGATTATTGGTCTGCTTTTAATAAGAGATTGTAAAAGGTTTCTCTCTACCTTTTGAATAATCTTCCTAGGAAAAAAAGCTGTGTCTTAAAATAATTCCCTGTACCCCTAGTTGCCACTCGGGAGAACTGAGTGTCCCCCCTGTTCAAAAACCCAGGTCTGCAGTCCTGTTTCCTCCTGTTCCTACTTGTGAGCTCCCGTATTGTCACTTGGTTAAGGAGATAACTGAGTCTTGTTCTGCAGTGAGCTGGGATCCTATTTAATCAAGTGTTCAAACCTCCTGACATTTGGGACAACTCTGTCTTCCCCAAATCAATCCTAAATGAAGTCTGGATCTCAAAATGGCTTTGGGATTTCCCAGAGGGTCCTTGGAAAATCTCAGTGGTTTGTACTTTTACCTTGTAAAAGAAGGGATGTTAAAAATAATTAGGTCTGTCTGTTATGGTAAACTGCATGGGAAGCACTGTCAAGTAAGAAGAGAATCTTAACTTTCCATATGTTATGTTTGTACAGGTAAACGCTATTAATATAAATATTTTAGAAATTTTGCTTGCTTTCCATATGTTCTGGTATAATGTTATCACTCATAATTATAGTTAATATTTAAAATGGTGTGTATGTTACAGAAACACCCAAATTTCCTTGTCAATTGTGTTTTTGTGATGACCTCTCATCAGTTTTTTTTTTTTAGTTTTTAGTTTTGGGTGTGTTGGGTCTTTGTTGCTGTGCATGAGCTTTCTCTGGTTGCGGCGAGCGGGGGCTACTCTTTGCTGCAGTGCACGGGCTTCTCATTGCAGTGGCTTCTCTTGTTGCGAAGCACAGGCTCAAGGCGTGCGGGCTTCAGTAGTTGTGTCATGCGGGCTCAGTAGTTGTGGCACGCAAGCTCTAGAATGCAGGCTCAGTAGTTGTGGCGCACGGGCTTAGCTGCTCCATGGCATGTGAGATCTTCCCGGACCAGGGCTCGAACCCATGTCCCCTGCACTGGCAGCCGGATTCTTACTGCACCACCAGGGGAAGCCCCTCTCATCAGTTCTTTAACCACAGCCATTTTAAGTCTTTTGTCAGCTGCAGGTAACTTTGTTTCACTCTGATGTTTCTCCAAAGCATTTGTAATCAGCTACAGGCCAGGGGGCTTCATCCTCAACCAAAAGGGCCTGCCTCAGAGACCTGCGGAAGGACTGGGCAGGGACCTCGGGCAGCGCCATCCCTCTGGACTAAGGATCAGAACCCAGAACCCAGAACTCTAGTGGAGAAACCCATGGGCCCAGGAACTGCTCTCCCAAGATCAAGCAGAACGAAAACTAACTACATGACACAATGTTCATTGCAGCTCTATTTACAATAGCCAGGACATGGAAGCAACCTAAGTGCCATGGACAGATGAATGGATAAAGAAGATGTGGCAAAAAAAAAAAAAA
>NW_020175053.1:6246717-6249436 GCF_003031525.2 Neophocaena asiaeorientalis asiaeorientalis
TCAGCTCGGTGCTCTGTGACCACCTAGAGGGGTGTGATAGGGAGGGTGGGAGGGAAATGCAAGAGGGAGGAGATACAGGGATGTATGTATATGTATGACTGACTCACTTTGTTATAAAGCAGAAACTAACTCACCATTGTGAAGCAGTTATACTCCAATAAAGATGTTAAAAAAAAAAAAACTAACTACATGAGACTAAGTAAACTGACAAAGCATGATTATAATTTTTATGGCTTCTGTTTAGAATACTGTAGGCTCTTTTCTAAGAGTTATTTGTTTATTTTTTAAATTATTATTAATTTGGTTGTGCCAGGTCCTAGTTGTGGCAGGCCAGCTCCTTAGTTGCAGCTCGAGGGATCCTTAGTTGTGGCTCACTGGCTCCTTAGTTGTGGCATGAGAACTCTTAGTTGCAGCATGCATGTGGGATCTAGTTCCCTGACCAGGGATCGAACGCAGGCCCCCTGCATTGGGAGTGCTGAGCCTTATTCACTGCACCACCAGGGAAGTCCCTTGTTGGCTTTTTAATGCCCCATTTTCTGGATATTAGAGAAAAAAAAAAAAACTTTCCCTTTTCTCTTAAGCTGTCTATGACTCATAACAATCTAGTAAGTTATACTTCTGTAAACAAAATTGAAGCATTTGTTTTTCTCTGTACCTGATCCCTCCAAAAATCAGAAACTATTATGGGGTATCCTTATTTTCATGGCAATATAGTTATTTGCATAGGTTTAATAAGACTCTGTCTTCTTTGTGATAGGACATAACTGAAAACGTTGGTTGTATTACCAAGGAATGTCATGTTTGAAAATGACACATGGATTCAGCTATGACCAGACGGTTCTAAGGAACTGCAGTTACTTTATGGAACCAAGGCTTAAAAAGCCCTCTGGGAAAACCCAGCCTGGTGCTGGGCATCCAGGGTCCCCAGTCTCCCAGGGAGCGAGGAAGGTCGCCTCCTACAGGCCTAGGAACCCTGGGATATTGGGGGAACCTTGAGCAGAGAGGAGTTCACTCGAGTCTACAGGTGAATTCTGCTGGCACTTTCTTGACTTCCTAGTCTTGGAAGCTTTTAAATGTCCAATCTGAGATTCCCTGCAAAAAATTCCACGAGACAAACTTTAAAAGGGCTGTGTGTCAACCATTATTCTTGCTGCACTTACATAAAGAATCAGCCCAAATCTAGTGAGACCGGAGCTATTTTGTAAACAAGAATAATCTTACTTTATCTTTGATTAAAAATGGAAGTGACTACAGACAGAAATTTTGTCTCAGTGGAGAAAATAATACACCTTGTGGGTCATCAGAGTCCAGTCCTGTCTGTTGCCTTTGAGGTTTTATTATCCACCTGTTCGCTGGACTGCACTGCCAACCTACACATTTGTCAGCATTCAGCAGATCCCCAGGCCTTTCCATTTCCTTCAATATCTGATACACCTCTCCAAATATCAATTTTTCCCATTTTCCTCCCTCTCTCCTGGTGTGACTGCCCAGACCCATCCTGGTACTCAGGTGTCGTGTAGCTGCCCTTTTCCTCCAGGGTCTTAAAAAGCCCTGGAAGTTGAAGGGAGATAAGGTGGCAGGAACTTCAGGGAACCGGGCACCACTGCCCATCACATGTGGGCCACTGCGTGAGCCCACTGGGATGCCCACGTCTCCCAGGCTCTGCTGTGGATGGAAGTAGCCTTGCCTGCGACTCTGAGGTCTCCACGTCATCACAAACATTTACAGGCAAACCAGGAAATCTAGTGGACTGCCACCACAGCCTCACTCCACCACCTAGAGACTTGAGAGCTCAACGTCTAACATCTTCTCAACTGGCCGGCCTCAGGACTCAAAACCCGGGTTTACTGTTGGCTCCGACCATTCACTAAGGAGACGCTCTCTGACAGAACCCAGCCAGGCCCCTCTGAGCCCTCTTCTCCAAGAGGCCTCCTGTAAAGACTGGTACAAACACTGCGTTTCACAGCTAGAGGCCACTTCCCTACAATGCCCTGGCCCCCCACGGTGCCCACCTGACAAGCTCATTGCTTCTAGCAACACTGCCCAGCTTCTGCAGGAGGGCAGGAGTCCAAATCCAGTTGGCAAGCTCAGGTGGGAATCACATGGACCCACGCCTCTTCGCACTTTTTGTATTTTCCACCCCCTGAGTCTCGAGCCCCGATGCCCGCCCCCCCCACACTTAAAAGGCCCAGTTGCCTCTGAGCAAGTTTGGAGGGTGCTGGGGTCTTTCCCCAACTGTGCCATTACCAATGTCCTCTGTGTTTATCTGACCCACTCTCCTGGCAAGCCCCTCGGACCCCTCCAGTAGTGGAGGCAGCAGCGTGCAGGAATCCCACTGTTCAAAACTCAAAGGCTGGTCTGGGGCAGGTCGGGGCCCAGGCTTCCCCTTCCTGGTAGGGCCACCATTCCCACAAAAGGTAAGGCCCCAGGGCACCCCGGGGCCTGCCAGAGCTGCCAGTTGGCTGAGCCCCTCGCCCAGGCCCCCACAATTCTCCCTCTCAGAGGACCCAAGGACAGTCAGACCCTGACTCTGCAACCCATTCCCATGGCCAAGCCCTCCCAGAAACCACCACGCCTGGGGTCGGGGTCTCCAAGCCCTGTGGTGGCCTCTGTGCCCAAGTGGACTTTCTCTCTGCAGCACGACTCCCCCTTCCTCCACCAGCCTGGTGCCACCGCCCCCACCCATGTCAGGAGACCCCACCCCTTGTCCAGAGAGTCA
>NW_020175053.1:6249457-6260626 GCF_003031525.2 Neophocaena asiaeorientalis asiaeorientalis
CCCGATCCCCCGGCCCAGCATTACCTGTGGTCCCGACGGTGGCTCATCTCCCGAGGTCACCAGGTTTCGCGCCCTGCGCACCCCACTAGCCAGACCTCCCACCTCCTCCCCAAGGCCCCGTGGGCGCACACAGCAGGTGCTCAATAGACGCACGTTCAGGGAATCAAGGAGGGGACGCTGAGTCCGGCGGTCTGCGCTCTGGGTGCCATGGGGGAGCGGAGCACACTGCTGGTCCTCCTGGAGCCACCAAGGGTCATGGACCAAACCAGACAGCAATCCGATGACCGCAAGTGCTGGGCCTGCTAGGGTCCTCAGCACCGGCTGGGCACACAGGGCGTGTATGGGGTGGGGTGGGGTGGTGGTTCCCGGTTGGGGGGCTCCCCCAGAGCTGGCCACAGTGCCACCATATCTGCCACCATAATGTGGCCGGTCCCACGCATGACAACATGCTCCCCACCACATCCCTGCAGGGACCATCCCCCAGACCCTACCCCTGGACTGCCCCACAGGGAGTGAGTGCTGAGGTGCTGGAGCAGGGACAGGGGGAGGGCTCCTTCACGGATAGGGTGCTGTGGGAGGAATATTGGCAGCCCTGGCCAGCTGTGTGCCACCCTGGCCTTGGGGAGCAGGGCTAGGTAGCCCTGCAGAGTCTGGGGAGGCGGTCACCAGCTCCTGAGGTGGGGACGGAGGGCTGCTCTTGGTGGCTTTGCTGGCCCCTGGGCCCCCCTTGCTGCATGTGTCAGGCAGGACCTTCACGATTAAAGCCCTCAGCCCTCATGCTGCAGCTGCTGTGACAGCCCAGACCATGCAGGCTGGCAGGAGGCCATGCACCCAGAGTTCTGCCCCCACGCTCAAGGGCAGAAGGGGGACCCCGAGGGCCAGGGTGAGGAGGAGCCAGTAGGGCCTGGGGGACGGTGCCAACACCTAGTCAGCAGGGTCTGATTTTGAGCCTCAGCCTCCACTTCAGCCCCGGAGCTCCTGATAGGAACATGCCTGCCCCATCCAGGCAGGGGGGTGGCAGAAGTGGCCCCTGAACAGGAGCCAGAGTGACCATAATGCTGGTGTCACCTGTCCCCTAACCCCTGCTGCCAGCAGAGAGCGAGCAGGGGGGACAGCTATGCGGACGCTCCCGCAGGTGGCTCCCGAGGTGGCCAGCGGCCTGTGGGTTCACGGGGGCCTCCACCTCCCCAGAATGCTGTTCCCGAGGCCTCGCCGTCCTGGCGGGGCTCCGCTCTTTTCAGGCCCCGTACCAGCCGCTGAGTTCAGGGAGGAGCAGAAAATCAGAAGAGGGTGGGCTCAGGACACAGGGGCAGACACACCTTCCCGGCTGAGCCCCTGCATGCGGGGAAGGGAGCCAGGCTGTGAGGTGCCCCAGGGTACCCCATAGAGTGCATGGGTGCGTCCCCAGCTGACACCCTAAGGGCGGCACCCGCCCTGCCTGTCTTGGGGTCCTTCAGAGTCCTTCCTCCTCCACAGGCTACCCAGACCCCCCAGGTGTTTAAAGGCAGATATCCTGCAGTGGAGCCTACAGAGGCCCCATGGAGGCCTCTGCCAAGTGCTTATCAGACAGAGAGGGCTGCTGGGCGTGCATGTGGAGAGAGCCCACCGCCAAAGATAAGCCCACAAACCACACAGCCAGCTGCTCGCGCTGCCCTCTGCCTGATAGAGTGGGGCTGTGGGGTGACACAGCCGAGACCCTGTAGTGGCGGCAGGAGGGATGGGCATCTGCCATGGAAGGTAGGGATATTCTCCTGGTCAGAGCCTCCCTGAGCAGCGGATATGAGAGAGCACCCGGATGCAGCCCCTAGCTGCCTTGACCTCCCCGCCTCCCTCCCCACGTCCTGATGATCTTCTGTTATTTCTTCCTCCCTCCACGGGGAGCAGGCCGGAGCCTGGTGCTGAGGGTCCCCAGCTCGGGGCTCTCACAGGTTGGCCACACCTAAGGACACACCTGCCCTTGCCGTCCCCCTGCTTCAGTCGTCTCTGGCCTGCCTTCTGTGCCAGCATTTACAGGAGACGGATAGCGGCTTCTGCAGGGAGGAAGGACTCCAGCGGCCTGTATGCCGGGGGCAGGGGTGGAGGGTGCAAATGGCCTCCAAGGAACCCAGAGGCGTTTCAGAGCCGCTGTCCTCCCAGGCCCTGCCGGGCACTGAGAGAGGCCAGGCCGTGTTGCCCAATGCAGGGGCCTCCCTTGTTCTCCCTCACTGGTGACAGAGGGTGACCTTTACAACTGAAAGACAGGTGGAGTCAAGACAAACGTTTTAATCCCGTGTCTACTAGAACGTTGGGTGAAGTTGAGTTCAGGGCAGTCCTGCCAGTTCAATTACCTTCCTGATGTGGGGAGGTGGGGACTACACCCCTGCCAGCCTCACCTGCTTAGTCTCGGGATCTGGGCAGACAACATGCACCCCGTCATTGCCTCCTGCCTGCTGGGGGATGTGTGGTCACCCCATACCATCACAGGATGGGACTTCGTCCTTGACCCTGTACCACATTGGAAACTGTGGCCTCCTGGGATCGCGCCCCAGGCTGCTCCTGGTCCTTCCTTCTCAAAGTCTCCCCCTCACCCCTGCAGGGCGGCAATGCTATGACCTCCTGGTGATTGGCGGGGGATCCGGCGGCCTAGCCTGTGCCAAGGAAGGTACGTGTCCTGTGTCCTGCATCCCGCCAGCATGGCAGGGCCTCCGGGCTTCCGGGTCCCCTGGGGAGGGCAGTGGTGCTCTCCGGGCTGGGTGGGGATCCCCCTGAGCAGCCACGAGCTGAATGCATTGTCTCTGCAGTTGGCCCACTCCTCCCCGCTGCAACCCCAGACAACCACTGATCTGCCTTTTCTCATTGTAGATTAGTTTGCATTTTCTAAAATTCTGTCTAAGTGAAATCATGCTGTGTGTATTCTTACTTTCCGAGCTTCTCCCACCAAGCACAATTATTTGGAGATTCATCTGTGTTGCTGTGTGTATCTAGAGTTCACGCCTTTTCATTACTGATAAGTATTCCACTGTATGTCTAGACCACGTTTGGTTGGTTCATTCGCCTGTGGATTGGGTTGTTCCAGTTTTTGGCTGTTGTGAACAGTGCTGCTATGAACATTTGTGTGTGTGTGTGTGTGTGTGTGTGTGTCTTTGTGTGGATGTGTGTTTTAAATCTCTTGGATAATCTCCTAAAAGTGGAACAGCTGGGTCATGTGGTGTATCTCTCATTTAGGTATTTTTTCATTTCTTTCAGCAATATTTTGTCATTTCAATATACAGGTCTTCCACATCTTATGTCAGATTTATCCCTAGTGTTTCATATTTTTAAAACAGCTTTACTGGGCTTCCCTGGTGGTGCCGTGGCTGAGAGTCTGCCTGCCAATGCAGGGGACATGGGTTCGTGCCCCGGTCTGGGAAGATCCCACATACCGCGGAGTGGCTGGGCCCGTGAGCCGTGGCCACTGAGCCTGCACGTCCGGAGCCTGTGCTCCGCAATGGGAGAGGCCACAACAGTGAGAGGCTGCATACCGCAAAAAAACAAACAAACAAACAAACAAAAAAACCCCAGCTTTACTGAGGTACAAGTCACACACCATACAGATCATTCATTTAAACTGCCTATCTCAGTGGATTTTATATTCACAGTTGTGCAACCATCACCACCACCAATTTCAGAACATCTCATCACCCCCAGGTACTCTGTACCCACTGGTAGTCACCTGTCTCCCTCCCCTCCTCAGCACCAAGCTACCACTAGTTTCCTTTCCGCCTCTATGGACTGGCCTGTGTTCTGGATGTTTCATAGAAAAGTGTGGTTTTGCTCTCCCTCAGCATGATGTTTTTAGTGTTCATCTGTGATACAGCCTGTGTTAGTACTTCGTTCCTTTTTTAGGGCTGAATAGTGTGGATGAATCACATTTTGTTTATCCACTTGTCCGCTGGTGGATGTTTGGGTTATTTCTGCTTGGGGCAGTTATGAGTAATGCTGCTCTGAACATTCCTGCAGGTTTTGTATGGACGTGTGCTTTTATTTCCCTTGGGCAGATTCCCAGGAGTGGAATTGCTGGGTGATAGGGTAGCTCAAGGTTTAACCTTTGGAGGAGCTGCCAGACTATTTTCCAAAGTGTCTGCACCATTTTATATTCCCACTAGGAAGTGTGGGGTTCGAATTTCTCCACATCCTCGTCAGCACCTGTTACTGTCTTTTCTATCGTAGCCCATCCTAAGTAGGTGGGAAGTAAGTGGTATCTCATTGTGGTTGACTTATATTTCCCTCATGGTTAATGGAGCATCTTTTCATGTGTTTATTGGCCATTTCTATATTTATGGAGAAATGTCTATTTAGAACCTTTGCCCATTTTTAAGTTCGGTTGTCTTTTCATTATTGAGTTATGAGAATACACACACACGTATATTCTGGATATTAGATCCGTATCAGATGCATAATTCTCAATCACTTTCTCCCATCCTGGGGGTCATCTTGTCACTTTCTTGATGGTGTCCTTTGTAGCACAAAAGTGTTTAATTTTGATGAAGTCAGTTGATCTGTTGTTTCTTGTGCTTTTGGTGTCGCATCCAAGAAACAGCATCCCGATCCAAGGACACAAAGACTTAGGCCTGTTTTCTTCTGAGAGCCTCACAGCTTCAGTTCTTACATTTAGGCCTTTGGTACATTGTGGATTAACGTGCAGACGTGGTGAGGTCATTGCCTCCGGGTTTGAGACATGCACCTTTCCATGTCACGGTCCCCCTTCAGGTGACACACTCCCACCAGTCACGTTCCACTTCTACATGTTACAAACCCCACAGCACATTGTACAATTTTTGTTTAAACAGTGATCTTTTTTTTATACTGATTTTTTTTGTTTTTATTTTTATATATTTATTTGGTTGCATTGGGTCTTAGTTGTGGCAGGAGGGCTCCTTAGTTGTGGCTCGCCAGCTCCCTAGTTGTGGCACGCAAACTCTTAGTTGCAGCATGCACGTGGGATCTAGTTCCCCGACCAGGGACCGAACCTGGGCCCCCTGCATTGGGAGTGCAGAGTCTTAACCACCGCACCACCAGGGAAGTCCCTAAATATTGACCTTCTGAAGAGATTTCAGTGATAAGGAAAAAGCTAACACATCTGCCCATGTGGTTGTCATTTCTGGGGCTTCCGTTCCTTTCTATGGATCTGAATTTCCACCCGGCATCATTTTCCTCCTACTGGAAGGACGTCCGTGAACATTTCTTGTCGTGTGGCTCTAGGGGTTATAAATTCTTTCAGCTTTTGTGAGTCTGAAGACATCTTTACTCTGCCTTCATTTTAAAAAGATATTTTCTCTGAGTATAGAATTCAAGGGAACAGTACAGCTGGCCCTCTGTATCCACAGGCTCCACATTCACAGATTCAACCAACCACAGATCAAAAAAATATTTTTTAAAAAATTCCAAAAAGCAAAACTTGAACTTGCCGCATACTGGCAACTATTTATCATTTACACTGTATCTACAACTACTTACACAGTGTTAACGTTGTATTAGGTGTTATAATCTAGAGATGATTTAAGGTAAAGGTTACTGCAGATGCCACACCCGTTTTCTGTAAGGGACTTGAGCATCTGGCAGCTCTGGGTTGTCCCAGAGCTCATGAGAGCTCTTGCCATTGTGGATAGTTTCTATTCCTGTTTTCAAATTCACTAATAAAAGAGTGTGAGATGTCTACTTGACCATGAACCCCACTCGGTGCAGTATTCATCTCTACAGTTCAACTTGGGTCCTTTTTTCTATCTTCCATGTTACTTCTTGACTTTTTGAACATGTGGAATACAGTTAAAACACCTGTTTTACTTTTTTTCCCACTAATTCTGACTTTGGTGTCAGTTCTTGGTCAGTTTCCATTGACTATTTTTCCCTTTAAGGGCTGTATTTTCCTGCTTCTTGGCGTGCCTGGTAATTTTTGTTTGAGTGCCAGACACTTTGGACTTTACCTTGCTGGTTTCTGGATATTTTTATCTTCCTAGAAATATTTCTGAGCACGTTCTGGGATGTAGCTACAGACAGTTGGATCTTTTTGAGACTTGTGCTTATGATTTGGTAGGCGCTCTGGCGCTGTGCCCAGTCGGGCTAATTATTCTCAACTGCTGAGGCATGACCTTCCTAATGCTCACCCAGTGCTCCAGGAGTTAACGTTTCTCCAGGCTGGCTTCTGGGAGCAGCACTGTCCCGGCCTTAGGTACTTTCCCCTCTCTCTCGTCTGTCCCAGGAACTCTCAGCCCGAGAGCCTGCTGGGCCCCCTCCATGCTGTGTCCTGCAGACTCTCTGGTCGCGGGGCTCACCTCGTCCCTTTCCTGTCTCTCAGAGATCGCTGGCCTTTGTTTTCGTTTATTCAGTTTCTTGAAACCCTTATTTCGCGTATTTTGTCAGGATTTTTGGTTATTTTGAGCAGGAGGCTAACTCTGGTCCTTGTTGCTCCATCCTGATCAGACCTGGGAACCGGGCTGAGGTGTCTGAGGTGTCCCCTTGGCCGGAGACTTCAAATCAAGCACTGGGATCCCATCTTAATTCAGTTGAATGAAATGGTTTTATTAATGAAGACTTCTAAAATTTGGTTCTAATCTTGGTAGCTGGTAGCCATGAATCAAGCATGTTCTGTAGTGTTTCAAACACTCGTGGGCTCGTGACATACAAGTGGGGCGTGCCCTTGGGGCCGTCACGGCCAGGGACCAGGGCTGGCTGATGCAGTGCCACAGGCGAGCCAGCAGGAAGCCCGTGATTAGTCCTGGCCTCAGAACCTGGGGCTTGTGGCTGGGGGAGCCTGCTGATAGCTGGGGGCTCCAGGCAGGGGTGCAGTTTGGAGTCCTGGTCTTGGGTCCTGGCTGACCTGAACCTGCCATTTGACCTCCGAGCTTCCATTTCCTCACCCTGAGAGGAGGCAGCAAACGTCCACCTGGGGGCTCTGACCAGCGTAGACCGAGGGCCACCCCACATGGTGTCTGGGGAAGAGAGGAGTAAGGGAGGGCCTGGGGAGCGAGCCAGGGGCCTCCCTGTGATGCCTCCAGGGAGTGTGCTTGGGGTGGGCCCTGGGCCTGTGCTGGACCTGCAACCAGGTTGAGGGAGGGGGCGGGTGGCGCATCCCAGCACTGCTCTGGTGGGTGGTGCAGAGCCTGCGGTCAGGAAGAGGTCGGTGTGCCCATCTAGGGGCAGCATAGCTGGGAGCAGAGGCAGTGGGAGACCTGGCTGCATAACTCATGGGCAGCTGCTGGCCTGGTCCTTCCCCAGCCTCCTCTGGGCCTCATGGGCTCCTGGGGTCCCCGACCTTGAATTAGTCCCTGGTTGTACTCACCTGCCTGTTTCTCTGGTCCTTCCAGCCGCTCAGCTGGGGAAGAAGGTGGCCGTGGTGGACTACGTGGAGCCTTCCCCCCGAGGTAGGCAGCCCCTGCCGGGAGCCACGTGTCCTGGGGAAGGTGGGGGGTCACATACAGAGGGTGGCTGAGCCCTGGACTGCTGCCCAGTCTCCGGACAGCGTCCTGCTTCTCGGGGAAGCTGCCATCACTGTAGGTTCCTCATCCTCCTCATTTAAACCAAGTCTGAATGCAACCGCAGCCGGCGCGTCCACACGGCAGGTTCACCTGGGCCGCATTGGAGTTAAAGCAACTAAAAGGAATTGGAAACAGCTATAGAGCAGGGCTGGCCTGGCACACCTGAACCCTGTGTGCTCTTCCCACCTCCCCAGGCACCCGGTGGGGCCTTGGCGGCACCTGCGTGAACGTCGGCTGCATCCCCAAGAAGCTGATGCACCAGGCGGCGCTGCTAGGGGGCATGATCCACGACGCCTCCCACTACGGCTGGAAGGTGGCCCAGCCCCCGCACGACTGGTGAGGGCGCGTGGGGGACGGCCGATCCCATCAGCCTCGCAGGAGCTGTGGGCGCGATTCTCACCTGGGGGCACCTCTGGGCCCCCAGCAGTGGGCAAAGTCTAGAGACGTTTTTGGTGATCTCCACAGTGGGGGTTGCACATCCCCTGGGTGGAGCCTGAGACGCTGCCACTTGCCCCACGGTGCCCAGGACACCCCTGGAAGGACGCTCGGCCCAAAGGCTGCAGTGCTTCAGGCCTGGCGGGTGGCGCATGGTCCGCTTGGAGCCCCTCGGTCTGAAGCCCCAAACCTGGCCCGGGGGCGGCAGCCGTGGGGACAGACATCACCTTTACCACCTTGAGAAACCCCTCTGCCTCTGGGCATTTCTGTTAAGGGCTGTTTGCCTCTAATAATCTGTGGCGGGACCCACAGCTGATACTTGTGTGGTGGCTTTAAGCATCGTGCTTTGTGTCAACAGGGGGAAAATGGCAGAAGCCGTTCAAAACCACGTGAAGTCCCTGAACTGGGGGCACCGGGTCCAGCTGCAGGACAGGTATTGACGCCGCGCTAGGCTCTGGGCGGGTCCTGGGGCACATGAGGACTCCCCAGGAGGAGGAGGCGTGAGACCCGGGTTAGAAAGCCCGGCCACCCTCGCCCCTCGCAGTGCCTGTTATCCTCACTGTCCCCTCCCTGCTGGGCACCCCCCTCACCAGCAGGAGGTCCATGGGTGTTTTGGGGGGAGGGTAACTGGGTGCATGTGGGGGCCTCCCCTTCATGGTGGAGGGTGTCCAGGTGACAAGACTGACCTCGGGGGAGGCCCGGCCACCTCCATCCTCACACACCAGGGCTGAGCTTGGGCCCTTAAGACACCCCTGCATGGCAGCTGTGGTCACCACGTACCGAGGAACCCTGGGGAGACAGCAGCAGCGCCCCATGCGGGTCCGCACACTCCTTTTGCCCCTCGTGAGCCGTGGGTGGCCCGAGCTCACATTGTAGCCATCTGCCTAGTGCTCCCCATTTAATCCTGAGGTGATGCCTCATTTGCAGAGGAAATGTTTGAACATCCTATTTTTATTTTGCAGAAAAGTGAAGTACTTTAACTTCAAGGCCAGCTTTGTCAACCCACACATGGTTTGTGGTGTCTCAAAAGGTGGGGAAGAGGTGAGCGCCCTCCTCCCGGGGTCCCTGGGGCAGCACGGGCCAGTCCGTGGGTCAGTCTGTGGCCCAAGCGGGTGGACCTCAGCTCTGCTCGGTCTCAGTGCTGTCCTTGGAGATCAGCGCTGCTGGGATTGATACGACGTTCCTCTGGGCTGAGGCCAGTCTAATTCTTTGTGAAGGAGGAAGTGACCACGCCAGGCTGCCCGCTGCTCGGGCGGCTGCAGCCCTGCAGGGGTTTGCGGGGATTCCAGGAGACCTTACCACCCGTGCAGTGCTGTGTAAACTGTGAAGTGCTTGGACTTAGAGGCTCTCCTGCCAGTGTCTGGGGCTGCTGCCACAGGGTCCACACTGCAGGGCAGAGGCTGTGATGGGGAAGCTGGTGGAGCCCTCAAATGGGGACTGCAGGTGACCTGGGTGACTGTGGCTTTCTCGGTTTCTTCTCAGACTCTGCTTTCGGCCGACCACATTGTCATCGCCACCGGAGGGCGGCCGAGGTACCCCACGCACGTGAGTGTCCTCAGGAGCCCCCAACCCCCCACCCCGTTCATGGTCTGGTGACATGCACCTCCCACTCGCCCCTGTCCTCCAAGTGGCCCTGTGCTCACAGCTGCCACTTTCCACTGCCCGTGCTCTCGAGTGCCCTCTGCTGAGCCAGGTTCCCACATCCCCACTTGGCTGAGTCCCGAGAGCGACTCAGCTGCTGGGCCGGCCCCCGCCTGCCCTCTTCCTGTCCCCACATCACTTCTCCTCTATCTCCTTTGTTGATTCCTCCTTTTTAGCCTCAGAATGTTGGAGTCTTTGGGACTTAAGCCTGGTTCCTCCTCCCCCAAACCCAAATCTTATTCTTTAGTTGATGTGAAACTCACATACCATAAAATGCACCCTTTCAAAGGGTACAGTCCAGTGAGTTCCAGTTTATTCAGAGTCGTTCACCCGTCGGTCCCACTACTGAATCTCAGAATGTTTCATTTGCCCAGAGCGAAACCCTGGCCCCATCAGCCGTCACTCCCGCCCCCCTCCCCCGGCCCCAGCAGCCTGCTCTCTGTCTCTGTGGATTTGCCTGTTCTGGACGTTTCACATCAGTGGGATGAGATGCATGGCCTCTTTGACCAGCTTACGGCTGAGTGATGTTCCGCGGTGGGTGTGACATTCTGTTGTCCGCTTGCGTGGTGGACCTCTGGGTTGTTTCCACTTTGTTATGAGTGATGCTGCTGGGAGCCCATGTGGATGCGAGTTGTCCCTTCTCCTGGGCAGACACCTGGGGGTGGAGGTCCCAGGCCCCCGGGGCGGGGGGCAGCCTCACCGTTTACATCCCCACCTGCAGTGCGTGGGGTTCATCCTTTTTGGTTTCTTCTCGTGTCTTGTGATGTTTTACTGAAAAGTGATCATTTCAAATAAAATGACATGTTCACTCTGGAAGCTAGGATCTCCCTCCACTTAGGGATTTTGTTTATTGCTGCTTGTCTGTTGGGTGATTTTTCTGGACCAATTTTGTAAACTTTTTATTCTGTGTCCTGTGAGGCTACTGAGGTCTCTGCTCAGTGGCCAGCTAGTGACTGGGCAGAGATGTGCTTAAACACCAGACCCAGGAAGTCTCCCCGTCTTTGCGAGGCTCCCCACCCTCAGTGCTCAGCCTGGTGGGGGGCACTCTGCCTTCGCCCCCACCACCTGCTTCTGCGGGGCCTGGAGGCCAGTGCTCAAGGCCGCCCCAGACCCAGACATAGGCCCAGGCAGGTGGATGGGGAGGACCAAGGGCGTGGTTCTGCCTCCTCGCAGACTCTTAAATCTGAACCTCCGTCCAGTTCTGTGCTTCCACTGGAAACAGGAGCTGGGAGGGTGCCAAGGCAAGTGCCCACTCCAGTCCTCAGGACCATGACGTGGCCCCTGCTGCTGTCAGCCCAGCAAGAGCAGCCTCCAGAGAGGACCAGACAGCTGTGCCAGGTGGCCCTGGGCAGGATGTGTGGCTCCGTAGGAGGGGAGGGCTCTTGTTCCAGTAGCCACACAGACAGGGGCCAAGTGGTGACCATTAGTGATCCCTCACCCACAGCTGGGCCCACATTGGCTCCACTCAAAGCCCCTGATGGCCGTGGTCAGTTCCTGGGACCCAGAGAACAGCTCAGCTCCACCCTGCACGTGGCTGCCAGAGTGCCTGCGAGGAGACTGGCCTGGCCTCTCCCTGCTGTCCGCTTGCCTGAGGGGCGGG
>NW_020175053.1:6260700-6273396 GCF_003031525.2 Neophocaena asiaeorientalis asiaeorientalis
GGTGGTGGAAGTGGGGGCCTGGGGTCCTGGGGAAGCCGCTTAGTGGCCACTCTGCTCTTGGCTGCCCGCCCCGGAGCCTGCCAACACTTGTTGTGTTTTAGTCCCTTTGATATCCAGACCTTTCGATCTTCTTGAGCAAACTTAAGAAATTCCTGACTTTATTTTTTTTGCCAATTGGAACCGTAAACTGTTTGAAATCTGTTTCCTCTCTCCCAGCACATCTGACTCTCAGGGGCCATAGAGAGGACGTGTCCTGTGTCCCACACCTGCCGGGGTATGGGGTGACCTGGACAACTCCCGGGCACAGGACCCACCATGCTGTCCCTCAAGGGCCCCCGGTTGGTCGCATCCAGCCTCCAGCCTGGCGCCCTGGGAGCCGGCCCGCCCCGCTTCACCCCTTGCTCCCCACAGCCCTGGGTCTGGATCTGGAGGGAGTCCTGGAGAGCGAGAGGAAGGAGCCGCTGCCCCGGGCCCCCAAGGGAGCGGCCATATCCCCTGTCCCAGAGGCTGCACCCGAGGAGGTGCAGCCACATGTGGGCAGGTGGTTCTGGCCCAGTTGTGTCTACAAACTGGGCGTCCTCGGAGGGAGCCCCGGGGGCAGCCGGGGACGCGGGCCTCACATTGACCCTTTTCCCGGATAGATCGAAGGTGCCTTGGAATACGGGATTACGAGTGATGACATCTTCTGGCTGAAGGAGTCCCCTGGAAAAACGTAAGGCCTGGGGCCCCACTCCCCTGTGCACACAGCCAGGCGGGGAGGACATGCTGCTGCCCCTCTGTAGCGCATTCTTTCCCACCTACCTGAGGGAAGGGCAAAAAGCCTGGCCCTGTGCCCATTTGGGGCTGACACTCTCCCAGGACTGAGTCACAGTGTGTGGCCGTTATTGTCTGGGGCGGAGGTTTTCACCAGGGTTCCCAGGAGTCGCAGGTCCCAGTGGGTCCTCAGGGCCATCTGGGTATGCGGGTAGGTGGGTGGGCCCTGGGGGAAAGCCCTGGTCCCCCCTCCGGCTCCAATCAAACGTCCCCATTTTCATCTGTTTGTCACCTGGGCTTCCCTGAAATCAGCAAAGGCTCGGGCTGCCAGAAACCAGAGCCCAGCTGTGAAGCCAGGCCTGCAGCGTGACTGGCACCCCCGTGGCCAAGGGCTGGGTTCACTCCTGGCATGGGGTCCGGGTCTGGGTGCTGCTGCCAGGGCACTGAGGAGACCACATGCTCACAGGGACCATAGAGGCCACCAGAGGGCGACAGAGGCCCGACCGTCACAGTGCTGGGCTGCGGGGGACCAGCTGCCGATGGCCCGAGGGCATGCCCCGGGGTGGGCAGGCGTGTGCAAGTGTGCATGTGTCAGCATGGGTGAGGGCATGTATGTGTACATGTGAGCACGTGTGTGAACACGTGAGCACACGTGTGAGAGCTTGCGCGTGTGCTCATGCTGCGCTCTGCTTGTCCCTGCTATCCCAGCCTCACGAGGTGTCCTTTTTGAGGGCTGGGCACGGCCTCTGGCATGGGGGTGTCTTGGTGTGACCTCCCACCACTCGCGGCCACCTCTTTGTGAAAGGCTGCAGTGAAAACCCCGACGTGCGTCTTCTTGTTGTCTCAGTGTTTCTTATGTGTCGTGTGCGCGGTCAGGGCTGTGTCCACAGTAGAGAACTGCGGTCCCGGCTGGGCGCCTGTGCTGCTCTCCCTGCCTGATGCTGCCTCGGCATTTCCATGGGGCCTGAAGGGAAGGGAGCCTCTCCTACTCCCTCTGGAGGGGTGGAGGGAGCACAGCCACTTCCATCTGCGGTCAGGCTCCTGGCCCTGGCCACCGCCTTGCCTCCCACAGGGCCCCCAGGCTGTGGCGGTGCTTCGACTTGGCAGTAGTTGTTAATTTTTCTGATGTCACATTTATCACGTTTTCTCTTTACGCCATAGTATCTGGGTTATTTTGTCTCTGACTAGTAGGTTAAATGTGGCCTGGTTTCATTTGCATTTGCTATTATGTGTTCTTTTGTGTAATTATTGGCCGTTTAAAATTGAGTGTGTAAGTTGTGTGTGTCTGTGAGTGAGCGTGTGTCTATGTCTGTGAGTGTGTGTGGCTGTGAATGGGGGCTGTTTGCTCCTGGGCCTTCTCTCTGGCTTTTCTCTTTCTTATCTCCCCGCGGGTTTGCTGTCAGGGCTGAGATCCCGTGTTGTTTACAATTGCAGATTTTCTCAGCTTGTCCTTTTAACTCATGTAACATACAAATGTGACATACAAATGTTTTGGTCTTATTTTTTTTAAGTGTAGCTTAGGCTCTTTTACACTTAATGGCTGTTAGATTTATTGCATGTTCAGGAGGGCCTTTCCCCACCAAAATCTTTTTTGACAAAAGCCCTGGATTTCCTGTGGGTCCCAGGGCCTTGGGGCGTCTGCAGCACATCTGTGGCAGAGACGAGGTCCCATGCGTCCACCACCAGCCCCTCCCACCAGCCTGGAAGCTCCTCCAAGCAGAGCCCAGTCCTGCTCTGGCCCTGATTTGGGGTCCCTACCGCTGCGCAAGTGCCCAGCGTGGTCTTCAGACCTGCGTAGTTTTCTTGCGCATTGATTTCTCTGGGCACTTTGCCAGCCTCTCCGAGGTGGACTGTGGAGACCGTGGTGCCGACGGCCTTCAACCTGCGGCCGCCTGGACACTGGCTCCCCGCTCGGTGCTTCTGGCCTGGCCGAGGCCACCCGTGTGGCCCGGTAATCTCCGCCCATCACCAAAGGCCAGCAGTTTCTGAATCCTGGTCTTTTCTTAAATTAGTTCCTGTGTGTTTTATTTTCTCTTGTTTGCTATTTCCCTGTTACATTTTGAGAGCCAAGTCCACCTCCAGGGGGGCCGGTGTCTGACGGCTCTCACTGCCCACTGCTCACCGGAGGCTGGTGTGCAGAGAGGCCGCACAGGCCGGAAGGAGGCCCGGGCGCAGGGGCCCCGCGCAGCTGCCCCCAGTGACCACGTGCTGGGGCAGCGGCCTGCGCGGCCAGGAAGACAGCCCCAGATATTGGGGTCAGGAAAGTGTTTATTTTCTTCAGAAAAAAAAAACGTTTAGGAGACTTTTTTTTAAAAAGCTCTTTCGTTTAGAAGGAATCTAGGTATGTTATTGTTTAAGGAAAAAAGTGTTTGCAATGTATCAGTCACCCGTTCCATTCTGAGCATGATTTATGTGAGGAAATGGTTTTTTTAAAAATTAAGCTGGAGATATATCCCTGTACGATGCTTCTGTGAAACGCAGCTTTTGTGCGGAGCTGTGGATGCAAGTTGTAACAGTGTGATACGGGAGTCAGTGTTTACTCCTTACATTCCTGCCCGCAGTCAAAATAAGCCCGAGGGTCTACAGTAGCATTTCTGTATTTTATCAGCTTGGGCTGGGCTGGGGGGGCCTCTGCTCACACTCTGAGGGGCTGTTTCTGCCAGATTTATTTGCCTTATAAATATTCCCCGTGTTTATTTTAACTCGCCTTTAAAATGGAGCTGAAATGAATATGGACCCGAGGGCTGCCCCCGGCCCTGGAGGCCTCCCGAAGCCAGCCAGGACCTTCCCACTTGGCCCCGGCCAGGAGGCCAGCCGGCGGCTGAAGGTGCCCAACGTTTAGGAGACTTTTTTTTAAAAAGCTCTTTCGTTTAGAAGGAATCTAGGTATGTTATTGTTTAAGGAAAAAAGTGTTTGCAATGTATCAGTCACCCGTTCCATTCTGAGCATGATTTATGTGAGGAAATGGTTTTTTTAAAAATTAAGCTGGAGATATATCCCTGTACGATGCTTCTGTGAAACGCAGCTTTTGTGCGGAGCTGTGGATGCAAGTTGTAACAGTGTGATACGGGAGTCAGTGTTTACTCCTTACATTCCTGCCCGCAGTCAAAATAAGCCCGAGGGTCTACAGTAGCATTTCTGTATTTTATCAGCTTGGGCTGGGCTGGGGGGGCCTCTGCTCACACTCTGAGGGGCTGTTTCTGCCAGATTTATTTGCCTTATAAATATTCCCCGTGTTTATTTTAACTCGCCTTTAAAATGGAGCTGAAATGAATATGGACCCGAGGGCTGCCCCCGGCCCTGGAGGCCTCCCGAAGCCAGCCAGGACCTTCCCACTTGGCCCCGGCCAGGAGGCCAGCCGGCGGCTGAAGGTGCCCAGTGTGCCTGGCCTCGGCCTGCAGCGGTGGAGCCTCCACTAGCTGGCTCCCAAGGGCCCATGGGCTCCGTGGCGTCCTGTCTTCCTCCCCACGATGGGGTGCGGGCCGCGGCTGGCGGCTCAGAGGCATCTGCATGAGGCTGGGTGGCCAGCAGCTCAGGCCTGGAGAGCCGGCCCTCAGCCTCCGCTGTTGCCCCACCCGCCTTTGCCCCCCAGGGTCTTGGTGCTTTCTGGACATCCTGTGTCCAGCTGCTCCTGGGGGCCCCAAGCTCTGTGGCCCCAGCATTTCCTGTGCTGGCGGGACAGCTGCAGGGCCCCCATGCTGTGTGGGTGCACCCCCGGGGAGCGGATTGGGGCCTTCAGACTCAAGAGGCAGGTGGAGAGCTCTTTAAGCTGGGGCTCCAAGGCCTGAAGGAAGGCTTTGTTTCTGCTTCCTCCCCCTTCAGACTTTAAGGAGAGAGCCAGCCCTGTGATCAGGCTAATCCCACGGCAGTTACACCTTGGAGTACAGTGTTTGCAGCACTGAAGGGCACACAGAGGGGCTCCCTGAACACACACACAGCTGAGTGGGGCTCTGGGTGCAGGTGGAGCCCCCGTGGGGTGTCCTGCTGCAGTGTGAGGCCGTGTGTCCAGTCCTCAGAGGCCCCACCACCCCAGGTCCTCCCTTTGCCGGCAGGGCCTGCCGTGGGCACTGTGCCTTGGCACCAGCCTCAGCCCCACCCAGGCTGGGGTCTCCTAGGTGGTCGGCAAAGCCCATCTGCAGCTTCAAACCTGCCAATAAAAACGCAGCGTCCCTTCAGGGCTGCCTGCACCCCACCTGCAGGCGCCAGCTCCATTTTTGCTGTTTTCTTACTCCAGTCCATTTGAAGGGAGTTCTCTGGTTGAGACCTTGAATCCTGCATTTTTCGAAGAATAATACTTATTTGATGAATTGGGGGCAGGGTGGAGTGAAAACCAACACTGTTGACCGTCTTTCCTCTTGGAGACAAGATGAGGCCCAAGGTGACCATCAGGGCCAGTGGATGCCTGCCCGCTCTGAGGTTTCAGCCACCCATGCTTGGTCAAGGACGTCCACTGAGGCCCGGCCTGGCTGGTGCCTGTCCCCCAGATGTGCCCTCTGTTGGCGGCTCGGAACCAGTAGCCTGGGGCTGGGGGTACCATGACCTGGAGGTGGGAGTGGGGGCCCACCCCGCCACCCTACCCTGCTCCCTGCAGGGCTTGAGGAGGTGCCCAGGGACCGCAGGAACAAAACGCTTTTGCCAAAATCAGGAGACCATGTTGCTACGTTGCCTGGAGCTGGGCTGTGGGCTTCAGGCTGCAGCCACTGCCCCACCCCCCCAAGAGGGTCTGCTCTACGGAGACAGGAAGGCTCGGACAAGCAGGACAGCCCAGCAGGCGGGCAGTGGGCTCCCCGGCACCTGCACGTCACGGTTGCCCAGGCCATGGCCACCCTGAATGGGAGCACAGGGCACTGTGAGGTCCACACAGATGCTCTTCATTGGTCCTTGCATTGGGGCAGGATGTTCAAAGCAGCTCAAGCCTGTTTGCATTTTAAGTAACTCGTAGTTTCATATTTTAAAGAAAGGCTTGTCCCCTTCCCCATACACATCGAGACTGAGAGAGGGCAGATTGTGTAACGTTGAGTGTACCCACACGCAGACATGTGCATTGTGCCTATGTGTGTGTGCCTCACATGCCGAGCTCTCCCCACTCACCCTGCACAGGATGCCAGCACTCCTGTCCCGGCTCCTGAGAGGAAGCCGTATGCCAGTTGCTTCCCGCAGGGCACTGGCAACAGTATTCCCAGAGATGTGCTGCTGTTTGAAATGGAATTATATCATTAGTACCTGCTGGGGTCAGAGCTGACATTTGCTTATCCATCCTTGCATCACCTCCTCTCGTTCAAAGGCTGAGGGGAGATCTGACAAGCCCACCCACACGCCGCCCGGGCTGGGAGTCTCCGCTCTGTGTTCAGTTCTGTTCACGTGTACCTGTGTGCGTGTGTGTGTGTGTGTGTGTGTGTGTGTGTGTGTGTGTGTGTGTGTGTGCACGTGTATGCATGCAGGGTGTGTGCAGCTGAATAACAGGAGAGGATCTGCTGGGTCCCAGCATCCTGTGTCCCTCTCCCAGGCTGCCCTTGCCCGGGGAGCTGACTCTCCCAGCCACAGGCCTGTGTGCAGTGGGGCTGGGTGGGCATGGGGTGGGCCGTCTGCCTGGGCCCCATGGTCCCAGAGTGTTCTGCCAACAGACAGAGCTTCCAGGAGCCGCCCCTCGTCTGGTGCCTCCCCGTCTGTTTCCAGCCTGGCTGCAGGAGGTCCAGAGGAACCCAAGGCAGAACTTTCCTTAGGAGAGAAGGAAAACCCTCCTGCTTCTTCTGACTGGGCTTCGTCCATGTTTGTCCCGCCTCCAGTCCCATCCCCGGGACGTGCTGTTTTGTCCCTGGCCACTCATTCCTTCGCCACCAGGCAATTTCCCAAACCAGCAGCTCTGTCTGTCATTCACAGCTGGAGCTCTGGGAAGTGGGTTTTGTACATTGGGACAGCCTGTTTGAACAGTTAGCCGCAGGGACTCCGCAATAGTGACATGTCAGCTGACAGGCACCCTGCATGAAGGCTTCAGGGCCCCGTCCCCCTCAGAGCCCCACCAGGGACGGCTGCGTGCATCATGGCGGCCACGTGTGAGACTCAATTTCTCTCTCTCTGTCCATCTCTCTTACAGGTTGGTGGTTGGGGCCAGCTGTATCCTTTGCTGCGTGCAGGTGACAGACAGATAGACAGCTGTGTTCACCATCCTGAGAGTGGAAGCTTGGGCCCCAGGCCCACCTCCCCCCCTCACTGCACTCTCTCCCATGGGGCTTGCCCTCTGCCACCTGGAACCAGGCACTTACAGGCACTTACAGGCCCACTCAGGGCGGATGACCTGTGCTCGAGGGACAATTTGAGGTTGACCTTTGAGGCTGGGGCTTCCTGGAGGCTCTTCCTGAGTCACTCGCTGGCTGGGCAGCTGGACACAGCCGTGAGGCAGACGGTCCTCCCTGGAGAGCAGCCCCACTCAGGCCGGTTCCTTAAGGGGGAGCAGTAACTCCAGGGAGGGTGGAGGGTGTGTCTGCAGGAAAATGGAGACACTGAGGTCTGGGCACATCTCCTGTCCTTCACCACACAGGCCCCTTGGTTAACCTCCAGGGAGTCTGGACAGAGGCCCCATGGAGGCAGAACCCGCCTGGCCTGTGGGTGCTGAAGGGAGCCTCCACCTTGCCCTGGACGTGTGTTTGAGAGATGGGGGCGGTGGGGAGAGTGTCTCTGTGGCCAGTGTTGGAGACTCTTCTGGGCTGCTGGGGACTGGTGGAGACGGGGGCTGCTGGCGGAGGCACCGGGGGTCTTGCTGCCTAGCTTCCGTTAGCGTTCCTTAGCCTGCTCTGGCAGACGTGGCCCTGGAGTGTGCTGGCTTCCTCACTGGGCTCGGCCTGGATACCACTGTCATGATACGCAGTGTCCCTCTCCGGGCCTTCGACCAGGTAATGCCGGGCCGGTGTCCCCTCCACCTGTGGCCCACCTGGGCAGGTGCAGGTGTGGGCTGGGAGCGAGGTCTCAGTCTTTAGAAACTGGCCCTTGAGTCGAATGAGGAGATTGTTGGCAAAATAAACACCTGCCAGTGTATTGCAGCAAGGGTCAGCACGTGGGGAGTGTGGCAGGGACCAGAGGGACACTGTGGGCACGCTGGCCAGCTCACGGGCCATGAGGTCAGGTCACCCAATAGTAAGCGGCCGGTGTGTGTGGGCAGAAGTGCTGTCCTGGCTTCCTCGCTGAGCCCCCTGAGGTCCGAGGAGCTCCACTATCCAAGGGTAGCATGGACAGGGAGCTGGCGGCAGCTGGTGAGGCCCTGGGTGACCGTCACGGGAGATGGTGGCCCGGCCACCATGGACTGGAAAGACGTGATGCTGAGCCAGGCCACTGCAGCCTCGCCACCTCCCCGTCCACCGCACGGGGCAGCACCGGCCCTGGGGCGCAGACTCTCTCCCTGATGGTGGACGTGCCCACGTAACGAGCGTGTGGAGTTTTTTTTTAAACCAAAAACCCTCCGAGGAGATGTCACTTTAAAATCCAGGTCTGGGTTGTCATTGTCAAGACACCAGGCTCCTGGTGCCCTGCAGAAATGGGCACTGTCCATTGCACAGCTCTGGGGCAGTGCACCCCTCGGTCCTGTCACCTGCTCAGTACACACGCCCGAGCACCTGTCACGGGGACACATGTCCAGGGAAGGCCTCGAGCCTCATGCTGGACGCAGGTAGAGATGGGGCCCGAGAGGCAGAGGCCCGCAGGGACGTGGAGAAGGGGGCCAATGAGGCTGAGCTGGAGAGCCCGGTTGGCGGGTGGTCATGGTAGCAGGAGAGGGAGAATCTGCATGTGGCTGGCACACAGAGACGGTGGGGTCACCAGGCTGGAGTCGGGGGAGCGGGGGGAGAGCAGGCTCCAGGTGAGGCCTTGTAGCCTGCCCACCTGTTCCTGGGGCAGAGACAAAGCTACTCATGCTGGGGTGGCCCCTGAGTCAGGAGAGTTAAACAGTGACTTGTATTTTCTCTTGATGGCTTGTTCGAGCCCCCACCGTGGCCCTGGGGGCACAGCTGCCTGGGCTGGGAGGGAGGAACCCCCTGCAGCGCCTCCTCATGCCGTGCCACCTCCCCTAGCAGTTCTTGGTGGGAAGCGAAGGTGCCCACCTCCACTCCCAGCTACCCCACTGCTGACCCCAGCCGGGGGGCCAGGCAGGCAGAGCCCGGGAGAAGGGGTGCATCTCTGCCATTTCAGTGAAGACTCAATTAACTAACATCTAAAGAGAGTCCAGAGATCACGTGCACCCTAACCGAGGGGCTTGGGTCCTCAGATTTGGAGGGGGTCAGGGTGTCAGAGGCTCTCCCGGCTCGGCCCTCAGCTCCGTGGAAAGCAGGGCACTCGGAGCGGGGCGGCCTGTGTGAGGCATCCTGGAAGAAGGCGTGGGGCCCTGACCTCTTCCATTGGACAGACTCCCCTGGGGCCCCGGACCTTTTCAGGCTGTAGGCCCAGGTCCTCTCCACAGGCCTCAGCAGTGACACTCCCACTGCTGCCCGGTCCTCAAGGCATGTCCTCTTGTGCTTTGCAGCAAATGGCTTCCTTGGTCACAGAGCACATGGCTGTTCACGGCACCCGAATCCTGAGGGGCTGCACCCCCTTGAGGGTGGAGAGGCTCTCAGATGGGCGACTCCAGGTCATCTGGGTGGACCTCGCCTCCGACAAGAAGGACACAGGCACCTTTGACACCGTCCTGTGGGCCGTAGGTAAGGATGCTCAGGACCCCGTGCTCCTGCGTGCACTCGGGGACCAGGTGCTCCTATGCACACTCGGGGGACAAGGCATACTGCCTTCCCCTCCATCGGGCATCTTGGCCCCCTTCTCGCCACTCCTGGCGCTCGTCACCCTGCTGGCTCTGGGGTGGGGGCTGGACAAAGGCCATGAGGTGGCCCTGACCAGCCTCACTCCTCCTCCGTCCGAGCACACTGTGCTCTCCTGGTCTTTCTTCCCCAGCACTCCTCGTACTGGAAATGAAAACCAAGGAAGAGCTGTGGATGGTGGGTCGCAGGCAGCTGGGTTTTCGTCGGGGAGACTAGTTAGTCCTATGGGTGGTTTATCGAGGCCTCGCGTACATTTCCTACTAACTTTAAACCTTGGTGTAGATGTGTTTTTTTAGTAAATTAGACTTGTTTTCCACTATAGCTTCAAGATAGCTGTTTATAACATACAAACGATAACGGAGTTTTTACCTTTTTTTAACTGTTTTAACGTGTGAGTAAGATAAAATTTACTATATTGGGCTTTCCTGGTGGCGCAGTGGTTGAGAGTCCGCCTGCTGATGCAGGGGACACGGGTTTGTGCCCCAGTCCGGGAAGATCCCACATGCCGCGGAGCGGCTGGGCCTGTGAGCCATGGCCGCTGAGCCTGCGCATCCAGAGCCTGTGCTTCGCGACGGGAGAGGCCACAACAGTGAGAGGCCCGCGTACCGCAAAAAAAAAAAATTTACTATCTTAACCATTTTTAAGTGCTCTGTTCAGTGACATTAAGTACATTCACACACCACCCTCCACCTCCAGAACTTTTCATCATCCCAAATGGAAACTCTGTCCCCATCAGATAACCCCCCACCCCCTCCCAGGCCCTGGCCCCCACCCTCCTACTTTCTGTCTCTGTGACTCTGATGACCAGGTCCCTCAAGTGAGTGGGACCCTACAGTGTTTCCCTTTTTGTGTCTGACTTAGTTCACTGGCATTGTGTCCTGGAGGTTGTCCGTGTCATAACCTGTGAAGGTGGGCAGTGCTGCATATGGCACACTAGGCTCATCCAGGCATTTGCCAGTGGACACTTGGGTTGCTTCTGTCTTCTGGGTGTCTTGGAAAATGCTGCTGTGGACAGTGGCATGCAGAAACCAGCTGCTGTTAATACGTGAATGTAATGGAGATGCGAATGTAATGGAGACGTGTAGCTTCTAGCCAGCTTCTTGTTGCTTCTGACGCGTCCCCCTGGCTGCCTTCAGCTCTGTGGGTCATCTAGTGTTGGGAGTGGGTGTCCTCCCGGCCTTGCCAGAAATCACACTTTGCAGATTTGCAAAGGCAGTGTCTAGTGATAGGGCAGAGGCCCCGGGCCTTTCCCAGCAGTGGGCTGGCTGCCACCCTGCCTCCCGTGCCCCGAGAGGCATGGGTCCACCTGTTTGTGGGGGTGAAGGCCGAGCAAGCGTGGCCATGCAGAAACGGCTTGTTGGTGACCTTGTCGGGCACACTCCCTCCCAGGCTGGGCCCTCCCTGCACCCGGCTGCCCCCACGGAGAAGGGGAGAGTGGATTTGGGGGGCCCCTGCCAGGGCTGGGACGGTCAGCCTAGAGAGGAATGGGCTTTGAGGGTGGAGCAGAGAGCGCAGGCGCTGCGAGGGGCTCCCCACAGAGGGGCTGCGGGTCCTGCTCCCGAGGGCGTGTGGGCTCACCTGCCGGGACACCCACCTGCCTTGGTGCCTGTGGCCCATGGGCTTGGGACCCTTTTTCCTGATCTGTCAACTTGCATTTTAAATGTAGGGACAGTCAGTGTCTTCATTCTCCCGTGTTTCCAGCCCGTGGGTCTCTCCGTGCTGAGCCCGGTCACTCGTCCCCCGTCTGGGCCTGGGCTCTGAGTCCGTGTGGTCGTCAGACTTGTTGTCCGGCTCCACAGCACTCGGCGAGTGTGCCGAGCCCGCGGAGGGCCTGTCCCCCAGCGTTTGTCCACCCCGGCTTCCCAGGCCCCCACGTCCCCGGAGGTGGGCCCGGGGGGCAGCGCCCTTCTGAGAAGCTGAGGTGCTCAGAGTAGTGGGAAATCAGAGCATGAAACTGCGGAGGAGTCAGCGATTCACTTCTGAGGAACAAGGCAAAGATCTGAAATGCCCGGAGTGAACTTACTGCCTCTTGACCAAGATCCGCTAAATTACCAGAGGAAATGTTCTTGACCAAACTGTAAAAGTAAATCTTACGTAGGTTTATTTTGATGAACGCTACTCAAACCCAGAAACATAAACTGATTGTTATTAATTTAAAATCCGTTCTAACTGGCGAGGTGGCTGGTTCCCCCTCCCACTCGCACCCCATCCTCCCACTTGGTCCCCAACGCCTTTGTACTGAGGCGCGGGCCTGCACCCAGATGCCATCAGCTGAGCCCACGCTGCTGGCAGCAGCCAGAGGGTGAGGGGCCGGGCCCTCGGAAAGCCTCATGGTCCTCCCAGTGTCCAGACGACCCTGATGGGCGGCAGGCAAGGCCCCGGGAGCCCTCCCCAACTGGTTTTGTTTTCTGTATTTTCAAAAAGAGCATCCCCCAGACAGTCTGCCGGGCGTGATTGATGCTGGGGGTGGAAGCTTTTCACAGTCCTTGGCCTCTGACCTTGCTTTCCGAGGCGGCGCTGCGGTGGCGGGTTCCTGGCACGCCTCCTGGGTCTGCACGGGCAAGTGCTGGCGGGGCCACTGCTCCCACCAGGTTTTGTAAACATTCAGGAACCATTTCCCAGTTTAACAACCGGGAATGTTCTCCGCCTGTTTAGCAGGTAAGCCTTGAGCCAAGCGTTATTTCTACTTGCAACAAAGGGTGATCCTGGAGGTCAAAATACAACGACCTGGGCGGCACGGCTGAGGAGGCAAAGAGCTCGCAGACTGTAGGTCTGCCCAGACGCCAGTGCTGCATCCACACCGGCTGGACTTGACATGTTAAAAATGAAAAGGGAAAGATGCACCTCATGCCCTGTGGACTGTCCACGTGGACGGCCTTGGCCACAGCCGACGAGGCTCGCAGATGCGGGGATGGGACGTGGGCCCTGCAGTCTGCCAGCCTCTTCCTCGGTGCAGCCTTGATCTCCACGTGGTGGATTAAACACATTAGCAGCTAAAGCAGTTAATTGCTGTGCAGGGGGCCGGCTCATTGTTTGTCTGTGAATCACCCACCCACACCAGGTGTCTTAGATAACAGGCTGGGAACTCGCAGGAGGAGGATTTCCTGTCTGCAGATGTGCCGATTACGGTGCTGAGTGAAGACAG
>NW_020175053.1:6273770-6323232 GCF_003031525.2 Neophocaena asiaeorientalis asiaeorientalis
GAGCAGGAAACCTCAGCTTCCTTGTAACTTCCTCTTATTTTAAAGAATGGCTGGAGCACCATGACCTCGGAAAAACCAGGAGCTGAAACGGTCCCGGGCCCCTCAGCATCTCCAGCCTCCAGGGAAGGATGAAGGCTCTGGAACGTCCATCCCTGGGCCACAGGAGCCCTGCCCAAGTTGGAAGAGCCCACCCAGGTGGCCACTGTTACGGGGCCCAGAGTGCCTGCCTCGAGACAAGGCAGGGGGAGTCAGCCCATGAAGCCATCTCCTCTTCTTCAGGCTTTGTCTTAGCAAAAAGCCATTGCCGTTTACCTGTGTCACGTTTAAGCCTCAAACGTGGGAAAAGGGAGCTCCTGAGATCTGGCTCAGGACTGGAGGCCAGTTTCCCAACAGCACCCAACGACCACACTGAAGCCCTTGGGCCCGAGGACACAGTGATGGGGGCCCGAGGTGCCCAGGATGCCTGCAGCCGGGGCCCCTTCTCCGTCCAGGGCCGCCTCTTGGAGGTTGGGGAGGAGCTGGTAGTCTGAGCACAGATGCAGCCTGGTTCGGCCAGCTTCGGGCCAAGGCTACCAGGCCTGTTCCCTGGGACCGTGTCTTGCTGTGGTTGCGGGAGACCCTTGTGTGGCTGTGTTCTCTTAGGTGGGGACCCCACAGTGGCCTGGCTGTGCCCCCTGGGAGGGTCGCCCAGGGTGGGTCCCTGCCTCCCGGCACTTTGCCTGGGCTGCCTGTGCACCCTCGCTGTGGTCTGTCTGACCACAGCCTGTGCTCACCATTCACACTCCTGCCGGCACTTAAATCTTCCCTCGTTACACGATCCCCCTGCTCGTCGGGAAGTGTGCTCCAAGGAGGCATGAAGTTGGAGGGAATGCCCGTCTTCCTGTAACGGGAGGCAAGGGGCACGTGAGAGGACGTGTATCTGGTTGTCTGCGTCCCCGTGTGCTGAGGAGCAAGTAGCCATGACCAGCTGGTGGTTCTCCCAGTGCGACCAGGGGAGGCTGGACTGGTCCGGCCGCATCGAGCACTCTCGGGCGCAATGCTGCCCTGGGTGTCCTGGGCAGTCGGCGCTGGGAGGGAGGGCCATCCCAGTTTCGAGGCACCAGAGCTCACACAGTCCCCCCGAGGGACTCCGGTCAGCAGGCGAGGGGCAGATCCAAGGGCAGGGTGTGTGGACATCGCCTCCAAGGAGGAAGCCGGGTGTCTGCTCGTACGTGGAGTTCTAGTGTTCTCGTCATTTGTAATAAGCACGGCAGCGAGTCACGTGGGTTTTAAGGAAGAAACTCTTACAAGGGAAGAGAATCACGAGGATGCGTATAAATGAATGAAAAGGGCAGTATCGGACATTCTCAAGAGCAGATACAGCTAATTTAACATGTGGCCAAAAAAACACCGAATTTTACTAGTAGTCAAAGAAGTGCAAATTCAGTCCTCACAGTCCCCCCTCCACCGCCCTGCAAATGAGCAGAGCCCACTGCCACTGAGGAGGGGGCAGCCCTGCCTGCGCCCCGAAGCCCCCCTGAGGATGCCATCCTTATCCTGGGGGCCCACCAACCCTGTGCAGGGCGAGGAGCAGGCAGCCCGTGTGCTGGACAGGGCAGTGTGTGACCGTGACATGCAGGGTGACCGGGACAGGCCTCCACCAATCGTGGGAGGAGCACTACCTGCACACAAGGTGCGAGGGAGGCAGTCGGAGAACGACGTGACCGTTGCCATGTAAGCCCAGCCTGGGCCTGAGCTGGCGCCCGAGCGACCAGCCACTGGGTAGCCCCCCGGACCCTACACCCGTTCTCCATCTTCCTCTGGGGCTCTGGGCCTGAGCTGAAAGGGAGGGCATGACCCCCTGCTCTGAGCACGAGGGGGCAGCGCGGCAGAGGGCGTGGGCCTGTCCCTCCCTGTGTGACCCCTGTCGAGGGCTTGCCCACCCCAGGCCTCACCCGCAAGGCCCAGCTTCCAAGCCCTGAGGTGCCCGCGGCTGCCCCTGGGGCTTCGCCTGCTCCAGCCCCTCCCTTCCTTCACTCTTCATTCTGGAAGCGTCAGTGGAGTGCCTGCTGCATGCGGCCTGTTCTTCACTGTACTGCCCCCCACCCCCCATCAACCATCCATTTATTCTTTTTACCAGTGGCCTGGCTCACACATCCCACATACTTTCCAAGTTCATGTATGCAGAACGTCCTAAAAACTCCTGGCTTCAAAATGGACTGCAGAGGCCACCTAACTCCAGCATATGTTACCGTCTCCTGTTACTACTTTCAAATTTGTCTTTATTTCCTTTGGGATCTGGGATATGGTTTGCTGGCATCTGCAAGGTGTGTAGTTACCATGGTTACCACAGGCGCAGGAGGAAGCACTCTTGACCTCCTGTGACCAGCCAGGCAGGGGTGCAAGGGAGAGCCTGGGACAGCATGGCCGGCGTCAGAGCAGCTGGTCCAAGTGCTGCCGGCTTTGCCCTTGGACTCTCCAGCCCCAGCCCAGAGTGTCACCAGGAGGCGCAGGGCCCAGGGGCCTGGAGAGGAACCTGAGGACTGAGCTATGAGCCCCTGCATAAGGGGCTGTCGCCCACTAAGCCCATGCCCTCCAGTCCTGCCTGTGGGGCCAGCTCCCTCCTCTCTGGGAGCACAGTCCAGTCCCCTCCCAGGTGCCCATTGGGTCCCCAGGCACCTTGGCAGGATGCTGGGCAGGCGGCAGGTCCCACTCTGCACTCATGGGTCTCCATCAGGACCATAGGGCCAGTACTGGTGCCGTCAGAAGGTGGGGCCCTCCTGGCCTTGCACTACCCGTGTCCAATCTGACGGCGAAGGGCGCCAGCCCTCAGCCCCCGATTCCTGGGGCCGAGCCGAATGCAGAGGCCGGAGCCATCCGCTCAAGAAGCAGGCTTAGCTGAGCCTGTGTTTTGACTTCCCGCCAGGAGAGCAGCTGGAGACTTAAGGCTCCCCTCCCCGGGCTCCACCAGCCACCACCCAACCTCTGGGGCCTGAGCCATGGAAGCTGTGGGAACTGTGCCTTTGAAGCTATGCGTCCTGCCGTCGGGATCCCCCAGCCACGGTGACAGGGGCCACCCGCTGCCTGCCTGGGGTCGGGCAGGAAGAGTGGCCCTTGCCGCCCTGGCTCGACAAGGCCACATCGTCTGAACTGGGAGAGAAAGGGTGGTGAGGCAGCTCAGCTGTGACGGGGCCCAGGCTGTGAGCACACGGAGCCGGCAGTGCCTGGCACTTCCCCTCCTGGCCTCTCCCCCAAGAGCAGGGTTCGTGCGCTGACTGCCTGCAGGGATGGGTGGGTGTGCAGTGCAGGCCCTGGAGGTCTCGGAGCTGGGGCTGCCCGGGGAGTGGGGGGGTGAGGTTGCGCGCACTGTCTGCCTCCTTTGGGTCAGCTCGTGCGCCATGGGTGCCGGGGGAACGGCCGCTGCCAGATGTGGGGACACGAGGCCACAGCCTGGTGGCAGAGAGAGGTAAACCCACGTGGAGCACCGTCCTGCCTCGCACAAGCTGCAGGAGGGGTGTCTTGGTGGGGGCGGAGGCCAGCCCGGGGGGCCACGTGGGGACCCTGAGACACCCCTGCCGGGAAATGCACACAGGGGATGGGGCCCCAGTGTCTGTGAGGCCTGGGTCCTGTTTCCGACTTCCTCTTGGGCTGATGCCTTCAGAGGCTGCAAGGTCCTGTTGGGCTGAGCCTGCGACCATGCTGATCCTTCCTGTCCATCACTCCACCATGTGGCCTGGGGTACCTGGCCCCTCGGAGTCCGGCCCCTTCCGCGGGGAGGGGCTTAGGGGTCACAGTCTGGGGCTGGGGGCACATCGCCCTCGGTTACTGCTGCTTCTACACCGTTTCTGTGGTCAGAGCCAGGAGCCTTGTATTTTTTAAAAATCATGAATTTCCAATTCAAAGTTGACGTTACGGAGTTTGAACCATCCTCTTTGAGTGACACGTAGGACCGGTTAGTATCTTCACTTGTGGGGACGTGACCCTTGGAGGTACAGTTCCAATGTGGGTTCGCAGGGTCTCCCGAGTTGTCTTTCCACGTGTTCTGTTACAATAGGCCCCTTTGTTTTAGGTTGTTTACAGGTTATAGGGATTTTTTTCCATGTTTAATTTTACTTTTTGAATATGTATACGTATAAACTGTGTATATGTTTTTTTTTTTTTTTTTTTTTTGCAGTACACGGGCCTCTCACTGTTGTGGCCTCTCCCGTTGCGGAGCACAGGCTCCGGACGTGCAGGCTCAGCGGCCATGGCTCACAGGCCTAGCCGCTCCACGGCATGTGGGATCTTCCCGGACTGGGGCACGAACCCGTGTCCCCTGCATCGGCAGGCAGACTCCCAACCACTGCGCCACCAGGGAAGCCCTGTGTATATGATTTAAAGAAACAAAATTGTATCATAGGATGTGTTTAGGAGGGTCTTGTTGCTGACTCTCCATCCACCCCATTTCCTCCCCATTCCTGCTCCGTCCTTTCATTGAGTCTATGCAGGTGTTTGTGTGTGCACATGTATACACACGTGTGTGTGTACGTACATACATGTGTGAGCACGTGTTTGAGGCTCTTGGCACTGTTGGTGCTTGATGTCTTACCAATTCTAAGTGGACATTCTGAGAAGGGTTTTAAATAAAACAAGGAATCTCGGTCAGAACCACTAACGAAAACCTCCCAGCCTTGCTCTTTGTGTCCTTCAGGCCGAGTTCCAGAAACCAGAGGTCTGAATTTGGAGAAGGCTGGTGTGCGTACCAACCCCAACACTCAGAAGATCCTGGTTGACGCCCAGGAAGCCACCTCCGTCCCCCACATCTATGCCATCGGAGACGTGGCGGAGGTACGGCCTGCACCACTGCCTGCCCCCAACCCGTTCCCCGACCCCGTACCCCTGCCTTGTGGCTCACAGGGGCTCTGCGCTGAGCCCCAGGAGGACTTGGCATCACCCTCGCCTCCATGCTCCTCCTCTCTGTGGACGGGTGGGCGGACAAGGGGGCACCGTCCACAGATCCTGCCGTGAAGCTCCTCACGGGTCAGCTCTGAGGGATGGTGTCTGTTTGCACACCATGGAGTGGCCTCGACCCCCTGGCCTCGGTTTACCTCTGATCTTGGGCGGTCCGCACTCCCATGAGCCCGGCTTGGGAGGCATCGGTCAGTGGCCCCCCTTAAGGGCCCAGCAACACCGGGGGCTGCTCAGCTATGAGCCCCGGCGCCTCAGGATCAGTCAACCTGTCCTGCACACGTGCATCGTGTCCCGAGGAGGGCAGCCAGGGCAGGGTCCCAATCATAGGCTGGTCCCCCAGACCTAGCAGGCCTCTGCACGGTGCCACCCCAAAGCGCCACGAACTGGGTGGTCAGAACAGCAGAATTTCCTTCCTGTTCTGGAGGCCCAAAACCCGAGGTCAAGGCATCAGGGCTGTGCTCCCTCCTCTGGGGAGGACCCTCCTCGCCAGGTCCAGCTTCTGAGGCCCCAGGTATCTTCACAAGCATCTCCTCCGGGGCCTGCCTGTCCCTGGATTTGGGGCCACCTGAATCCAGGCTGACCTCATGTCAATCCTCACTTTAATTATCCCTGTAAAGACCCCAACTTCCCAGGAGGGCACAGTCTGAGGTTCTGGGGGGATATGAGTTTGGGGGTGCTGTGAAACCCACCGTGGTGTTAGTTTATGTTTATTCTTCACACATTGAGCACCAGGCACTTTTCTGGGTTCTGGGGTCACTGCAGGAACAGACAGAAGTCCCAGCCCTCATGGAGGTGATGTTCTGTCACAGTCACAGATGACAAGCAAATGAGCTATTTCAGGTGTCAGGAGATGCTCAGTGTGGGGGTCAGAAAGGTGGCGGTCGTCATCCATGCTGTGGGACGGCCCCTCCCTCCGCCTCCCCAGCCTCCGCTGCAGCTTGTGATAGGTGGGGGGCTTCCAGAGAGCCTGGCACACACGTGGAGACGGGGGGGGGTGGGGAGGGCCAGCCTGCTCATCTGGAGACAGTCTGTCCTGCACTACAGCCTGGCCCCGGTGTCCCCATTGTACCAGAGGGGCTGCCCCCGCCGTGGCCAGCGCTCAGATGGGAGCCAGTTGGCTGTCGCTTGAGCCTTGAGCCCCCCCATGAACCCAGGCTCATGAGATGCTGTGTGGGAAACAGCCCCCTGTGTCGCGACCACGGGGACAGCCCGCTGGGTGCGTCAGAGCTCCAGCCGCTCCCCCCGCTGGGTCATCTGGCCACCTAGTCGACCCATTGGTGTGGACAAGGCTTCATGCTTGCTCACTGCCCTGGGGACCTGGCCGCTTAGCTGGGCAGTGCTGTGTCTTAAAACACTCAGCCTGCTCCCTCAGAAAGGTCACTCTGAGCAGCAAGAAGCGTTAACCCCCAGGGGTCTGGCGAGGGGAGGCCGTGGTTCAGGGAGACCTCGTGTGCCGTGTGGGCTGTGTCCCCGTTAGTCAGGCCGGTGGAATGCACGGGCTGCCTACACGGCTTTATCGCTGCCGATCTCCATTCATTTCTGGAATGTCAAACAACATCTGCATTTCCTGCTGCTGCAGGGGTGATTGGCAGCCAGCCCCAGGCCGATGCGTGTGGGGACACGGGGGCTGTGCCACCCCCTGCTCCCCGGCAGGACACACCCTGGGGCAGAGGCCTCCATGAAACGGCGTCCGATCTGGGCTCGGTAATGGGCTTGACGTGCCAGACAAGCTGCGTGTCGGAGCCCACTGCTGCTCCCAGGGCCCGTCTTAGCCCGAATCCGTTAGTGCGAATGGGTAAATGGTGGCTGGGTCCCTTTTGAGCTTTGTTGTGGGGGCAGCTCTGCAAAGGCACTGACGTGAAGAAGGGGTCCTGAGAGAAGTCACAAGTGGGTATGGGCGGTGTGGCCAGGCTTGTTAGCGGCTCACCCCCTTTTCCAGGGAAGGGGCCGTGACCACAGCTGTCTCCCCCCAAGCAGGACAGAGGGGAGCATGCGGGAACAAGTAGAGGCAAAATGCGTCTGGGGGAGACGCCCCACTGGGAAGGCGGTACCCCCACTGAGGGTCAAGCTGAAGTAACCCCGTGCTCCCACCTCCCAGGGACGGCCAGAGCTGACGCCCACGGCTATCATGGCCGGGAGGCTCTTAGCCCAGCGGCTCTGCAGTCGGTCCTCAGACCTGATGGACTATGACAACGTGAGTGCCCCTCCTCTTCAGACGCCACTTGCAGCCTGCGGGAGCTGCAGCTCGTTCTGGGGGTGCACGTGTGTCTGTGCGTGCAAGCATGTGCGTGTGCGTGTGCAACTGTGTGTGAGGTGCAGCCCGGGAACAAGAGAGGGGGTTGCCTGTCCAGGGACTAGCCTGCAACTACCGCTCTCGGTGTACCCCAGTGGGGTCTTCAATCCCGGTCCACCCTCCAGGTCCCCACGACGGTCTTCACACCGCTGGAGTATGGCTGTGTGGGGCTGTCAGAGGAGGAGGCCGTGGCTCGCCATGGAGAGGAGCGTGTGGAGGTGAGTCAGGGCCCCAGGGAGGGGGCTGCCAGGACACAGGCCTGTGTGGCCCTCCACCCCATCATGGCCGCCCCCCACAGAGGCCTGCGGCAAGCGGGAGTGTTGGCGTTCTGCTTCCTGGGGCCTGCAGCTTAGCAGGGCGGGGCGTGGGGGCCCGGAACGATGGCTGTGATGGGCTGGCGGTGCTGGCAGGCAGCCCCGGGAATGACGGGGCCTTTGGGCTGCGGCCCACCTCAGGGGGGTGCATGTCTGCCTTGACCTGAAAGGCTCCTCCTGCCCTCCGACCTCTGCTCACCTCCACCCCTGCCCTTCTGCCCCCGCCTGGCCCTGTGCCTACTCCACGAGTCTGGTCCTCATGGGCCTCTGTCAGCCCAGACCCAGGCACCCACCCCGGAGGGAGGGGTTTGTCATCAGATGGGGGTTTCTCTGGGGTCTGCTTTGGCCACAGCGTGTGCCCCAGGTAGCCTGGTGGGCTGTGGGTGCTGTGGCAGCTTGCAGGCGGGCTGGGAGAAACCGGACCCACGTGGCCACCAGAGCAGCGGGGGGCCCTTTGGGAATGAGCGCCCCGGGCTCCAGTGCCTGCCCTGCATCCCTGCGCCCCGGTTCCCTCCATCAACGGCACTTTATTTGCTGTTTTTGTTCGATTCATCACAAGTGCCCTGGGACATGTGTCCATGGCATTCCGTGATGTTGTTTTATGTTTCACAATGTTGAATGGCCAAATGCCCTTTGTTTGTTTTCTTTTCAATTCTGTCTTCGTTAGAACAATATTCTCTGAAGCTGCATTAATTAATAATGGCTGTGCAGCACATGTGAGGGCTCTGCTCATTTTTTACTCGGCCGCAGCCCCGAATGCGCTATCGGCCCTTCTCAGGCGCTGAAAGCCTTTGTCCAGCAGCTCCGGTGGGGGCCGCGCCTGCCCCGCCCCTGGCTCGAGTGAGGGCCCGGCAAGCACCGAGGTGCCCGAGGGAGGCCAGATGGGCGGCCGGGCCCCCCTTCCACTGCCCGCGGTCGCCCCGTCCATTCTCTGCAGCGTCCACCTGGGCTGTGCTCCTGGGCGGTGCCCGTGCCTGCACTGAGCCTCGGGCTCTGGGGCAAGTCAGAGGGTAGCCAGTCTGGTACCCGTTCCGCTGCTGTAGTTCTTGGGGGTCTTGGGCCTGGTGGGAGAGCGTCTGTCTGCAGGCTGCCGTGCCGGGAGGAGAGGGGTGCCTCCGAGGCCAGCCGAGCCTTGTCCTTGCCCCAGACCACAACCTGCGGGCTGAGCGGGCAGTTCCGGCCCACCCCCCCACTGTGCCCACAGCCTGTCGAGCTGTAAAATGCCCCCGGGACTTATTTTGCTGCAGCCGCTGACCCAGGAATCCGTGTCTTGTCACCCAGGTTTATCACGCGTATTATAAACCACTGGAGTTCGTGGTGCCTGAACGGGATGCGTCCCAGTGTTACATAAAGGTGAGCATCCCCGTGGGCCTGGCCGGGATGAGAGAGAGCCCCCACGGCCGCGCACGCCCCTGCTGACCGTGTGCCTTTCAGATGGTGTGTCTGCGGGAGCCCCCACAGCTGGTGCTGGGCCTGCACTTCCTTGGCCCCAATGCTGGCGAAGTTACTCAAGGATTTGCTCTGGGGATCAAGTAAGTCCATAGGAATGTGGGCCGTTACGTGACACTCAGGCTGGGGTCCCCCGAAAGTCAGCGGCACCGCTGTCGGAAGTCTGCCACATCAGGGTCACTCGTGGTCATGTTTTCAGAGAGTGTCTGCCCAATGGGATGGGTCCGGTCGGTCACCTGAAAGGTGGCCATGTCCATCTCTGGCCGAGCCAACCGGGGGGAACAGGCTCATGTCCCCAGCCAGGCCTGAGGGGCACAGTGGGTCTTCTCTGCTCAGAATGAGGGTTGGGGGCTGAGTGCCCAGTCAGTCAGGAGCAGGGCCTCGGCATCAAGTGTGCTGGGAGGGCCTCCCGGGGGGTACGTGTCCTGTGGGGCCGGTCCCAGCTGCAAGCTGTGCATGGCGGGGCCCCGGGGCCCATGCTGCGGAAGCTCTGGTGGGGATGGGTTTCTGGGTGTGAAGAGGCCGGGCAGCTGGTGAGGGGCTGTCAGAGGCAGGAGGGCTGGGGTGAAGCAGAGGGAGGGGGCTGAACTCAGAGAGGAGGGCGAGTGGGCCTGTGCCTGGTGGGCTGGGGGCAGCAGGAGGCCAGGCCAGGCAGGTGGGAGGTGGGCCCCAAGGTGGGGCTGCCTGGCTGCTGCAGGCTCGGGGTGTTTGCTCCAAGGGAGGTGGGGCGGGGCCAGCATAGGTGTTGGCAGGTGTTCCTGGCTGCCAGCTGGAGAAGAGAGGATGGGGGCCAGGGCTGGGGGACGGTGAGGAGACCGTGACCTCCCAACTCTCCCCCGTGTGCTACCACCTGAGGATGGAGGCGGGGGGGACTGGAACACGCCTCCCTGCACTGACTCGTCCCCCGAATCCCCTGTCCCCGGCGTGCAGGTGTGGGGCCTCCTACCAGCACGTGATGCGGACGGTGGGCATCCACCCAACCTGTGCCGAGGAGGTGGCCAAGCTGCGCATCTCCAAGCGCTCGGGCCTGGACCCCACCGTGACCGGCTGCTGAGGCTAAGCGGCCATCCCTAGACCCAGGGTGCTCAGCATGACCTCTGCCCCCACGGCCAGGCTCAGCAGAGGCTCAGAGCCAGGTACGCATGCCGGGTAGGTCCTATGTTCAAGGGGAGTAGGGTGCCACTGTGAATTGCTCTCCAGGTGCAGGAGAAGCTGCACCTGCCGAGAGGGCCCCACCCCTCACAGGGCCCTCCAGACCCCAGCCGGGTTGCTGCTGCTCCTCATGTACAGGCGGTGTCTGGAGGCCGGGGTCACCCCGTAGCGCCTGTCCTGGGGGCGGGGGGGTTGGGGATTCAGGGTGTGGAATGCTTAGTGGGCCTCCCTACCACCTGCCCCGCTCAGAACAGCCCAGCTTCTTTCTCTCTTGCCCAGAAGGTGGAGACGCAGACTTGTGCTCAGAGCCGCCCGCAGTCTGGTTCTGTTAGACTTTGCAAAGCCAGGCTGAGTGGGCTGCCAGAAGCCCCGGGGTGTGATGTTTGTCCTGAGACTCATCTAGGAGGAAATAAGCAAGTCCCTACCTGACCCCAGCCAGGGGGATGCCTGTGGTTGGGGCCTTTCCGCCTGTCAGCCTGAGAGGGGCAACCCCTGGCTGTCGGCCCCTCCTGGGTTGGGGTCCCGAGGCCCCGGGGGACTGTGGACAGAGCAGTGAGCACCCACGGGATGCCCACAGGTGGGCGTGAGGGGCCAAGCCACGGCAGAGGATCAGTGGGCAGTGGGCCAGGCCCAGAGCCTGTCCTGGGGCACCCAGGGCACTGGCTCCTCCACAGCTCCCGGACAGGGCTGCCTCTGATGAGCTTTATCATTTCAGGGTGTTTCTAACAGTTATGCACGACCTGGTGGGGCAGGGCCACCCCTTGGCTGGTTTATCCTCTGTCCCCCGAGAGTCCCTGTGTGCGGGCGGGTGTGGGGACGTGGGGCCACCCCATGCTGACCCCCATCCTCGGCAGGCAGGATGCTGGAGGCCGAGCCCGGGTGAGCCTCGCCCCTGCCCAGTGCATCTGGACCAACCGCCGAGCACCCTGCAGGGATGGCCCAGGCCTGCATCTCGCACCCCCGCCCATGCCAGATGATGACGACTTGCTCAGAAACCCCCCGCGGGCTGCCCACGTCTGAGTTCACTGGCGTTTCCAGGGCACAAATAAAGAGGGTGTTTTCCAGAAGCGTGCCCTGCCCATGATGCCCCTGACGCGCCTGGGGTGGCCGCCCATCCGTCACCATGGGGAAATCCCTTCCGAGTCATGCTGTGCTGGGGTCAGCGTGCGGGGGGTCCCCATCACCCTGCCCTGGAGGACCCTGCCTTTCCTCCTGGAGCAGAGCCTCCTGGGAACGCAGGCTGTGTTCCAGAGCCACCTGCCAGTGTCATGGCCGGTGACAGGAGTGGGATGATGCTGAGGCCCTGTCCCCCGAATGTTCCGCTTTCCCGGGGCCCCATCCAGCTTGTTGGCTGGGCTCAGGCTAATCCCGCACATGGAGGCTGACGGGGAGGGAGGCCCCCAGCACCTGTCAGTCACCGCGGAGAGGTGGCGCTGACAGCGACGGGCAGGGCCCGGTATTGTACTGGGGCTTTAGCGGCGGTTAATCTCGTGTCTTCCCTAAGAAAACATCACTTAGTCTGCCGCCCGGGAGCCCTGGGTGGGACCCTGCTTGTCAGCGAACAAAGGAATGTCTTTGCGCCTTAATGGGCCTGCGGGAACTCAGACGCCGCTCGCGTGAAGCGTGTGCAGCGGCCCTCAGACGCCCCATTGAGACGCCAAGTGCCGGGAGGGGCCAGGCCTCTTGACAAATGCAGCGCGATCAGCCGTGTCCCGTTTAACGCCCGGGTGGTGGCCCCGCGAGGAGGTTCCCTCTGCGCTGGGCATGGCCTCCCAGCCTTGGAGGCAGGGGGCGGGCTTTGCGGGGTCAGCTGACCGGGATGGAAGGGGGGCCCTGGACACTGGGATGGCCGCATGGGGCCAAAGAGGGACCTGACGCGGCCTCGCGGCGTGATGCCGGGTGATGCAGTCGGGCTGGGAGCCCCACGTACCTGCCAGGGAGCCGCCCCACGTCAGTGCCCCTGCAGCCCCTTTCCCAGGGCAGCCTCGATCCAGCTGTGCCTGCGACATCCTCTCTCTGGTCAGTTCACGCAGCCTGTGTGGCCACCGAAGGGAGAACAAAGCCCCCACGGTGCTCGGGACAGCCCTGGGGCGCCGCCAGTGTGGAGGGCCCTCCCCCACGCGGGGCTCACCCCCTCCCTGTCCCAGGCAGGGGCCTGGCCCCGTTCCCAAACATCAGGAGCCACATAAGGGCCCGGCCATGTCCCCCATCCCCCTGCCCTGGGGGCTCCAGTGGGGTGGTGTGTGCAGACCCAGGCTTCCCTCGCTGACCCCCAGTCCCCTGCCCTGCACTTGGGGAGGCACCCGCTATACTCTTGGGTCTCAGGCCGGAGCTAGGCACAGGGCATTCTGTCCTGCTTGTGTGTCCCTCAGGCCTGCCTGGCTCCAGGGTCGCTCACTGCGTGGCCTGAGACCCCTCCCTGGGCAAAGCCCGGTTCCAATCCCTCCTCCCAGGGAGCGTAGGGAAGGGCCAGAACCCCACAGGCCAGGTGCTCTCCACCTGGGCCCAGGGCCGCCTCCTGCACCTTGGCATGTTTTTATGGTGCAATGAAAACAGGACTTTAATTCCTCGGACTGTCTGTGTAACCTACAGTGGCCCCGCGATGCCCTGCGCTCATCTGTGGCTGCGAGTTGTGCAGTGACGTGGAGGCGCTGCCGCTGCGGTCAGCCCACCCCTCCCCTGCCTCTCCCTCCGTTGGGAAGCCCTCTGCCACCACCCCAGTCCTCTCCCAGCCCCCTGAGGTGCTGTCCCCGAGGTCCTGGGCCCCCAGAGAGGCGGATACACAGGGGAGGGTGACCAGTCCTCAAGGGCTGGGCTGAGGGCTACACACCCTCCGCAGGCCGTGGGTGACCCCCAGCATCCCACAGCCATGTGGTGACCCCCAGTGTTGCTGGGTGGGTAGCAGGGAACACCCACCCCACACGTGCCTCAGCCATAGTTTCACACGGTGGCAGGCCTGGCTGAGTAGGTGACCGCCAGGTCCAGCCAGGGGTCCTCCAGGCAGAGTTGCCCTGTGAGAAACAGCCATTGTCAGGTGGTGCCCATAGGTCGGGGCATCTGTCCTGTGGCCACAAGCCAGGCAACAGCTCAGAGACGTGGCTGGTGTCCTGGCCTGAAGCAGGCCCCAGTGCTGGGCCCAAGACCCTCACCCACCACTCACTGCCTGACGCTGAGCTTCCAGGAGCTGCCGTGGTGCAGGTGGCCCAGGGCCCTGCAAGAGGGACGCCATGAGTAGGCTGGGCAGTGCGCTTGTCCGGAGGCCCAGGGCCACCAGGCTGAATGACTGAGCCCTGTGGACCCTGTTCAGGCTCTGGGCACCCGGCCCACCCCAGTCAGGGCACCCCCCACAGTGAGGCCTCAGTGCCCCACACTCACATCACTCACGGAAGCATCTGGTTCTTACGAGTCCACCATGAGAGGCTCCTCCGTGCTGGCCGGGTCTGGGCCAGGCCACCAAGAGCCCCAGGCTGTCCCCACTCATCCCTGAGCCCCTCTGGGAGCCCAGGACCCCTGGCTGCCCTCACCTGAGCCATGGCCTCTTCCTGCCCAGCTTGACCAAGCCTGCCCTGACCTCCACTGCCCACCTCCTTTCTGGTCAGTGCCCACCGGTCCTGCTCGGTCCACCCTTGGGTCCTAGTCCGGGTGCACGTGGGGGGACGCTGTGGGCCAGTCACTGCCAGAAACAGGTTGGGAGATGCCCCCACACACCCCCGGGGCGAACAAGCCCAGCAGGTTGCCTGGGCCCGAGGTGGCCACATCACAAACAGCCCCACGAGTGTCCCCTGCCCTGTCTCTGCTGTAGTGCCAAGGTCCCACAGCACATCCCTCTGCTGGCCCAGTCCTGTCGGGAAGCATCTTTGGTGGAAGTGATGCCTGATCCCGATGGCCACAGATGGCACCCCCTTGGGCTGGTGCCATGGTGCCTGGGGACAGTAGCTGGGTTGTCCGCCCCGAGTAGCCAGGGTCCGGCTGGAGACCCGCTCCTGCTGACACACCGGATCTTTTGGGCAACACTGGGAGGGAGAAGACTGTTTTATAGATGCTGCTTCTTGGTCTGCAGGAGCTCCGCCTCAGGACAGGTGGGCTGTGGCCTTCAAACCTGGGTCTGACGTCTGTGGGGGGAAGCACAGCCTAGTCTGCCCTGAGGCAGACCCCCGCTCTCCCCGTTTGCTCTCCCCAGGCCCACTCCTCCCCATTGGCCGGCCCTCCCTGCGGCCCAGCTCCTGGAGATCTCTCGGGTTTCTGGGCCTGCCCTGAGGGCTCTGGGAACCCTGCACGTCCTGGGCCCCAGCCAAGCACCTGTGCCTTCCCAGGGCCAGCAGAGCATCTTAGAGCTGAGCCCGCCTAATCCCAGCCAAACGTGGCTTATGGTGCTCAGGTGTCCCTAATCCTGAAACTCAAGCCCGGGTCCCAGCAGCCATACCAGCACCGTCCAAGTGGGCAGCAGGAGGACCACCTCCCTCTGCGTGCCTGTTGTTTGGAGCTGACCCACACTGGGGACAGGGCACTCGCAGGGTGAACACCCAATCCTGACGAATGCAGGTGAGCTCAGGAACCACCGAGCCCTCACTGCCTGGCTGGTCCTGCTCCAGCCTTGCCCCCGGGCTGCCCAGCGGCGACAGCAGAAGCAAACAGGAGAGGCAGGCCTGGCTAAAGCCTTGAGATTCTGGCCTCTAGGGTTTCATGGGACAGTGATCCAGCCTGCAGTTCCATGAAATTAAGTTTGTTGGGGTTTTTTTTCCCTAATAAATTTGGGATCTTTATGGCATAAATCTGATGATCAAGTAACACCAAAAGCTTGGGAATAAAGTAGAACCATGAGCAACAGGCACTGTGGCCTTGTTACGTAGCAGCTGGGGGTCAGGAGCCTGCAGGGCCCAGCTCCCTGCCTGGCCGCCAGCCACTGACCCGGCCAGGGCTCCAGGCACTGGGCACGGCCCCCCACGGGCCCCCTTTTCATAATTAGGTTATCGAGGCATGCAGCCCATGATGGCAAGAATGGCTAATGGCCCCTGATGGTCTTAGTATCTTTGAAGAATTTTCATACCCATAAGTTCCCCCAAAGCAGATGTAAGTGGCTCCTGAGCTACCAGGGTCAAGATGTGGGACAGAACAGGAGGCAATCGAAGCAACATTTGGACGTGTCTTCTTTGGGCCCCCACCTGACAAGTGAGAAGACTGATGCCCAGACCCCCAGGTGCCCCGTGGGGCATGAAGGTGCAGCCAGGCCCCTGCCTGTGGGAGAGGGTGGATGGGAGGCGAGCCCTCTGCGGCCTCAAAGGCGCATTGTCCTGCCCCGGTGGCTGGAACTGGGCCGGGTGATTATAATAATAACGTCCTGACGCTCAGCAAGCGGTTGGGTTTCCATAGCTCAGGGAGTATCTGGTTTTCAAAGGGGAGACATTGTACAAGTGGAGTGTTGTTCACATCAGCCGTTCTCTGCAGGTCAGAGGCCCGCCCGGCGCCTGCCTCCTCCCAGAGGTGCATGCCTGGGCACACCGGGCGAGGAACTGCACCGGGAGGCCCTCCCCACCTGCCCTACAGGGCTGCGAGGACCAGGTCCTGCCGCGGGGAGGCAGAGAGTGGGATCACTTCCCCCACGGCACTCGCCTGGCCCTTAAGCCTTTGCCAGGCTGTGCCTCCACCTTCTGCCTGGCCAGCCCCCCTCCTTGGTTATGATTCAGTGCAAGGCTCTCCCTCCAGGAAGCCTTCCTGGAATGGTGTTTTTCTCTTGCCCTAAAGGAGCCTCCCTTCCTCGTGTCTCTGTCCCCAGCATGGTGCCTGGTGTGTAGTAGGTGCTCGAGGCACAGCTGTTGATGAACCTGGGCGTGAAGCCTTTATGTTGTGTTTTCCATCCTGACAGGTCTGAGGAGCCTGCTTTGCAAGGTCTGAGCTCCACACACCGTGTGTCCGTGGAAAGGGGTGCAGCTCAGAGCTGACCTGACTTCCTGCAGCTTTCCTCCTCCAGCTCTCATGTGCCAGGGCCACACAGGGGAGCAGGAGGCCAGGTCTGCTCCAAGTGTTCACTAGGCGCTGTGTGTCTTAATACAGGCAGGCATAGCTGGATTGGTGCTATTGGAGACAGATGTACAGGAGGCAGAGGGGCTGGTCTGGGTGGTGTCTGAGCAGCTTGTATAAAGCTAACTTTTTCCCAAATAAAAGTGATCAACTCCACACAAAATAGAAAAGATACTGTCTGAAGGCACTGAAGATCAACCAAAAGCAATAAAAAACTAGAGGGAATCCAGCCACTGGAAAAAGAAATGTACTGAGTGAGATTCATGTGTATATGCTTTTCCCCTGAGGGCCCTCCCTAGGGCAGGGCACCAGTGACCAGAATGGGAACAGGAAGCTGTAGTCCTGTTGGCTTGAGGTGCCAGAGAACAGCTGGGGTCAGCCAGAGCATCTGGAAATGAGGGAGAAAATCCCTGAAAACCTGCATGTAAACTCCCGTCAGATCCTTGGTTGATGACTAAACTGCTCGTGTGGGAGCGAGACTCAAGGAGGAGAGAGCAGAGATTTCAGTGATCATCCACTGCAGGGGGACAGAGAGTTTGGATCTCAAGTCCCACCAAGTCACAGGGGCTGTGCAAGTACTGTGGGCTTTCCCCTGAAACTACAGCAAGTCCACACCTTGGGAGAAAAAATTAGGTTCCAAGACTAACGGGTTTGTGTAGGACTTAAGGCAAAACTGCAACAGATCCACCCTCACAAAAATAAAACTATGCCTCCAAAAGTTCAAAGTGGAAGGCCTGATGAAACAAAGGCCAACACACTTCAGAAGATAACAGACTCCAAAGGCTCTACAAAATGCCATCAGTGTCCAGAACGCAGCTAAAAATGACTAGATGTGTGAGGAACATGGAAATATGATTCCTAGCCAGGAGGAGAAAGCAGTTCCTAGAAACCAGCCCCAAGATGATCCAGATGTTGGAATTAAATTTTTTAAAAATAAATTTATTTATTTATTTATTTTTGGCTGCATTGGGTCTTTGTTGCTGTGCGCGGGTTTTCTCTAATTGCAGAGCAGGGGCTACTCTTTGTTGCGGTGTGCGGGCTTCTTATTGAGGTGGCTTCTCTTGTTGTGGAGCATGGGCTCTAGGCGTGTGGGCTTCAGTAGTTGTGGCATGCGGGCTCAGTGATTGTGGCTCACAGGCTCTAGAGTGCAGGCTCCGTAGCTGTGGCGCACGGGCTTAGTTGCATCGCAGCATGTGGGATCTTCCCAGACCAGGGTTCGAATCTGTGTCTGCTGCATTGGCAGGCGGATTCCAGGGAAGTCCCTGGAATTAAATTTTAAAACAGCTTTTATAAATATATGTAAGTCCTCAAGGGAAAAATTGGCCATAATGAATGACCACAGAGAATTTTAGCAGAGAAACGGAAATGGTCAAAGAGAACCAAATAGAAATTATAAAACTGAAAAGTGTAACAATAAGTGAAAATGTAACTTGATGGACTTTAACGGATTTTAAGAACAGTTTGGAGATGGCAAAAGAAAGGGTCAATGATCTTGAAGACAAATAAATAAGAATTGTCCAATCAAAAGAATAGAAAGTAAATATAGTGGTAATATGGATCTGAGAGACCACAGTAGAAAGTCTAGGGACTTCCCTGGTGGTCCAGCGGTTAAGACTCCGAGCTCCCAGTGCAGGGGGTCCAGATTCGATCCCTGGTCAGGGAACTAGATCCCACGTGCCGCAACTAAGCGCCTGCATGCCGCAACTAAAAGATCCTGCACGCCGCAACGCACATCCTGCATGCAGCAACAAAGATCCCACGTGCCGCAACTAAGACCCGGCACAGCCAAATAAATAAATATTTTTTAAAAAAAGAAATAAAGTTTAATATAATTGTGCTTCGGAGGGAGAAAAGAGAGAGAATGGGGCATAAAAAAAATTTGAAGAAATGATGACCTGAAATTTCATGAATTTTGGATCAACTTATAGATCCAAGAATCCCAACAAATCTCAAGCAGTATAAACATAAAAACAAACAGCCAGGCAGGCAGGCATATCACAGTCAAGCTCTTGAAAATCAAAGACAAAGAGGAAACTGTGAGAACAGTTGGAGGAATAAGGACTGACTTATTATTAATTATTATTAGACACTTAATAAGTGTCTGACTGCACATCGAAAAAATGAAGGTGAGAAGAAATGGAATGAAATCTACATTCAGAAAGAAAGCCAACCCAGAAATATTATTCAAAAATGAGGGAGAAATGAAGACACTTAGGTGACAGCTGGAGTGATTGCTTGCACTACAAGAACTAAGGTAGGAGTGACCAGAGCAAATTTGAACAAAGAAATGGCAGGAATGGTTCTGGGTTCTGCTGTCCACCAGCAGGCTCTAGGGACGGGCCCTGAGGAAGGTCCAGGGGCAAGCAGCACAGGCAGGCTTAACAGGCTGGCAGTCCTCAGGCAGCTGGCGTCACCTCTTGGGCTGCGTGTCCCTGTTTCCTTGCTGCCCTGGCTCTGGGGAGCCACAGACCTGACACCAACCCTGAACACTTCAGAGCCTGACGACTGCCTCTGAGCCTCCCAGTTCAAACACACATCCAGGTCCAATAAGCACATGAAAAGATGCTGAACATCACTAGTCACTAGGGAAATGCAAATCAAAACCACAAGGTACCACATCATGCCCATTAAGATGGCCATTATTTAAAAAAAAAAAGAAAGAAAAAGAAGAAAAGAACACCTGTTAGTGAAGATGTGGAGAAATTGGAACCCTTGTGCATTGCTGGCGGGAATGAAAACTCATGCAACCACTGTAGAAAATTTGGCAGTTCCTCAAAAAGTTAAACATAGCATTACCATATGACCCAGCAATTCCACTCCTAGGTACATACCCAAAACAATTGAAAGCAGGGACGCAAACAGATATTTGTATACCCACATTCACAGCAGCATCAGTCACAACAGCCAAAAGATGGGAGGAACCCAAGTGTCCACCAACAGATGAATGGATAGACAAAATGTAGAAAGGAATATTATTGTCTTAAAAAGGAACAATAAGTCTGATAGGTGCCACACCATGGATTAACCTTTAAAACATTCTTCTAAGTGAAATGGCAAATAATATGTGATTCCAACTATACGAGGTACCTAGAATAGGCAAATTAATATAGACAAAGTAGAAGTTACTGGGAGCTTGGGAAAGGGGTGGTGAGGAGGAGTGTTTAATGGGGACAGAGTTTCTGTTTGGGGTAATGAAAAAGTTCTGGAGATGGTGGTGGTGAAGGTTGCATAATAATATGAATATACTTAGTGCCACTGAATGTAGACTTAAAAATGGTTAAAATAAATTTTATGTATATTTTACCACAATTTAAAATATATATATACATAGAAGATGTCCTGAATAACAAAATAAAGTTTTGGAGCCAAAAAGGTATTTTCTGATGGCGTGGCCCAGTTGGGTGGGTGTGGTTGGGTGTTTTGCACAAGTCTGCTGCCCACTCTCCGCTGACTGCCCTGAGTTGGCCTTAGCTGCCAAACTGTCGGGAACTCCCCCTCTCCTTTGAAGCAGGAAGTTTAAATTATCAGGTCAATTAGGAAAGACACAACCGAAAAATACAAGTTTCATTCACACTTCCAGGAGGCGTTTCCTGGCTGGGTGCCACCTCTATTATTTTTGGCGAGGCTGCTGAAAGCCCCACAAACCCTGAGAAGGTACAGTGTAATCTTTGATTCTGTTTCAAGGATCAAAGCAAGTGAGTTTGGCTGTAAATGCAGATAACATTTCAGAGATGGTTTCATGAAAGAAGTCGCTAGACCAGGGCAGAAAGGGAGCTGGTGTTACATCACTTCCAGTGACCTCGGCCGCCTTGGCCCTGGTAACCTGTCCCCACCTGGGGGCCCCGGGGCACGAGGTGCTAGAGGTCTCGCACGTAGGGCAACAGCTCTCCCCCGCACCGGCGCCTCCAGTGCCAGGGCGCTGGCTGGGCAGCCGCTCAGGGTCCAGCCTTGAGGGGTGAGTCGAGCCAGCCCGCCTACGGCGAGGGAACCGGGCCCTCAGGGGACGGTCCTCGGGGCCAGCCCCGCCCCGTCGCTCCTGGGCGCACGTACGCGCCCGGCCCCTGCTGGTCTCCAGCTACGGGTATTCTCCGGGCACTCCGTCCAGGAAACGCTGAAGCCCCTGTGTGCCAACCCTCCCAGGTGCCCTCGGCCCCCAACATCCCTCCTGACGCTCAGCACTAACTCAGTGCAGTTGTCGCCGCGTCTGTCCCTGAGTCCCAGCTAGAGCCAGGTGGGCGCCACGATCCCGCCGCACCGAGCCGCTCCTCAGCGCAGCGCACCGCCGGCGCCTGCGCACGCGGCCCCGCCCGCCCTCCGGACCCGGCCCTTCCTGCGCCTGCGCACGCGGCCCCACCTGCTCTCGTGGCACTCCGCGCGGCGTCCGGCTGAGCGCCCTCCCATCAACCCTCGCGCCCTGCTGCCCCGCTGGCAGGGCCCGGAAGCGCCTGCGCGACCGAGGCTTCACGACGCAGGGCGCAGGCGCAGCGCGGCTGGGAGGCCAGCGAGGGGCGTTCCGGGAGCCAGCGCGGGGACGTAGGGGTCGGCCGCGCGCACGCAGGGGGCGTGGCCGCACGACAAGGCGGTGCTGGGGCTCGCACTGCTCGCGGCTGGGGTCGCGGGCCGCGGCCGGCGGGTTAGTGCGTTGGGGTCCGCGCCCTTCCGTCCCTTCCCGACCCCGGTCCGCGCCGGCCCTGGCCTCGCCTCACGGCGGCCGGTCTCGTCCGTTTTGTAGGTGCGCTCGGACTCGCTGTCGAGGGAACCGGACCGTCGTGGCGCCGCGTGGCCGCAGGTAGATGGGCTTCGTGCGGCGGCGCCTGAACCGGGCGCGGCCTCGGCTCCGCGGGCGCACGCTGTCCTGTCCCGGGGAAGGGCCGGGTCCCTCGGCGCCGGGCAGGCTGGGGACCTCGCTCCCCGAATTAGTGAGAGCCAGGCGGGGCGGGGTCCCGGGCGTTCACGGCAGCGGCTGCCTCCCCTCACAGGAGGCAGGAGTGGGAGTGGTTGTGGTTCGTGGTCACCTTTTTTTCAGCGCTCGGTGAGGAACTGGGCTGGACGGCATTTACCTGCTGTCTTCGGTCTCTGCCGCCCTAGCGTGTTTTTAGTGTTAGGATGGGACGGGCTTTCGGGTGGAAGACCCCCACCCCCCGCCTCGCCACCAGCGTTGGGGGTTGGGGAGGCAGGTGCTGGGGCCCCTGGCGGCTCCGAATGCTGCAGGCCGCCCTGGGAGGTCCTGGGCGGAAAGACCAACAGGCCGTGCCCCCTGGAGGAGCTCCCGCAGATGGGGGTAGGTAAACACGTGGGAAGCCGCCCCGAAGGTGAGTGCAGACTGGCGCCCCTAGGTGGGAGCCGGTTGAGCAGTGGGGGGCGGGGTGTGTGTGTGTGTGTGCAGGGCTTGTTGGGGAAATCGCGCTAGGAGGGGTGAAGCAGAGAGCGCTCTGTGCAGGCCAGGAGTGGACCTCGTATTGCAGGGAGACTGGGGAGGTGGCTACCCTCAGGCTGGACTACGGGAGGGCTCCTTGCATCCGACGGGAACTGCACCTCCTTTTTTGTTTTGCGTTTCTTTGGGCTGCTCAGGGGTGATGGTCACTGTTCTCCAGGCCCTTTGCAGGGACCACCTTGGGGTGGGGAGAGTAGACAGAGCAAGTGGAATTTAACTCGGGTTCGGATTCTGGGCTGTTGACAGGGAGGGGAATGCAGGGAGGATGTGTTTGGGGTGGGGGTGGCTGCACTGTGAGTAGCGACATGAGTCTGGGAGACACAGGACGGGTGTGGGGGTGGGGGGAAAGCTGGAAGGCACACAGGTAGTGCTTGCCATGCTTCTGGGGCTGTGATGTAAAAAGATCTTATGACACACTCTGCACCTGACAGTACAGTGCTTGGGCGGTGGGAGACGGTTCACAGGACTGTGAAGCGTAGCTTGTAAATGGCGTGGTGATGTGTGGTGGGGTCAGCTGCCTCTGCCACTAACTGGTTGGCGTGTGTGGCCACAGATGAGTGACTTTACTCACCACCGTGCCTTGGGGTCAGCCTCATCAGGGGTCATTGTTGGCCATGACTAGAGCCGTCAGTGAAGGTTGTTATTGTCACTCCTGAAATTCTTTGACAGCCATCCAGGCCGTCCAAGGAAGCCCAGGGGGATCTGATCTGGCCCCCTGATCTGGCCTCCTGGGATTGACATCACCGCCATCACATCTTGCCCTTGAAACATCCCAGGTGGCGTGTACCTGCTTTCTGGGACCTCCCAGGCAGGCCTCTGGGCCCCCTTGCATGGAGAGCTCCTGGTGGGGGCCCAGGGTCGGCTGCCCAGTGGTGGTGGTTGGGCCTAGTTCCCACTCTTCCCACCTTGTTTTTGGACAGATCGCCTCGGATGGTGGCCTGCGTCTGACAGTCCCATCAGCTCTTCTCAGCTCTTCTGAGGCCGCAGTGGTCAGCTCCCCGCTCAGCACTTGCCTGGAGCACCCCTTCGCAACCGTCTGTCCTGTTGTGTCTGCGCGCCGCTTCTGCCCACCCTCTGGGCGCCGTCCCTCCCTCCTCTCCCCCTTCTTTCTCTAGTTGACGTGGCAGCTCCCGTCTGCTCCCAGCATGCCTCGTGGCCGGCGCCAGGGCCCTCGCAATCCCATCCGGGCGGCAGCCAACTACGCCAATGCACACCCCTGGCAGGAGGACGGGGCCACTCCTGGGGTTGCGTACACCCCCCTAGTGGATCCCTGGATTGAGCGGCCCTGCTGTGGGGACCCTGTGTGTGTGCGCACGACCATGGAGCAGAAGAGCTCAGCGAGTGGTGCTGTGGGCTGTAAGCCCGCGGAGAGGGGCCCCCCGGCAATGCGCATGGGCCTGCGGCCCCTCAGGGTGGACTTCCACTGGGTGCCCGGCTCAGACCCAGGCACCTTCGATGGCTCCCCTTGGCTGCTGGACCGCTTTCTGGCCCAGCTGGGCGATTACATGTCCTTCCGCTTTGAGCACTACCGGGACAACCTCAGCCGCGTCTGCGAGATCCTCGGGCGCCTGACGGGCCGAGCCCGGGCGTGGGCAGCCCCCTACCTCAATGGGGACCTGCCCCTGCCTGACAACTATGAGCTTTTTTGCCAGAATCTTGAGGAAGTTATTCAAAACCCAAACAACTTTGCTGAGTACCACGCTGCAGGGCCCTGTTCTTTGCCTCTGGCCTCGAGCCAGCCACCAGTGGCCCCACAGCTGCCTGTGGTGAGACAGTACTTAGCTAGGTTCTCAGAGGCCTTGGCCCTCAACATGGGCACTCCCCCCAGGTCTGTCCCTGCTGCTCTGGCCACCCCCACTGTTTCTAGTTCCAATTCCACATCTAGAAATGCTCTATCTGAGCAGCTGCTAGCCATGGAGAGCAGCTCTGGGCCTGTGGAACCTTCTGCCTTGTCCAACTCTGCAGGCAGTGCTGGTCCTGGTCCCGTGGGGCCATCTTCTTCCCAGCCAGGGGAGGCGGCCCCCAAACCTGTCCTTGCAGTTGCAGAATCTGCTGAACCCCCTGCCCAGAAACCAGGTCCCACTAACCCAGGGGGTCCAGGACCCCAGAAAACAAAGGAGGAGGTTTCTGAGACAGAGGCAGGCCAGGAGGCATCCTTAGGTACCCCACAGGGGGCAGTGGACACCCCAGCCACCCCAGGAGAGCCACCATTCTGTCCCACGCCCCAACCCACAGCACTGGATTCCGAACACGGCCTGGGCAGGTACGGCAGTGCCCCCTTGTCGTGAAGTGGTCTGTGTGACCAGGGAACCCCACGGCCCCCCTGTCAGGATGGTGGGGTATTGCCAGCTAACTCTAGATGGGATGCACCAGGTAGTGCCCTGTCCACTTGCCCCATTGCTGGGCAGGAGATGGACTTGTTTGGTGTCTACCGTGTCTGAGCACAAACAGCTCCCCTTAAACTCCCACCCCAGGGCACAGCAGGACAGTGGCCTCTGCCCTGTGCCCCTCATTCTCCAACTCTGGCCCAGAGGCTGCCTCCCACTGGGCTCTTGGCTGCATCTCAACACCTTGTTGGGAAGCGCCTTCTCACCTGGCCTGTTCCCACTAGTTGGAAAGAATTGCGTAGATCAGTCCCCATCAAGTTTGTACAGTCCTTGTAACTAGTCCCCCCCAAACCCACCCCCTTCAGTGCTGGCTGGGACTGGACTGGGTCCGCTGTGCCAGCCCTTTTGGACCTAACTCCTGTGGTATCTGCTTTGACTCCTGCCCCAGTCTCTGCTCCCTGTGTCCCCTATTCTCTGGACTGGAAGTTAAGGAAGGTTGCATGGAGGAAGCAGCTGCTTTCATTATTCAGTATAAGTGGGAGGGTGTCTTGGCAGAGAAGGGTGCTTCCTTACGTACGGGCTTACCAGCAGCCCTGGCCCACTGGGACAGCTTTAATGCAGGAGGGTGGAGTGGGGGCCTCCTTGCCAGTCTCAGCTCCCTTTCAGGCATTTGCCTGCAGTGTTAGCATCTAGTCTTGTTTTGGCCCGCGCTGCCCTCCCCTCTGCTCTTCAGCATCCTGCCTCCACACCCACTCGTGTACTTGGCTGCTTCAGCACTCAACGCCCAGCGCTGTAATGACTTGTGCCTCTGGATGGACTGTGAGTCCCTAGGGCAGGGCTCCATCAGTCAACCTCTGTCTCTGCTACACAGTCGGTGCTATTAAACATGGGTTGGATCCATGGCTGAGTGAGTCCTTGTCCATCAGTGGGAGCAGTCTGGGCCCAGCTGCGAGCACCTGGTCAGCGTTGCAGGTGTGGTTCATGGCAGGGGCTTGAATCCTTGCAGGGTCTGGCTGAATGGGTGGGAGTGGGAGGCTTGGTGGGAGGGGTGTGGCTTTGAGAACTATCTTCCAGGCCAGCGGTGAAGTGAGCAGGCAGCAGGCCAGGGCTGTGAGTCCCCAGGGCCGAGGGTGGAGTGAAGGAGTACCCGCTCTGCACAGGGAGGGTTTTCTAGTAACAGCTGACTGGGAGGCTTCTCCAGCCCAGGTCAGCACAGGACAGGCACAGTGCATCTGCTCTGAGGGACAGATAGGCAAACATTTCAGGCCCCTGGGTCCTATAATTGGGAAAACAAAACACCTTCCTGGAGAATAGGAAAGAAGTGGAAATATAACTGCAATCAGAAAGTCATTTTAGGAAGGAAAGTAATAAGCAAATGGTAAATTTTAAGTAAAATAGACATTGTTGGGATTACTTCATTAGTAATTTGCTTGAAAATGTTCTGGGTTCAGGTGGTTTTATTTCTGAGTTATTTTACGGCACAGACACCTCATAAGTAAAACAGCTGCAAGTCTTAGAAGTAGGTGGGAAGCTGATGTAGCCCCAAAGCGAAACAAGCAAGCTGATAAGAAATCAGTGTGCACCCTTGGTTCTGATCCAGTGGAGGAATTTGGATGTTCCAGCCCAGCCTGGTCACACTGCTGCCCCCATGCTATTGCTCAGGCCCGGGCCCTCCTGCAGGCTGTCCTGGTCAGCTGTGGCCTGGCCCACCTATGGGTCTGGTGTCGTTGGCAACATTGGGGCCCCAGAGCTGCCCTCTGGGGCGGGTGGCCCAGTCAGCAACCCTCTGCACAGGCTGCCTCTCCCGTCTCCACTTAGTGGACCTGGAGTGAGTTCCCTCAGCCCAAGATTTCCATCTTCCCTTTTGACCCCCGGTCTCACTGGGGGCCTTTTCCCCCTCGGGCCCCAGACAGCTCCTGCAGGCTCGGGTTATGGTCCAGCATACCTCTCATGAGGGTCATCTGCAACGGCAGGCCCGGGGGCTTTGGGGAGAGACTGGACAGATGACCTGTGGAAAATGGGTTCTGTTGGTGTGCCCTGGCCATGAAGAAAAGGACGGGAGGGCAGGCCTCAGTTGTGAGGGCAAGGTCACCCATTCCTGGGGTTGGGAGAGGGTGGGAGGGCGCTGGCCTTCCAGACTGGCAGCACCTATGGTTCCGCAAAGTGACTGCCCCATATTTAGCTGGCACTGTGCCCTGCCTTTGGGCAGATGTGATGACCCAGCTGCTCTCCTCTGGGGGGGAGAAGGAACACAGAGGGCCAGGAGAGGGGGCTCTGCTGTGCGTGGCAGGAGAAGGGCCCTTGGGTCATGGCCACTCCTGGCTCTGCACACGTAGGCAGCCCACCCAGAGGAGGGTGCTCTGGGCCTGGCAGGGTTGCTGGATGTGCTCAGGGTGGGCTGTGCTGGGGCGTGCATTCCAGACCATTGTGTCTGTCCCTTGCTTCCCTTGGAAATACCCGGAGGTCTCATTTTCTAAAGCTGGGACACGGTGGGCACTGTGGGAGGGTTTGTAAAGCGCCCGTGTCCAAGAAAACTTCTAACACCGGAAGTGTTGAGGATGAGGTACTGTGAGATACAGAACATTTTTTAAAGCTGCAGGAACGAAAGGATGTGGAAATTGGTATGGAAGGATGAGCAGAGAACTTGTAAATAAAGCCGAATAAATACAGGGGTTTAGTTCACGCTGGCAGGGCTGTTTCCAATTAATGGGGGTAAAGTGGATCATTCAGTGAGAGGACTTGGAGCAGCTGGTCAGTTGTCTGGAAAACAGTGAAACTCACTGTGTGCCAGCCGTGCTTCAGGTGGATTAAAGATTTAACGGTAAAAAGTCACAAAAGCACCATGGGGAGGTACGGGCAGATTTTCTGCTGTGATTCCAGACATTCTAGGTGCCGGGAACCGCAGGAGGCCTCTGGGCGCGCTGAACCCTGGCCCGCGTGCAGGTGGTGGCTGCTCGCTCCATGGTCTCGGCTGAACCATGAGCCATTGGAATCACCGGTCCTCAAGGGGGCGGGGTAGGGCTGAGTGCCCAGTGGGGGTCACCGCCTTGTTAACAGCCTGGAGGTCCGGCAGCGAGGAGTGCGGTCACCAGGCTGCTGGCGCTGTGTTGGTCAGGGCGGGCCGACTGTGCTGCAGGAACAGAACCTCCACATCGTGGCCACCCCATCCATTGTGGTCCCTCGGGTAGTGCCGACAGGGCTCCACTGGCTACATCTCTCCATGACTGCAGAGACTGGGGAAGGACCGCTGTGAACCACTAGTGGTGCGCATCACTCCCCTCTGTTCACCTGGCCTGAGGGAGCTGCTGCGCCCTCCCGCGAAGTGGGTGGGGCCCTCAGCGCCAAGCCACGGGACACAGCCGTGCAGCCGTGTGGGGGGCCACATGGGCCGTGGGGAGAGATGCCCGTGCACACCTGCTCAGGCTGCGTGGCCTAAGCGACAGGAGGTGCTTCCTCCCGGTCCTGGAGCCCGGGCATCCGAGATCCAGGTGTTGGCAGGGTTGGCTGCTCCCGAGACCCCTCACCTCGCTGTGTGTCCCCTGACGGTCTCCCTCAGTGTGTCTGTGTCCTCGCCCCCTTATGAGGACACCGGTCCTATTGGATCAGGGCCTACCATATGACCGCATTGAAGCTTAATCCCCTCTTTGAAGCCTCTGGACACAGCCACGTCTGAGGTGCTGGGAGTGGAGCTTCAACATGGGAACTTGGGGGAGACAGCTGAGCCATCAGAACGCCCGACATGGGTTTGTTTGTTTCCCATCTTTGCAGTCTTGGGCAGTGCTGTCGTGAGCATCCTTCTGACGTCGCCCCTGTGTGCAGAGCTGCTCCAGCCCCGAGCAGGATGTGCCCAGTTCTGTATCTGGGACCCCTACAGAGGGTGCGAAGATGTTACTCTGTATTCCCAAGTTTAAACATTCTTCCTTTCACGTGACTCTGGAATCTCCTGGCCTGCAGGGCGCCCTTGACAGCCCGTTCCTTCTCCCTGGGTGCCCTGTCTCCCTGTTGGCGGGGCCGTAAGAAGGTGAAGAGGGACGTCCCTGGCTGCTTTCCACCTGTGTGTCTGAGCAGTGCCGGCCTGGGCCAGCGGTCGGGAGTGAGCCCGCACCCTTACACCTGCCTGTGCGGGTGGCAGAAGTGCAGCCACGGTGCAGGGACACCTGCTGGCCGCTGGGAGTGCCACATCGGCCCCCGAGAGGCCTCAAGTGATAGCGCCCTTCACCACCACCATGCTTAGGGGCCCCTCTCCAAGTGGGACTGGGTTCACGGGAACTTCCTGAGCACCAGCCTGCGGGCGTCAGCCCCATCCCAGGCCCTGGGGAGGGCCATCTGGGCACTGATGTCAGCCCTGGGGAACTGGCCCCTGTGGACCATCCCTCCTGGCGGTAGTGGGCCCCAGAGGCCGGTGCTGGTGCCTGGGAACGGTCCCACTTCCTGTAAAACATGGAGCTTTTCTGTGCATTCACCGGGAACAACCAGGGCGGCAGCCCATTGCTAGCCGGTCCCACCCTGGCCCCTAAGTGGCAGGCAGGCCGGCTGAGAACACCCAAGTGGCCTTCCTTCCTGCCATCTCCAGCTCCTGGACCAGTGGCTCCTCACCCTGGCATTTCCTCCTGGCCCGGCAATGATGGCCTGTCCCCCCATCCCAAGGAGTCCAATTGGTGCCTCCAAGCCCTCAGCTGTAGGAAGCCCTTCATACCTTGTGTTGGTCAGGCCGCAGAGGTGCTTAGGGGAGAACGGGCTGTGCTCACCTCTGCCTAGGCACCCATCATATCACGTGGACCTTGACCCCAGCGGAGGAGCCTGGTCCTCTGTGGCCATCTTCCCCAAACACGGGGCAAGTTGGAAAGGACACTCACAGCCCCCAAGGAACTTCACACGAATTGCTGGCAGCTGCCCAAGGGCCCGGGATGCTGCCCCAGGGATGTGAGGTCAGCGCTGCTGGATCCTGCCAGAGGGAGCAGCGTCCCTTCCGGAGGCTTTGCAGGAGCAGGTGACTTGCTTCTCTTGGATTGAACAAGAGGCTCAGGCCCAGGACGGGTGGGTGGCTGTCCTCCCTGGGTCTCAGGAGCACAGCACTCAGCTCCACTTCCGAAACTCATGTCCACAGCCATCCCCGAGTTTGCTTGTAGGCCCTCTGGCTCACAGGGAGGTGCCCTGCGCACAGGGGGCGGGGTGGGTAGGCTGTAGTCGGGACTCGGGGGGCTCCTGCCGGCTGGGCTCAGGAGTCTTCCCCGTGCACGTGCAGAACAACCAGCACGGGCCTGCCAGCCTCAGGCCGTGCACAACCGGGCGCAACTGAGGCCACCACCTGGGCTTCTGGGTGACGCTGTGCCAGAGGTGGGCAGGCCCAGGGAAGGGCTATGAGGGTGTTCCTAGTCTCCCCCCACCCCCACACACACGGACACATCAGGCCCCGGGAGGCAGGCATGGCTGGGTTGGGGGAAGGCAGTGTAGGGATGGTGCCCGGTTCCCGCCTCCCCAATGGGCTCTGAGGCCCGCTAAGCACGGGGCTGCTTGTGGCACCGTCCTCCTCCCCACCCCCTCCCCGGGCCAGGGAGCTGCCTCCCCGGAACCCCTCTCCAGGATCCGCATCTTTGAAGCCATGGATACTGACAGAGGATTCAGTGAATCCAAGGTCGCCAGCCGGGCGTTGACAGATGCCCGGCCACGATACTATTTCTGATTTAATAACCGAATGGGAGGCTGGCCCTTGGTAATAATTAGGGCTAATTACTGAGGAGGTGTTGACAGAAAGGCTGAGAGGAAACAAACTACCTTTATCCCGGGGCTTAGAGTCAGATTACACTGTGCTATCTGCCTCTCAGAAAGGAGACGCTTCAATCACTCACCAGAGGCTTCAAAGGGGAAGGGGCCCTGGCCGTGCACGGGCTCAGGAGGGCTATGAAGCATGCCTTTGACTCCGAATGGCCACGCAGAGCCCACTCCAGAGATGGTTTCTTTGTGAAGTTTGAGTTCCCTGGGCAAACCTGCCGCTGCACCCGGGCCTGGGTGGGGCTCTGCAGGCACGGGCGGGAGGTGGGGGCCAGGGCTGGTGCTGAGGCCAGGTCCTCCCTGGGCTGGGCCCATGCGTGGCAGTCCGCAGGAAGGCAGGGCGGCTGGTGCGTTTTCCTTGGCCCAGGGAGCGAGCTGCAGGGAACAGGGTAGGGCTGTCACCCAGCAGGCTGTCCCCTGTCTCACCTGGACCCCTGAACTGCAGCTTCTCCACAGCATTGTGGGCCAGTCCGGCCTCCTCGGAGGGGGCTGTGTCCTCGGCCTTACTATTGGGGGACCACTCCTGGGGGCCTGGGTGTCACTCACTGGGCTGCCCTCACCCAGTGAGCCAGCACCGTGGACAGGATGCTGACCCACAGGGACCTCGGTGACAAGAGGCTAACTACCTAGAGGGTTGTCCTGTGTCGTGGGCTTGTTGCTGACGTGCTGTGTGCCGACTCCCCTGGACCTCCCTGCGTTTCAGAGATGGGGGAGGGGTGGTGGTCAGACCTCCATGTCCTGTGAAGCAGGAGGCTTCCCAGTGATCTGGCCTGGACCGCTCTGGGGCTGCCACGTCTGTAACGTGACTTCCAGGGGCCAGTTCTGGGATTTGGGCCTTGCTGTGGTCTGAGCTGATCAGGAAGGTGGAGGGCGACGGGGCCTACTCAGGATGGCCTCTCCAGGTGTGGCCTGGGAGGTGCAGAGGGACTGGGTCTCGGTTCCTCCTGGCCTGGAGAACCAGCCAGCTCAGTTTTCCTGCTAGAATGGCCGTGCCGCATGAGAGAGAGGGGACTGCTGGGTCAGCATCTCCCTTCCCTGGTGCTACTCTGCTTTGGGAGTAACAATGAGCATGAAGATGATAAAAGTTACCAGTAAATCGCTTAGCTGAGTACTGACTACCTTGTGTTGGGGGCGCTATTGATGGATTTAAGTCTATTTATATTAGGGCAAAAATAGGATGGGAAATCACTTTAAATAGGAGAAGCACTTAAAAATTGGCATTAAATCTGTTTAAAGTCACCTTAACTGGAATGAGAAATTGGATCTAAAGCCAGAAAAATCTAGGCAGGAAACTGGGTTTTCATAATACCTTAGTGGTAAATCAAATACCATTAACTGTAGGTCAAGAAAAAATAGCCCCCAAATATTGTTCAATATATGTTATTTGAAAAATAGCCTCCTCGAAAATGGCCAGGAGGGCGGCAGCCCAGTGGTTGCCCTGTGCCTGGAAGGTGCTGGTGCCCTCCCCTTGCGACTGTTGTGCGTGGGGACGGCACGGTCGTCCCGTGATGAACAGCCTCAAGCACTGTGATCCACCCAAGTCTGGAGCTTATTCCGATTTCCTTAGTTTTCCTCTTGTGTCCTTTTCCAGGACCTCAGCTAGGACTATGTGACACTTGGTCACATCTCCTTGGGCCCCTCTGGGCTGTGATGCCTGAGACAGTTTCGAGGCGAGTACCCTCCGCTATGATTTGCCGTGTGTGTTTCTCGAGATCAGCCTGGGGTCTGGGTTTCTAGGAGCAAGACCTCCAAGATAAAGGGCCATCGCACCCTGTCAGACCCAGGGAACGTGCTGTCAGCATGACCTTGATCGCCTGGACGGTGGCGGTTGTCGGGTCTCCCCTGTGAGGAGGGCTGCCTCCACGCACACCCTCGCAGGCAGGGGTCCAGCTCCACCGCCTTGCAGGTCACTTGGAATTCTGCTCAGATTTGTCTGCTCTCCCTGTTGATCTATTTCTTCAGTCGTTTCCTTCATCACTGGGGACTCACGGTATCGATCAGGACTGATTGTTAAGACACGAACTTACAGGGAGTCCCAACACATGTACAGAAACCTCTCCATGGTCAGAGCCCTCCTCTCGCTGCCCCTTGGTCATGAGCCCACCCGTGACCCCTGACTCTGGCCCCTGGCACCTCCAGTCACGCTGTCTACCTGGCCCTGCCGTTTCCAGAATGCCATGTGAATAGGGCCAAGCAGTATGTAGCCTGTTGCTCGCCCTGATTTTCTGGGGAGGCGTCCATGGTGTTGCGTTCATCAATACTTTCTTCCTATTTTATTGCTCAAAGGTGTGTTGTCATTTCGCATTCGGGCGATATTCTGAATAGAACAGACCAGTCAGGTACAGGTGTTTGTGTGCACGTATGTTTTCATTTCTCTAGATTAAATATCCAGCGGCGGAGTGCTGGCAACTTGACGATCGGCTGTTTTGTGCTCCAGGGACCTGCTGGGCTGTCATCCAGGGCGTGTGTGCAGTTTGTATCCTCACCTGTGGCTCAGCGGCCATTGGCTTCCTCGGGGGTTTGTCTTCTTCATTTGAACCGTGTTGTTTTCATTTGCATTTCCCTGGAGGCTAAGGATGCTGAGCGTCTTCTTGTGCTTATTTGCCATCTGTACACCTTATAGGTGAAGTGTCGTCTGTTCAGATCTTTTGTTTAGTTGCTGTTGAGTTTTTTAAAATATTACTGATATACTCAAGCGTGCTTTTGTTTAGTTGCTGTTGAGTTTTTTAAAATATTACTGATATACTCAAGCGTGCTTTTGTTTAGTTGCTGTTGAGTTTTTTAAAATATTACTGATATACTCAAGCGTGCTTTTGTTTAGTTGCTGTTGAGTTTTTTAAAATATTACTGATATACTCAAGCGTGCTTTTGTTTAGTTGCTGTTGAGTTTTTTAAAATATTACTGATATACTCAAGCGTGCTTTTGTTTAGTTGCTGTTGAGTTTTTTAAAATATTACTGATATACTCAAGCGTGCACATATTTAAAGTGGATAATTTGATAAGTTCCAACACCTGTGTAAGCATCACCATACCCAAGACATGAATGTGCCTGCTGTCCTTAGGGAATCCCTAGGGTTTCCTCCCAATCTTCGACCTTTGTAAGGCCTCTCCCCACTCCCTGCAGCGCCCCTCCCCAGGAGCCACTCATCTGTTTCCTGTCGCTACTGGGTAGTTTGCACTTTTTAGAAGTTTATGTAAATAGAATAGAATATTTACTCTTTTTTTCTGGCTGCTTTTAGTCAATATATGATTTTGAGGTTGATTCGTGGGGAGGCGTGATCGGTGCCCCTTTGTTGTTGAGTATGGGTGTACCACCGTTTGTTCAGCCTTGATGGATGTTTGGATTGTTTCCAGTTTGGGACTTTTTTTGGAGAAACAGCCACGCTTTATTCCAAAGCCACTGTACCAGTATGTTCATAGGAGAGTTCTTCTGCTTCACGTGCTTCCCAGCGGCCAGGGGTGTGGTCAGTCTTTAATGTGGGCCGCTCCCATAAGCGTGTAGTACAGGTGACTGTGGCTTTCGTTTGCGTTTCCCTGATGACCAAAGCTGGTGAGTATGTTTTCAGGTCCTAATTTGGCATTTGCATATCTTCTTGGCTATAGTGTTTATTCACATCTTTTGCCCTTTCTTTTTAAATACTTTCTGGTTTTATTTACTTTTTCTTTGCTTTCCTGATGAATTTTGAGGATTCTTTATATATTGTGGATGCATGATTTACAAATATTTTCTCCCAGTCTGTAGTTTGTCTTTTCATTTTCTTAACACCATCTTTCAAAGAGCAGAAGTTTCTAATTTTCTTGAAATGAAATTTATCCGTTTTTCTATTGTGGATCATGCTTACTGATAGTTTTTAAAAATCATGAATGGATGTTGAACTTTGCTGGATGCCTTTTCTGTATGAGTGTAGCTGATATGGTCTTGTGTTTTTTCTTCTTTAGTGTGTTAATGTGATGGAGTTATCTCTATTGATTTTGGAATATTGAATCTGCTTTGTGTTCCTGAAGTAAACTCTAGTTGGTCATAGTGTATTCTTTTTTTTTTAACTTCTTTATTTTATTTTTATTTTTGGCTGCATTAGGTCTTCGTTGCTGTGCGCGGACTTTCTCTAGTTGTGGCAAGTGGGGGCTACTTTTCATTGTGCACGTTGTACTGGCTTCTCGTGTTGAGGAGCACAGGCTCTAGGCATACAGGCTTCAGTAGCTATTGCACATAGGCTCAGTAGTTGTGGCTCGCAGGTTCTAGAGCACAGGCTCAGTAGTTGTGGCACACGGGCTTAGTTGCTCCGTGGCATGTGGGATCTTCCCGAACCAGGGCTCGCCACCATGTCCCCTGCATTGGCAGGCAGATTCTTAACCACTGGGCCACCAGGGAAACCCCCATAGTGTATTCTTTTTATATACTGCTGGATTTGATTTACTTTTGTTTTGAGGATTTTTATATCTGTATTCATGAGGGACATTGGCTTGTGGTTTTCTTTTCTTGTACTGTCTTTATCTGCTTTTGGTATGAGGATCATGCTGGCCTCAAAATGAATTGGGAAATGTTCCCTTTTTTTCTGTTTTCTGGAAGAAATTATATAGAATTGGGGCTATTTTCTCTTTAAATGTTTGGTAGAATATGCCAGTCAAGTCATGTGGGCTGGAGTTTTCTTTTCTTTGCAAAGATTTTAACTAAAAGTGCAATCCCTTTAGTCACTATAGGGCTATTCAGGTCATTTCTTCTAGGTGACCTAGAAACCCCCTAGTCTGTGGTTTTCAATTTCTATTTCATCTAAGTTGTTGGATTTATGTGCACTGAGTTATTTATGGTATTTCTTTATCCTCCTTTTAAGGTTAGTGGTGTCTGTAGTGATAACCCTTCTTCCATTATTATAATTTGTTTCTTCTCTTTTTTCAGTTGTCAGGCTAGCTACCGATTTATCTATTTTATTGATCTTTTTAAAGATCCAGTCTGTGGTTTTGCTGATTTTTCTCTGTAGTTTTACAATTCTCTTGTTTTATTTCTTTCTTTTCTGACCTTATTATTTCCTTCCTTTTCCTGGCTTTGGGCTTATTTTTCTCCTTTTTCTAGTTTCTTGAGGTAGAAGCTAGGTCATTGATTTGAGACCTTTCTTCTTTTCTTTCTTTCTTTTTTTTTTAAAGAAAACCTTTATTTTAATTTTTTTTTTTTTTTTTTGCCACACTATGAGGCTTGCGGTACCTTAGTTCCCCAACCAGGGATTGAACCCAGGCCCACTGCAGTGAAGGCACGGAGTCTTAACCAGTGGACCACCAGGGAATTCCCCGTTTCTTCTTTTCTAATTTGGCATTTGATGCTATAAATTTCCTCGAAGTCCTGCTTTAGCTGCATCTGACAAGTTTTGCTATTTTATATTTTCATTTTTATTCAGTTCAAAATATTTTCCAATTTCTGTTGGGACTTCTTCTTTGGCCCATCGATTATTTAAAAGCATGTTGTTTGTTTCCCAAATATTTGGAGATTTTTCCAGTTGTCTTTCTGTTATTGATTCCAGGTTAAATCCATAAGGTCAGAGAACATTGTGTGCTTTTGGTTCTTCTACATTTTTTTGAGATATAATTGACATATAACATTGTATTAGTTTCAGGTATACAACATAATGATTTGATAGTTGTATATATTGCAAGATGATTGCCATGATCAGTCCAGTTAACATCTGTCACCTCGCATAGCAACAAAGGTTACTCTACATTTTTTAAGGTTTTGTTTTATTTTTTTTTGGCTGCATTGGGTCTTCATTGCTGCACACAGGCCTTCTCTAGTTGTGGAGAGTGGGGGCTACTCCCCGTTGCAGTGCACAGGCTTCCTATTGTGGTGGCCTCTCTTGTTGTGGAGCATGGGCTCTAGGTGTGTGGGCTTCAGCAGTTGTGGCACATGGGCTTCAGTAGTTGTGGCTCACAGGCCCTAGAGTGCAGGCTCAGTAGTTGTGGCGCTCAGGCCTAGTTGCTCTGTGGCATGTGGGATCTTCCCAGACCAGGGCTCGAATCCGTGTCCCCTGCATTGGCAGGCAGATTGCCAACCACTGCACAGCCAGGGAAGCCCTTAAGGTTTGTTTTAAAACACAGGATATGGTCTATCTTGATGAACGTTCCATGTATATTTGAGAAGTATGAGTTGTTCTGTTGGTGGAATGTTCACTTCATGTCAGCTCAGTCCAGTAGATAGATAGTATTAAGTCTCCTGTACTATTTTCTGGCCATTTGTTGAGTTGATTGCTGAGGAGGAGTTTAAGTCTCTAGCTGTGATTATGTATCTGTCTACTTCTGCTTTCATTTCCATCAGTTTTTCCTTCATGTGTTGTGAAGTTCTGCTGTTAGCAGAGTACATGTTTAGGACTTTCATGTCTTCTTGATGAATTGATGCCTTGTGTCATTGTGTGTTTTCTTCTCCCTGTTAATAGTCCTTGTTTTGAGGTCTACTTTCTCTGATAATAATGTATCCATTACACCTTTTTTTTGTTATTTGTATAGTGTATATTTTTACTTTCAATTTATGTATGTTTTTATTTTTTTATTTTATTTACTTATTTACTTTTTGGCCACTCTGTGTGGCATGCGGGATCTTACTTCCCTGACCAGGGATCGAACCCATGCCCCCTGCATTGGGAGCACAGAGTCTTAACCACTGGACCAGGGAGGTCCTCTATGTTTTTATATTTAAAGTAGGTTTCTTCTAGGTAATTTATAGTCGGGCTTTTTAAAAATTAGCTTATAGTTGTTGGGTCTTATAATAGCATGTTGAGAGCACTTATGTTTATTGTAGTCATTTTTATGGTTCTATTTAGGTCTTCCATTTTGTTTTCTCATTTTCCTGATGCTTTAGCCCTCTATCCCTTCTTTCCATCCTTCTTTTGGATTATTTGGATATTTTCAAATACTCTGTTTAAATTTTCTGTTAGCTTTTTGTCTGTATCTCTTATATATTATGTTTTTAATAGTTAGTAGAAGCCTTACATCCATATGGGTCCCCTTACCCTCCCCCCTTCATGTTATAGCTGTCAGATTGCAAATCCCAACAATATACATGTTCACTTAAGAGGTGGAAATTTGTCTTTTATGTTTACCATTTCTCTTCCTCTATCTTCTTGGAGTTCCACATTTCTTTCTGATCTTTCTTTTGAGCTGTAGAACCTTCTCTAATATTTCTTCTAGGGAATATCTTCCCGCAAGAAATTCTCTTGGTTTTCCTTCACCTGAAAATACCTTTATTTTGCCTTCATTCCCAAAAGATAATTTGCTGGGTATAGAGTTCTTTTGTTTACTCTAAAGATGTTCCACTGTCTTCTGACTTCCATGGTTTCTGATATGAAATTCACGTTCACACAGATGATTATTTTCCTATGTGTAATGTGCCGTTACTGTCAGGATTTTACTGCTGTTATTTTTCAGCAGTTTAATTATGACATGAGTATGGTTTTCTTTGAGTTTATCCTGCTTATGATTCATTGAGTTCTTGAATTTATACATTTTTGTCTTTTCCCAAATTCGTGACATTTTGGGCATTATTTATTCAGGTAATTTTCCTACCCCATCTCCTTCTCTTGTCCTCAGACTCCCATGCATGAATGTTAGCCCTTTTTCTATTATTCTGCAGTCCCTGATGCTCTAATCATTTATTCCAGTCTTTTTTCTTTCTGATCTTATATTGGATAAGTTCTTTTGACCAGTCTTCATGTCACTGACTCTCTCCTTTGTCATCTCTGATTCCATTATTGAATGTCTTTGTTTCAGATATTGTATTATTTAGTTCTGGAACTTCCTTTTTTTAAAAAAATTTTTCTCTCCGCTGGGAACTTTCTTTCATTCATTTCAAGTGTGTTTACCTTTGCCTCATGGAGTATAATCATAAAAGCTGCTTTAAAACCCTTATCTGATATTCCCAACATCTGAACTGTCTTGAGGTTGGCATCTGTAAATTGTCGTTTCCTTTGAGAATTGACCTCATTTCCTGGTTCTGTGTGTTGAATAATTTTGTGTTGTATCCTAGACATACCCTGGACCGGGTATTACATTGGGTCCTCTGGAGAATGTTGAGTTTCGTGTTAACAGGCATTCAACCCAGTTAGATTGTCTCACCCTCTGTGGGCTACAGTTTTACTTTCATTTCCATTTTCAAGGCTCTTGATACGCTGCTTTGGGTCTCTCCCACTCACCAGCCACTCTGGGTTCAGCCTGAGACTTGGGCAGTGGTTTAGGTCCTAGTTCAGGTCTTAAAGCTGGTGCTGCTTTGGGTCTATACCACATGTATGCAGCTCAGAGAAGAGCCTGGGGCTTTTGTGGGTTCATTCACAGAATTAAGGGGTCTTTTTCTTTAGCTCTCTCCTCTCTGCCATTCTCATACCCACATAGGATCTGGCAGGGTTCTTTCTCCATGGTTCCTCTGATCAGAACGACAGGGGTCTCTCAGAGTCACTTCTTCCACATAGCTCCGTGTCCAGGGCCCATCCTCGGGGCAGGGCCAAGAGAGAAGAGAAACACAGGCCATCAGGGAGTCAAACCCTAACTTTTTAGAATCTAGGATTCTATTGGCTTTTTGACTATATTTCTTGTATTATATATTATGTTTTTAACTCAATCTAGGACTTAAACTAATCTCAGTGCAGAGAAAAAGTGTCTCTCCAAGTTTTAGCTACCACTGCCTTGCAGCAGTGCAACTTAGACCCACCCTCAAGGCAGTGCCCCAAGACATAAAAATAAAAGCAGGAAGCTTGTGCCCATTCAGATCAATTCTCCAAGTTTTTGCTTGCCTCCAAAGTCTGTCTGCTATTGTTCACTTTTCAGAGTTTTCAAGTAATTGCTGTTTATATTTTGTCTAGAGTTTTTAGTTGCAATCTGCCAGATAGAGAGGAGAGAGGCTGTAGTGAGCCTGCTTCACCCTGGCCAGAACCAGAAGCCTCTTTAGGTGGTATTAATTTACATTTCTCCATGAGTGAGGTTAAGCATCTTTTCTTATGTTTAAGGGCCATTTTCATATCTTTATTTGTGAATTGTCTATTCATGTCTTTTGCCCAATTTTCTATTTGGTATTTAGTCCTTCTTTAATTTTGAAGACTTTATGTGTTTTAAAGATACTTTGATTTTTATCTCTTTTGATGTGTAAAAGTTAAAAAATTTATTGTTAAGTATTTTATCTTCTTAGTTGGTATTTTAAGTGGGATTTTCTCTGACGGGTTATTGGTTGTGTACATGGAAGCTGTTGAGTTCTCTTTGCTAGTTTTATTTGCTGCTACTATCACTGAAGTTTTCCTTTAATGTTTGTTTTTTCATTTGTTTGTTTGCTTATTTGTTTTTTGACCGCGGCCATGGTGCACAGCATGCAGGATCTTAGTTCCCCGAGCAGGGATCGAACCTATGACCCCTGCAGTGGAAGCACAGAGTCTTAACCACTGGACCTCTAGGTAAGTCCTGTTCTTTTAATGTTTGGATCTGTTTTATCATTGATTATCTAGGGCTTTCAATGTATACCATCATGTCATCTGGAAGAGAATTTAACATCTTCTTTTCCAATTCATATGCCTCTAATTGATTTTTCTTGTCTAACTGAATCAGCTTAAACCTCCCATACAATGTTGACTAGTAGTGTAGACAGTGGGTATCCTGATCTTAATAGAAATACCTCTGGTATTTCTTCATAAAGTAATGTGTTGGCTTTAGAACTAAGGAGGGTGTGTGTTTGTGTGTGGTGTGTGTGTATGTATTATAATCATTTTTAAGAAACCCATCAGTTTCTGTTTGCTTAAGTATTTTAATTAAAAATGGGTATTGAGGGCTTCCCTGGTGGCGCAGTGGTTGAGAGTCCACCGGCCGATGCAGGGGACACGGGTTCGTGCCCCGGTCCAGGAAGATCCCACATGCCACGGAGCGGCTGGGCCCGTGGGCCATGGCCGCTGGGCCTGCGCGTCCAGAGCCTGTGCTCCGCAACGGGAGAGGCCACAACAGTGAGAGGCCTGCGTACCGCAAAAAAAAAAAAAAAAATGGGTATTGAATGTTGTCAGAGGCTTTATCAGCATCTATGGAGATAATCATATGCTTTTTCTTTATAAATCTATTAATATGATGTATGACATTAATGATGGTCCTAATTGAAGTTGGTCCTAATTGAACCAACTTTGCATTCTAGGATAAATTCCACTTGGTCAGCATGTATTATGTTCTTAATTTGATGTTGTATTTTGTTTGCTAATATTTTATTTGCTATTTTTGTATGATAAGTGATATCAATCTCTATTTTTCTTCTGACCAAAGCTTTAAATATATCTGATGAATCTTGGTATGTAATGTTGTTTTGTCATTTTAAAAAATTTGTGGTTTAAGTATTTCCCCTTTTACCTAGAAGTCATTTAATAAATTTTTTAAAATTTTTAGTTGGAAAGATCTTTTTGGTTTTTATTTTGTTAATTTTTTGGTTTAATTGCACTGTGATCAGAGAATATTGTTTATAATGTTAATATTTCTTCTTTGCGGAACTTACTGATGTTTCCATTGTGACGCAGTATATGATCACAGAGAAAGCATTCATGTGCCCTTGAGGAGAAGGTGTAGTGTCTGTTGTCAGAGTGTGGAGTTCCCTACAGTTCCATACTGTTTACCTTGTTGAGTCTCTGTCTCCTTACTTATTTTGTCACTTGGTCTGACCTGTACTGACGGTAGTATATTACATTCTCCAATTACTAGTGAGTTTTTTTCTGTGCCTCTTTTCATCTCCTGTAGTTTGTGCTTTATAAAGGTGTTGTTTCTTTTACTTAGTACATAGATGTTCATACATTCATTGTGAACCGCAGCTTAGTATTAGAAAGTGTCTGGCTTCGTCAAATCTGATGCTTTTTGGCTAGAATTAAACTTTTTTTAAAATTAATTAATTAATTTATTTTTGGCTATGTTGGGTCTTTGTTGCTGCACGTGGGCTTTCTCCAGTTGCGGCGAGCGGGGGCTACTCTTTGTTGCAGCGCGCGGGCTTCTCATTGCAGTGGCTTCTCTTGTTGCGGAGCACGGGCTGTAGGCGGGCGGGCTTCAGTAGTTGTGGTGCACGAGCTTAGTTGCTCCGTGGCATGTGGGATCTTCCCAGACCAGGGCTGGAACCTGTGTCCCCTGCATTGGCACATGGATTCTTAACCACTGCACCACCAGGGAAGTCCCTAGAATTAAACTTTGATGTCAGTGTTTCAACTCCTATTTTCTTACTATTTCTGTTTGCCTGACATACCTTTGTCTATCTTTAATTTCAGCCTTTTGGAATCACTTTAACTTGTTTCTCTTATTGACACATATTCTGAGTATGAGTCCTTTATCAGATATATGTTGCAACTATTTTATCCTTGTTTCTAGCCTCATTTTTTACTTCCTTAATGTCTTTCGAAGAAAATCATGATTTTGAACTTCTGTGTGACACTGGAGTTTATTCAATTTCAGTTCTGTGGAGTATTCTGTCATATGAATGTGCCAGAAGCGTCCCATTCTGCAGTTGATGGTTATTTGGGTTGTTTCTGGTTTTTATTATTATGCATGATACTGCTATGAACACTCTTGTACAAGTCTTTGTGTGCAAGTTTCTTTAGGGTGTCTAAGCGTGGGGTTGCTGGGTCGTAGGGCGTGCCAGGTGGTCCCTGATCGTTTTCCACGGTGATTGGTTCCACATAGGCCCCTCCAATGTGGTACACGGCTCCAGTTGCCCCACATCTTGGTTGGCATTTGCCAGGCTGTTTACTTTTTGGCTAATCTGCTAGGAGTGCAGTTATTTCATGCTAGGGTTGAACAGGCATTTCCAAGATTATTAATTAGGTTAAACATCTCTTCCTATGTTTGTTGGGTATTTATGTTTCTTGTGAAACATCTGTTCAAGTCTTTTGCTCATTGAACGTTTGGTGTTTGCTTCTTTATGTTATTGATCTGTGTCTTTATCTATTCTGGATACAAGTCCCGTGTGGGTTTGTGGCAAGTGTGGAGTAGTGAGTACTTGTGTTCACCGATGGCGGGCATTTTGCCACATTTGCTTTACTTCTCTGCCTGTGTACTTGTATGTAGCTAGACACAGGTCGAGGGTTTTTTTTCTGAAACGTTTGAAAACAGATTGCAGACATAACATTTCATCCCTAAAATACTGTATCCTAGGAATAAGGATACTCTTCTACATAAAATACCATTGTTTTCCCCAAGAAACTTAGCAATACTAATTCTATATTATCTGCAGCCTGTATTCAGATTCCCCCAGTTGTGGCCCCTGTTTCTGATCAGGATCTAATCAAGGTTCACACATTGCATTTGGTCGACATGCTCTTTAGTCTCTGAATTTAGAAGAGTCACCCTGCTGTTTCTCTCACTGTTTTTCTTGACCTTGACCTTTGCCATGAGTCTGAGCTGGGTGTCCTGTCTGGGCCCCTGGTGGGTATGTCTGGAGGTTCCCGAACGTTGCTGGCATAGGTGGACGGCGATGGGCCCTCAGGAGATGAGTGATGCAGGCTGTTTACTGCGGGTGGCCCGCTTCAAGGACAGTGCCGGTGGTGACAGCCCGGTGTCCCCTCATGAAGGAGCATTTCCTCTGTGATTCATAAACGACCTGTAGGCACAGCAGATCTCCTGCTCCCAATAGCTTTTCCCCAGTCGGGTCATTTTCTGGATCTGAGAGGTGATGCTCTCTGCTTGTACATTCAGTTGCATCTTTTTACTTCTTTAAAGCCGTGAAGCGTTATATTTCACAGACCTGAACGCTCTGCTCGGGTCCAGGTCTGCGTCTGCGGTTCCTGGTGCTCCTGGTCCTCGCAGGGCTGGGCCTCCTTGTCTGCTTTTACGAGTGTTGGCTGGGAGCCGGCATTTCTTAGGGTTTTTCCTGTGAATTCACTGAAGCCTGGGTTGAAGGGGTCCTTCTGAGAGATGCACAGCCTGCAGTCGGGGGGCCCCAAGGTGGTGTGATTTGGGGCTGAGAGCTGAGGGCGGTGACGTTCTAGAATCTCCGAGCACAGCTTTGGTTCTGGTTCAGCCTAACACTGAGCCCATAGCCCCGGGGACCTCATCTGTAGGGGATACTCCTTCGAGATTACCCACCTCCAGAGGGCTCAGACTTTGTCCCTCGTGGACCTGGGACTCCAGGCCCCTAGGGCAGCAGGTGCCCTAGGGCAGGGCCAGCTGGAGGCTCTGTGGCCCTGCCCACACTGCACTCTGCTCCCACACCAGGGTAGTGGGGAGGCCGGGTCCCCCCTCCACAGGAGTAACCCTGCGGCTGTCCTCTGTCTGTGGGCCAGGCCTGGGGGGCTCTGGGGGCATTTGTAGCAATGGTGGAAAGGCTGTCAGACTGTCTCTCTTTTTAATTTTTAAAGGAATGTGTCTTGCAGAACCCAAAGTTGTGCTCCATGGATTAAGTTTCAGGCTCCTTTGCCCTCTGGGTCGGGGAAGAATGACAGGCCAGTGGAGGTGGGGGCAAGGCCAGCGGGGGGCAAGGCCGGTGGGCAGCCATCGTGCTCACCGCTTCGGGCGGCCTGGTGCCAGGAGATAGGATAATACGATTATTCTCAATTAGATTAATAAAGAATAATTAGACGTCGTAAATCAAGTCATCATAGAGTATTGTCATGGGAAAAATATGTAGCTAGAATTAATTAGTTTTCAAATAAAGTGTTTACTTTAATTGCTTGAAATGATGGAGCCCTTAATTGCCGAGGCTTCGTCTTGGCCTGAGCGTCCGGCTGTTGTAACAACTTGACGGGTTTATTCCCTACGTCCGGGGAAAACAGTGGAGGAGGACTTGATTTCATCACCTGGGAGCTAGCCTGGTGCGGTGAGGTTGTGGAAACGCCCGTCAGGCCGCAGGCAGGTGGCAGGTGTGGGCTGGGTTTCTGCTGGCGCTGCCCAGGGCCACCGTGCTGCTTGCGTGTGTGTGTGTGTGTGTGTGTGTGCGCGTGTGCGCCTGTGTGAGCACGTGTGTGTGTGTGTTGGGGGGCTGCACGGTGGGAGCCTGTGTGGGGGTGGCCTGTCCCTCTGTCCCCGGAGCCCCTTCCCGACCGCCCACTCCGGCCCTTTCACTTCCCCCCTCTGGCAGCTGTGTGGGCGCCTCCCCCTTGCTGTGTGCAGGCTGGGTGGGGGCTGTCCCAGAGCCCAGCAGGAGAGGCCCCCCCAGTTGCCCCAGCTCCCGGGGGGTCCACTCCTAGCCGTCCCTTCTACACCCTCGGCCCAGCCCAGGACCTGCGGGCAGACATACGTGGCCCTGGCTGCCTGTGAAATTGGGGTGGCGTGGTTGGGGTGGGCTCGGGGGGGGGCCCTGGCAGCTTCTCCTTTGGGGTGGGTGGGCCCAGCAGGCCTTACACAGGGGACCAGTGATTTGAGGAAGGGTCTGTCCTCTGAGAGCAGCCCTCCAGGGGAGTGGCTGGGTAACTGGGCCCCGCCCCTTGCCCACACACACACCTGTGCTGGCCCTTCTGCCCCTTGGTGGCAGCATGCAGGCTCTGGAACACTTCGAACCTGAGCCTGGGAGGCCTAGAGCAGCTCACCGGACGGTTCCTTGGGTGGCTGTAACAGTTGGAGGTTGTGATGAGCAGGACCAGGACCCGGCGGGCCGTGTTTGCAGCCCATGTGACGAAGACCGTGGACCCCATACACCTCTGACTTGGCTGGGAGGGCTCGTTGGGGAGGGCCCCCTGAGGGAGAAGCTGGAGCGAGGCCTGGGCAGAGGGCAGGACGAGTGCTCCCAGTGTGTGGACAGCTGGGACGAGGAGGACCCTGCCCAAGTTGGTGGGGGGTGTGGGCACTGCTGCCCTTGCCTGGGGACAGTACCTGTTGGGACGTAGGGTGCAGGGGTGGGCAGCATCCAGGGATGCTCCTGTGCCTTCCCGAAGGAGGACAGGTGAGTCATTCATGCCCTTCCTCGGTCCCCAGGTGACAAGCATGGCAACCCCACCGCTCCCACCACCAGACCCCCAGTTTGTCCTCCGAGGCGCCCAGTCGGCGGTGCACACACTGCATTTCTGCGAAGGAGCCCAGGGGCAGGGGCGCCCGCTGCTCCTCTCAGGGTGAGTACCCCCGGCCCAGGGTGAAGTCGGGGGGTAAGGGGCTTAGGCTGCCCATCACTCGGGCACTCGCCCTTTCAGAGCCCTCGACGCGCTGTCCCCTCGGGCCTCCCCCGTGGAGGACGCAGGGACATGGTCTCCGTTAGAGGCGCCAGGCAGCTGGCACTGTCAGTGGCGGCCTCCCCGCCTCTCCAGAGAAGAGGCTGCCCAGGACCCTGCCACCCTCCCTGTAAGAGGAGCACGTGTCCCCTGGTTATGTGTTCAGAGCTGTCCCCTGAGCTGGGAGCTGCTGGCTGGAGCTCCTGACCCACCGGCTGCGTGGTGTCCAGCCCGCTCCCCGCCATGCCCGAGCCTGACTGGAGCTTCTCTGAACAGGTCCCTTCGTGGGCTGGTGCACATCTGGAGCCTGCAGACACGGAGGGTGGTCGCCACCCTGGATGGCCATGGGGGCCAGTGTGTGACCTGGCTGCAGACACTGCCCCAGGGGCCCCAGCTCCTCAGGTGAGTCTTGGTGGCAGTGAGCCAGGTTGTGGCCTTCGGGGGGGTTCCGTGAGCTTCCTAGGGGAGGCCCTGAAGGCCTCCCCCAGCTGCCAGGACGGCCCCAACAATGGCAGAACCGGGTGACTTGTCGAGGGCAGCGCAGCCCGGGTGTGTGGGCCTTCCGGGCGGGTGCCCATTGAGAAGAGCCCGATGGACGCTTAGGACGGCTCTGTCCGAGCCCACCCTGGCCTGCTGGGGCCCCCAGGGCGAGGGCTGGGGGCCAGTACTTGGAGGAGCCTCCACTTCCCTCCTGCAAATCACGGGCCCTGGTGTCCTCATAACCGCTCTGCAGCGCAGCCTTCTCCCTGGCCATGGAGCCACCTTCCTGCGAGGCAGGGAGGACTGGTCGCCAGGGTGGCACAGAGCTGAACCTAAAGCTCACCCAGGCTGATGGGGTCCCACTCCCTGCCCAGTGCGGCTGCCCCAGGGGGGACTGGGATGCCGTGCAGGTGCCAGGGCCGTGGAACTCTGGGCTGCCAGTGTGGGTGGGTGGGAGATGGCAGAGCGAGGGGTGTGGCCCCCTGGCAGAGGAGGTTGCATGTGTTGACGCCATGGTGGGCCGGGACTGGGGAGTCTGGGGGCTGGGTAGCAGTGAGGGAGGGTCCTGCGGAGGTGACGGGCTGGGACCCCAGGTGGGAGGTGGGCCAGGAGGCAGCAAGAGGGCGCTGGTGGGTGAGGGAGCAAGTCAGGGGGCTTCACTCCTTCCCCTGGAGAGGGGGATGGTGAGGGAAGGGCACGGACAGGAGGGAGCGGGGGCCACCTGGCAGCCAGAGCGACTGCTATCTGGGGCGGCCCTGACATCTGCCCCTGTACAGGGGTCCCAGCTCTCCCACCCCCGTCAGAAATCTGCCAAGTCAAAGAGGGCTTTCCCCGATGTCCTCTGCCCCAGAACTCCCAGATGGTTCTGCTCTCCTGCTCCAGACTTGGAGCTTGGACCCCTGGGCACCGTGGAGCCCAGTCCCCATTAAACAAGCCCTCTTGGGCCCCCAGTGGCTTCAAAGCACTTTTGTGTGGGACTGAAGCCGCTCCCACTCCCTGCAGGTGGCTGAGGCCCCAGGAGTCCTGGAGGCCGTACCCTGGGCGTGTGTGCTTGTCCATCCATCTCAGACCCTCGCTCCTTCCCTGCCCAGTTGCCCAGACGCACCCCTCACTGCAGAGCCCTCACGTGGCTTTGCTCTTTCCCTGATGATTAGAGTGGATGCTGTGTCTGAAGACCCCACAAAGCTGCTGGAAACTTCCTCCTGAGGTTTGAGCCGAGGTGTAAGCCCTTCTGGACCTCATGCTCCTCTGCGCACCTTGGGCTGGCCTTGGGGAGCCTCAAGCCGGGAGTTCCACCCCTTGGAGAGCTGGCTGGTGCTGTGCGGGGTGGCAACTCCAGGGGCACCCTGCGCATGTGCATGACGGATGGCGCTGTGGGGGCCCCCCGCCTAGGCAGGCGCAGACCACGCAGGTGCTTGGATGCTGCACTAGAGGCCGGGGCCCAGCTGTGTTTGGAAGTCAAGCCTCCAAAGTGGCCCTTGAGGGGGAAGGTGCCCTTTCATGTCAAGGGGCCGGAGGACAAAGCTGGGAGCCAGGGCTCTGCAGACACCCCAGCCACACCTGTACCCCTGAGGATGCACCTGTGCCTCTACAGCTGCCTGGGTGGGCTTGTTTCCTTCTTCCTTTATTGGGAGGCGTGATGTACTTACAGGAAGGTGAATAAGACGAGTTTCAGACCATCTTGTCATGGGTGGACACCTGGGCAGCCACTGCCCGCCCCACGCCCGCCCAGTGGCCTGTCCTCATCCTCAGGAGGCAGCCCCTCCACCTCATTCTCGCTTTACCGTCTTACTTCTTCCTTTATTGGGAGGCGTGATGTACTTACAGGAAGGTGAATAAGACGAGTTTCAGACCATCTTGTCATGGGTGGACACCTGGGCAGCCACTGCCCGCCCCACGCCCGCCCAGTGGCCTGTCCTCATCCTCAGGAGGCAGCCCCTCCACCTCATTCTCGCTTTACCGTCTTAATATGCATCTCCAAAAAGCATAGGCTCATTTTATGTTTTTTTTTTTCTTTTAACCTAAATGGAGCGATATGGAGCAGCTTCCTTTGTGTCTGATTCTGTGTCTGCGAGACCCGCCAGGGTGTGCACGGCTGCAGTGTGTTGTGTGGGCCTTTCTGTCTTATTCCTCTGGACGTGTGTACCCAGATTCCTCACCTTTCTGTGTCGGTGGAGATCTGGGTTGTCCACTTGGAGCTGTTGTGGATGAGGCTTGAGAAGACTTCCACCGGGCCTCCCGGTGCTGGGGGCCCCCGGATCCAGCGGTGGGGCTGCTCAGAGGCCACCAGTGTCCTTGAAGGGGCTCCCACTGGCCAGTCTGGGATGGTTAGGGCACAAAAATCAATGAGAACTCTGGGTGATGACCCATCAGTAACACAGGAATGTGTGAGTCCAGACTGATGGGAGGAGGGGAGAGAAGAGGCAAGAGCCCGCTGTCTGGTGGGTGTGCCTTGTGGACGTGGAAGATGACCGTCTGCAGGGCTGGCGGGCCGCACCACAGTGGGTGGAGGCGCTGGGTCATCTGAGGCCAGGGTGGCGGATGTCACAGTGTCTTTCCCAGAAGTGCCCACGGCAGGGGGAGGGGCTTTGAGTGAACACACCTGGCGGGCGCCTCTGTCCAGGTGATCAGGGTGGGCAGTCGGCCTTGTGTGCAGTGTCATCCCCTTGCTGTCCTCCCCAAACATGGAAGCGTCACCCTGGGGATGACACGCACACACACAAGGGACAGAGAAAGGCGTGGCCCGTCCAGTCCAAGGGCCTGGTGAGCGCTGACCAGCCCAGTGTTTGTCCCGGGACCCCGAGCTCGCCTCTCCGTGACCGGCACTGACCCACATGGGCTGTGCCAGGGTCCCTCGCTGTGGGGGAAAGCGTGGAGGTGGCGGCGCAGCTGGGCGCGTGTACAGCGTTAGCAGTTAGGGGTCCAGGCGAAGGAGGCAGGGAGCCACTGTTCTGGGGGTTCCTTAGATACAGGACAGCCCTCCCTCCCTGTGTGGGCGCCCTTGGCCAGCGCCGGCGCCTCTGTGTGAGAGCACGGTTCCCACTGCTGCTTCTCTCCTGAGCTCCACTCAGACACGGTGTCGAGAGGCCTCACGTTCTCTCTCTCCTGCGTCGCTGCCGCTTCAGGCCGAATGACTCCTGCTCCCCAGGGTCCAGGCACATCCTGCCAACACCAGCGGTTCTCCAGACAGAGCTGGGGTCTGGATCAGGATCGGGTGCCCTGGGTCTACCTGGGGGGCATCCATCCACGCAGCACCGAGGTCTCCCAACGGTGCAGGTGGATTCCGGGCCCTGCGTGCCCTCCTGTCCCCTTCCACAGCTCCAGGACTGGCCCACTGTCCTGTCCCCTTCGTCCCCACGGGCCTATGCTGCTGCTTCTTCCCTTGTTTGTCTGGACCTCACCCCTTGGGAGGAGGATGGGAGGGCGGTTCTGTGGGGTGACCCTCACATCGGCTCAGCTCCGGGGTTTCTTGGGGTCAGACTGGGGAGGTGGGCTTTTGGGAGGAAACCCTTCTCGTCCCCTTGTCGGGGGTCTGGGACATCTGTGGGGCTCATCCACCTGGGGAGTGTGTCCACGGTGTCCCACCGGCAGGGACAGTTCCCTCTGCCTCCTAGGCTCCTAGGAAATGAGTCCTGAGGCCCAGCGAGGAGCATTTCTGGTGAGTGTTAGAGCCACACAGTGGACAGTGAACCTCAGGGCTGCAGATACCCCGTCCCTCCGTCCTCAGCGTCCGCCCAGGGGCTCTGCCCCCACAGCTGTGCCTGGGCTGGTCTCACGGGGAGGGTTTCTCCTCCTCCTTTTATAGCATTCTACTTTCACTGGAACTCTTCTGTTTAATGGGAATTCTCCTCCCTGTGTATATATGTGTTCACTCATGGGTCTGGGCTCATGGAGATTTCTTTTATTCTTGGGTTAGAATTTCATTCTACCCACAACACACTGACATTTGTCCTCACCTGGGAGGGTCACGGCCCGTCTCCTCTTATTTTGGCAGCCAGGGCCGCGACCTGAAGCTGTGCGTGTGGGACCTGGCGGAGGGCAGGAACACCGTCGTGGACTCCGTGCTCTTGGAGAGCGTGGGCTTCTGCAGGGGCTCTGTGCTGGCTGCGGGCCTGCAGCGCTGGATGCTGGCTGTGCCGGGGAGAGGCATCGATGAGGTGAGTGAGCCCATTCTCACTTGGCC
>NW_020175053.1:6324096-6334621 GCF_003031525.2 Neophocaena asiaeorientalis asiaeorientalis
TGCTGTGTCTGAAGACCCCACAAAGCTGCTGGAAACTTCCTCCTGAGGTTTGAGCCGAGGTGTAAGCCCTTCTGGACCTCATGCTCCTCTGCGCACCTTGGGCTGGCCTTGGGGAGCCTCAAGCCGGGAGTTCCACCCCTTGGAGAGCTGGCTGGTGCTGTGCGGGGTGGCAACTCCAGGGGCACCCTGCGCATGTGCATGACGGATGGCGCTGTGGGGGCCCCCCGCCTAGGCAGGCGCAGACCACGCAGGTGCTTGGATGCTGCACTAGAGGCCGGGGCCCAGCTGTGTTTGGAAGTCAAGCCTCCAAAGTGGCCCTTGAGGGGGAAGGTGCCCTTTCATGTCAAGGGGCCGGAGGACAAAGCTGGGAGCCAGGGCTCTGCAGACACCCCAGCCACACCTGTACCCCTGAGGATGCACCTGTGCCTCTACAGCTGCCTGGGTGGGCTTGTTTCCTTCTTCCTTTATTGGGAGGCGTGATGTACTTACAGGAAGGTGAATAAGACGAGTTTCAGACCATCTTGTCATGGGTGGACACCTGGGCAGCCACTGCCCGCCCCACGCCCGCCCAGTGGCCTGTCCTCATCCTCAGGAGGCAGCCCCTCCACCTCATTCTCGCTTTACCGTCTTAATATGCATCTCCAAAAAGCATAGGCTCATTTTATGTTTTTTTTTTTCTTTTAACCTAAATGGAGCGATATGGAGCAGCTTCCTTTGTGTCTGATTCTGTGTCTGCGAGACCCGCCAGGGTGTGCACGGCTGCAGTGTGTTGTGTGGGCCTTTCTGTCTTATTCCTCTGGACGTGTGTACCCAGATTCCTCACCTTTCTGTGTCGGTGGAGATCTGGGTTGTCCACTTGGAGCTGTTGTGGATGAGGCTTGAGAAGACTTCCACCGGGCCTCCCGGTGCTGGGGGCCCCCGGATCCAGCGGTGGGGCTGCTCAGAGGCCACCAGTGTCCTTGAAGGGGCTCCCACTGGCCAGTCTGGGATGGTTAGGGCACAAAAATCAATGAGAACTCTGGGTGATGACCCATCAGTAACACAGGAATGTGTGAGTCCAGACTGATGGGAGGAGGGGAGAGAAGAGGCAAGAGCCCGCTGTCTGGTGGGTGTGCCTTGTGGACGTGGAAGATGACCGTCTGCAGGGCTGGCGGGCCGCACCACAGTGGGTGGAGGCGCTGGGTCATCTGAGGCCAGGGTGGCGGATGTCACAGTGTCTTTCCCAGAAGTGCCCACGGCAGGGGGAGGGGCTTTGAGTGAACACACCTGGCGGGCGCCTCTGTCCAGGTGATCAGGGTGGGCAGTCGGCCTTGTGTGCAGTGTCATCCCCTTGCTGTCCTCCCCAAACATGGAAGCGTCACCCTGGGGATGACACGCACACACACAAGGGACAGAGAAAGGCGTGGCCCGTCCAGTCCAAGGGCCTGGTGAGCGCTGACCAGCCCAGTGTTTGTCCCGGGACCCCGAGCTCGCCTCTCCGTGACCGGCACTGACCCACATGGGCTGTGCCAGGGTCCCTCGCTGTGGGGGAAAGCGTGGAGGTGGCGGCGCAGCTGGGCGCGTGTACAGCGTTAGCAGTTAGGGGTCCAGGCGAAGGAGGCAGGGAGCCACTGTTCTGGGGGTTCCTTAGATACAGGACAGCCCTCCCTCCCTGTGTGGGCGCCCTTGGCCAGCGCCGGCGCCTCTGTGTGAGAGCACGGTTCCCACTGCTGCTTCTCTCCTGAGCTCCACTCAGACACGGTGTCGAGAGGCCTCACGTTCTCTCTCTCCTGCGTCGCTGCCGCTTCAGGCCGAATGACTCCTGCTCCCCAGGGTCCAGGCACATCCTGCCAACACCAGCGGTTCTCCAGACAGAGCTGGGGTCTGGATCAGGATCGGGTGCCCTGGGTCTACCTGGGGGGCATCCATCCACGCAGCACCGAGGTCTCCCAACGGTGCAGGTGGATTCCGGGCCCTGCGTGCCCTCCTGTCCCCTTCCACAGCTCCAGGACTGGCCCACTGTCCTGTCCCCTTCGTCCCCACGGGCCTATGCTGCTGCTTCTTCCCTTGTTTGTCTGGACCTCACCCCTTGGGAGGAGGATGGGAGGGCGGTTCTGTGGGGTGACCCTCACATCGGCTCAGCTCCGGGGTTTCTTGGGGTCAGACTGGGGAGGTGGGCTTTTGGGAGGAAACCCTTCTCGTCCCCTTGTCGGGGGTCTGGGACATCTGTGGGGCTCATCCACCTGGGGAGTGTGTCCACGGTGTCCCACCGGCAGGGACAGTTCCCTCTGCCTCCTAGGCTCCTAGGAAATGAGTCCTGAGGCCCAGCGAGGAGCATTTCTGGTGAGTGTTAGAGCCACACAGTGGACAGTGAACCTCAGGGCTGCAGATACCCCGTCCCTCCGTCCTCAGCGTCCGCCCAGGGGCTCTGCCCCCACAGCTGTGCCTGGGCTGGTCTCACGGGGAGGGTTTCTCCTCCTCCTTTTATAGCATTCTACTTTCACTGGAACTCTTCTGTTTAATGGGAATTCTCCTCCCTGTGTATATATGTGTTCACTCATGGGTCTGGGCTCATGGAGATTTCTTTTATTCTTGGGTTAGAATTTCATTCTACCCACAACACACTGACATTTGTCCTCACCTGGGAGGGTCACGGCCCGTCTCCTCTTATTTTGGCAGCCAGGGCCGCGACCTGAAGCTGTGCGTGTGGGACCTGGCGGAGGGCAGGAACACCGTCGTGGACTCCGTGCTCTTGGAGAGCGTGGGCTTCTGCAGGGGCTCTGTGCTGGCTGCGGGCCTGCAGCGCTGGATGCTGGCTGTGCCGGGGAGAGGCATCGATGAGGTGAGTGAGCCCATTCACCCTTGGCCCCTGGCTGCAGGAATGCTGTGCCCCGAGCGGCTCCTCAGGCCAGCCTTGGCCTGGTCACTTGAGGTGGCCCTGGCGCTAGGGGTCGGGAAAGGGGCCCGAAGTGGGCCAAGGTCTCTGGGAGGCCCTGGCACCCAGCCAGGAGCAGCACGGGATGGACAAGATCAGGGCCCGAGGCTGTCAGGGGCCTTGGGAGCAGGCAGGCATGGAGGGAAGCCCCAGGCAGACCCTATGAGGTCGAGGTAGGCCTCAGAGTCAGGACAGCAGGGGAGGGCGGCCTTTTGGGGTCAGAACTGGGCACTGGCGTGAGAGGTCTTGGGCAGGGCTGAGACGCAGGGTGTAAGGGCTGACACCAGGGTGGCAATCGCAGTCACAGATGAGCGGGGCCCGTCAGAGGACAGGGCTCCTGGGAGCAGTGGGTGGGATGGAGCCCCAAGGTCACTGTCAGATGGAGTTCAGGCTGAGTGTCCAGCAGTGATCTGTGGCAGGGACTGGTCAGTCTGGACAGTGGTGTTTACACCCCAGGGACAGAAGAGGCAGAATCCCCAGGGGAAGCAGAGCCCAGGACGGGGTGCCGGCGGGGAGCGCCGAGGGCAGGGGGATAGGGGTGCTGGAGGCAGTGGGGGAAGGAGCCCCAAGTGCAGCGGGACGGCCTGGTGGGTGGGGGCCTGGGGTACATGTGCAGGGGGAGGGAGGCCCCTGCCTACCGCCCACGGCCCGTCCTCCCCGTGTCCCCTGCTGCCCTGTGGGCCTGTGCGGCGGGCGGGGCTGGGCAGGGACGCAAGCCTTGCACCCGGGAAGTTTGGCCCCCACCCAAGAGGAGTCGCGAGTCTTAAAGCAGATTCAGCTCATAAATAATGAGGCAGGAACAGGCATCTATTTGTTCATGATGGCGTTTAAGTCACCAATTAGGAGCTACATGCGATTTTCTTGCCAGTTTGCCAAAAACCTGTTAAAAGTTTTATTAATGTGAAAAGAGAGGGCTCTGCTTTCTCCTGGTGGCAGCAGCCGGGTGGCGCCGAGCCTCCTCAGTGGTGGGGGCCGGACCACACTTCCGCTGAGGTTGCCTTCTGCTTCCCCCGCCAGCCTGGTCCGAGACTGCTCGTCCCCTCTGCTTCTCTCCGGCTCCCCAGCTTCTGGTACACCACCACCACCCGGCCCAGGAGCCACAGGTCTGGGAACCTTGCATATCCTGGGAAAAGGGCTGTTTTCCATGTTCCCACCTGGAATCAGTGCCACTGGCCTGTGCCCAGACAGAGCCAGGCCCAGCCGTCTGGGTGGCCGCACTTGCCCGCACCAAACGTTTTTCCTTCTGGAAACAAAACTTGCCCTTGAATGCCAGGTGGAAGCATCCCGGTGTGAGGGAGGCCCCGGCAGAGTGCGGAGCCCCTCCTGGGACCACAAGGACCAAGGGGCACTTGTTCTGGATGCCAGCACTGCGCCCCCTCTCATGGCGCCTAGCCCAGGCCTGGGCTGCCCTGGTGTCGCCCTCACTCTGGGCCACTTGCCGCTGCCCGATCCCCCTGCCCTCGCGCCTCTCCTCACTGCCACCAGAGGGGTCTTTCTGAGCCCCCAGATCAGGGGTGGGGGCATCCCTCTCTGACCCTGAACCCCCCTCCCCCATCGCCCAGCAGCTTGTCCTCCTGACGTAGTAACATTTTAGGAAGCTGGCGTTGGAGCAGAAATAGGAAGGCAGGCATCCAGCCCCCAGCACCATGTTCCTTGACCTTCTAGGTCCCCCGCCTTGGCCAGGACGGGCTTGGGTGCCTGAGGCCCAGCCAGTCCCCACCCCTGCCTCCCTCCCACTGACCTCGGAGGACAGAAGGGCTCCGAGGGCCCCCTCCTCTTTGGTTTGCTCGGTCACTTCTGGGCCACACTCCATGCCACTGAGTCCTCCTGGACCTCCTTCATTTTGCTGGAGCTTCCCCTGAGCTTCGTGGGTGCTACAGGAACTCCTTTTAGCAGCCTCTAATTCATGGCGGGATGACGCTCACGTCACTTAGGTCCTTTTCCGTCTCTTTGGGGCAGTGAGAACGAGGTGTCTGGGGTAGATGCTGGCCCTGCAGGCAACGTGATACGGGCGGAGGGGGCTGTGTGTGCATGTGTGTGGGCATGTGTGTACACGCATGTGCACGTGCGTTAGTGAGAGCAGCAGCAGGGCTACACCCACCCTACACTGTGTATTTACACCTTGAGTTCACCCTGGGGTTTCCTCCTGGGGGTTCTGTGCCCCAGGTGTCAGAAGTGGACCAGCAGGTGTAGGTTCTGTCCCCTCGATGCCCCATCACGTGTGGACCTCAGACTCCTCGTCTGCAAGCCTGGGGCTGCCCCGTGTCGACGAGGGGTGCCCTGCAGCTCTGCGGGGCACACACTGTTGTTGGTGGAGCGTCCCCAGGAGGGTGGCCGGAGCCACCAGGTGGGTACCTGTCACCCAGCCAGGCGCAGGAGGGGCTGTGTCAGCGTCAGGCGACACTGAGCACAGGCCGCACACGGTGGAGGAGCAGGCGCTGGGGCCCCAGGTGTGCAGGTCTGGGTGCCATGCGACAGTCCTGGAGGGCTCAGGGTCATCCACGTGTGGGGCCCGACAGGGAAGGAGTGCCAGGAGGAGGGCGGGAGGCCGAGTGAGCTGAGCCAGCGCTGTGGGCCAGGCCGCCTGCTTGGCCAAGAGGTCAATGCAGAGGAGGCCTGAGGTGGCTGCGGGGCAGTGACACCGCTCGAGGGACCTGCCAGTCACTCATGAGTGACACGTGCATTCCACACAGCCCGGCAGTCCCCGAGCCCAGGAGCCCGTGGGTCAATGCGGGAGGCACTGCCTGGGTTCCCGAAGGCGCAGACAGGCCCACAGTGGCCGGGCTGAGGCCTCAAGAGTCTCCTGTTTGTGCAGCACAGACTTGACTTGGCTCTGGCCCAGCTCAGCTTGTTTTCTTACTGTCAGGTTCAGATTCTGGAGATGCCGTCCAAGACGTCAGTGTGCTCCCTGAAGCCCGAGGCACAGGCCAGGCTGGGCATGCCCATGTGCCTGCAGCTCTGGCAGGTAAGGCCCAGCGCCCGCCAGCCACGCCCACCGACCACACCTGCCGGCCACGCCCGCCAGGTGTGAATCATGCCCATTAGGGACTTGGTTCCTCATCACCTACGGGCACTGGCCCCCGGGAGGCATGTGCACAGCGTCCTCCTCAGCCTTGGTGTCCCCAGCCCACCAGCCCTCCTGCTGCGAGGACGCCTACAGACCCTTTGGGGATGCTGGGCTCGTCCTCGACTTCGCAGGGCGGTGTGGGAGACAGCGACCCCCTCCTGGGGGAGCCATATGCTCCCCTCTGGTCTGCTCACCGGCGCGGCCTGGCGTGGGGCCGGGAGGGGGTGCTGACTAACCCTGCAAGCCTGCACGGCCCCTGCATCGTCAGGATTAATTTTTGTTACTTCTTTGCCTTGTTGAGGCTGGAGTGGGCTTAATGTGCTGGCTTTCCCTGCGGCCACACTTGGAATTTCTGATCCGCGCCATTTCCTTCTTTCTTGGCTGTTCTCTCTGATTAGAGAGGGTCTGGAGGCATCTCCTGGGGCTGCGGTAGAAGCCGGGGGGCAGCGGAGTCACAGGCCTGAGTCCCTGCAGGATGGGTTCTGGCTCTGGGGCTGAGCGCAAGGCCTGGGAGGGGCCCTCCTGACCAGAGGGGCAGCTTCCCACCCCCAGTGGTCAGCACCAGCTCAAAATGGGCATCTACTCCTGGGGGCAGCAGAGCAGATGGTCCGGTGCATTCATGTGGAAAGAGTCTCGGCAACGTCTTTACAGCTGCAGAAGCCATGGGGAGCAGGTCACTGACCAGGGCTGTCCCGGACCGCTGCCTACGGCCTGTTTTTCAGCTCCGAGCAGCTCACCTGTGCCTCCTCAGAGCTGCCCCGGGCTGCCTGGGACCAGGGGGAGGCCGTTCCTGCCCCTGCTGTGACTCTCCATACGAACCCGGCCAGGCTCGCATGGTTTGGAGGTGTCTGTGTGCCCGCAGGGTCCCTGGACCCAGCTCTTGTCCCTCCAGGGCCCTGCCCTGTCTTGCAGTTGGTGTCCCTGCCATCTGTGAACTGAGAGAAGCCCATGGGGGAGGGGCGTGAGGAAGTGGGAGCTCTGAGACTCACCTGGATGGCAAAACTGCTGGTGCCAGCAGGCAGGGTGGGGGGGCGCCTGGAGGGGCAGCGGAGGCTGTGGAGGTGGCCTGGTGCTCACAGGCCCCGGGTGGGACGGGGCTGCATCCGCTCACCCTCCCTCCCTGGAGATGCTGTCATTGCCTAATCGTGTAAGAATTCCATCAGAAAAATTTGCAGAAATGGGATGTACAAACTTGTCAAGGTAATTGACGTGGTTGACAGAAGGACAAATCGAGTTGTGTTAGTTGATACCGATCCAGCGCAAAGCATCCTGTTAAGAAAAGTCTATGCTGATTTGAAATGTCCCTTTATTCCTCGCCAAGCCTGGAGGTCCAGGTTATAGCTTATTGATCTGAGTGTGGCAGAGTGGCCCAATGTGGGATTCCTTTCTGAAACATTCAGAGATTTCTTGTTTTGCTCCTGAGAGTGGATGGCCTGTGTTTTTAGGATGATTGTCATGTAGGAGGTCAGAGATTGTCCACACCAACCCTCAGAGCAGGTCCTCCAGTGTCCCCCCCACGCCCCCAGCTAAGGGCTCCCCGGGGAACCTCGAGATGCTGGGGGGTGCCTCGGGCTGGCACACCCGGGGTGGGGACAGGAACGCAGAGCGAGCAGAAGTCAGCCTGGCACCAAGGGCGTGGTCGCCAGAGGACTGAGGCCCCAGAGCCCTGACCCGCCTGCAGGGTCTATTCTGGGGGGCCGCAGGGACCCTGTGTGCCAGGAGAGAAGGTGGAGGGGCCTCAGTGCAGGGACAGAGCCTGGCACGGGGCCCTGTGGCTGGTCTGGCTCCTGCCCTGGCTGCCCTGTGCGCCTGCACAGGGGGCTCAGTGGTGTGCAGCCCCCACTCCAGCCTAGGCACTCAGAGCTCCCAGACCATAGGCAGTGGGGGAGCCCTGGATGCAGGAGGAACATGCGGGGTGGGGGCTGGGGAGCAGGCTGGGCCAGGCAGTGCTGTGGGAAGCTGGTGGGAGGACACAGCAGTGCCCCAAGGGGGATGGACCCAAGGGGCCCCGGCAAGTTCCTCACAGCTGCTTTCTTGGACTCCTCCTTCCTGCTTGTCTTTGGGAGCACATGTTATCATCAGAAAAAAGGGCTTGTGGGAGGCATCCTCCAGATCCCAGAGCTGGTCTGCACGGGGCTCCCCTGGCTCCCCTCACCCTGCGGGGCCCTGAGACGTACCCCTCACACCAAGCATGGCGAGCTCAGCTTCCTGGGGTTCAGGACGTAGGTAGCATCCACTCATGTTAGACACTCACGGTGTGCAACACCTGGGCATGGAGCCCCTCTGGGTGGGCAGCAAGCTCCAGCAGGTGGGCCAGGAAGGCCCGCCCGGGTGCTGTCGGCCACGCCTAGGCACGCAGCTCAGCACCAGCCTTGCCTGCCAGCAGCGGGCCCCCATTGGAGCTGCAGGCGACCCTGGAGGCAGCCTTGCTGGCGGCCCCCAGGCCCTGTGCTCACCGCTGGCCATCCAGGGTTTGAGGGCCGCCGGCTGAGCTCCTGGCCTCGGGAAATTCTCCGCTGGCAGGGGGCGCTTGGTCGTTTCTGAGCCCTGGGAGCTCAGTGGAGAGCAAAGGTGCCGGGTCCTGGCGGCGGTCCCGGGACTGGGCACCAAGCACGGGGCGGCCGCTCTCTGTCGCTGCCAGGCCGACCCAGGGTCCCCATGCTCCCCTGCAGGCGGCTGCGCAGCCCTCTGACCCGCGCCCTCATCCATCACGCGGCTCGGCCGGCAAGGCGCTGACTCTGCAGCCTTGACGGTTGGGGGGCTTCCGCGGCGACGTTGACAAAGTACAGAAGGTTCATTTTTCATTGAGACGGAGCTCGAGATTTTCTTTGGCCAGCAGTTCTAGACAGGTGGCCAGCCCCGCCCAGGGGTGGCCGCACGTCTTGGCCGGTGGGAAGGAGTGGGAGGACCAGCCAGTGTCCCAGACCCCGACGGCAGGCACCCCATCCAGCCCGCACTGGCCCCAGTCTGGGTGTCGGCCCCCTGGGGGTGTGCAGACCCCCCAGGGCTCAGTGGGGAAGGCGGCCTATCTCAAGCTCCTTCTCCTCCAGAAGGCCCGGGACCCCCAAGCATCCCCCAGCTGACAGCGAGCTGTCCCCGCAGGCTGACTCCAGTCCCCGCCCTCTCCTCCTGGCTGGCTACGAGGACGGCTCAGTGGCCCTGTGGGACGTCTCCTCACGGAAAGTGTGCAGCCGCGTCTCCTGCCACACGGAGCCCGTCATGGGTCTGGACTTCGACTCCCAGGAGGCCAGGGGCGTCTCAGGCTCTGCGGAGAAGGCGCTGGCCGTCTGGAGCCTGGATGAGCAGCAGGCCCTGCAGGTCAGTGGGCCAGGCCCGAGGTGTCATTTATCCTGCTCTGCACCAACAGTCTGATGGGCTGGAACAATATTTAGGCATGAAGAGGACTTGTGGCAGGTCCGCAGTTAATTAATCATCGGACCCGGTGCGGGCGGGCCTGGCAGGCGGCAGTAGAGGGGCTGGCGCTCGTGAGCCATTCACAGGGTTTGGGTTTCTCTCAGACCTTGGCTAATAGCGGTCACGTCTCGTCCATCTAGAGGAAAGGCATGTAGAATCCAGGACTGTGCAAGCCCGTTTGCAAAACTCAGAGGAATTTGGTCAGTAAGGAACTGATCAATCAAAAAGAAAAAGAAAAAAACCCAAACCCTACATGGAGAAATCCCTTAGTGAGGCCCCTGTGGCTGTCTGCAAGCTGCCCGGGGGCAGTGGGAGGGCCGTAACGGCTCAGTGGCTTCCCATCCCACGTGGCTGGGGGGGCCCTTCAGGGCCACATCTGGGTGCCCAGTGCTCAGCCCTGTTGGGAGGGGGGGATGGAGTTGGCCGGGAGGGGAGCCTCCTGGCCAGGCCTCAGACGGGTGAGGTCCTGGGGAGTGAGGTGCTGGGTGTGCCCTGTGCCTGTCAGCCCCCTGAGGGTGGCCTGAGTGCACACTGGCTTCTGGGCGGGGGTGCCCCCATTAGCCAGGAAGCCTCAGAAGGCTGAGACCTGACCACGGCTGGCTCTGCGAGCCCAGGTCTGGTGGGGGAGTGGGGCCCCAGTGGGGAGCTGTGTATCCCACCTCCTGGAGCTCTGGAGGACAGGGCCTGTGGCTGTGCCCTCTACAGGGGCTGTGTGGTCCAGGCTTCCCTGCAGACAGGAGACCGCAGGAAGAGGGCATCTCTCGGGCTCTCCCCAGATGGGAGGCCTTGCCCAGCAGCCCAGGGCCCCCACAGCCAGGGAAGAGGCTCTGTGCACTTGGGTGGGTGGGAGAGGGCAGGCATGGGTGAAAATCGGGAGAGACTGCCATGCCCAGCGGGCATTGCCATGCCCTGGGTGCAGGATAGCGAGGGGCAGGGCTATCAGGGGTGGGTGAGGGGTCTTGGGCAGGAGCTAGGGGCCGAGGGCGGACTCAGCAGGGAGACCTTCTGTGTGGCAGCTGGAGGGACTGCTCTAGCTTCCTAAAAAACACAGTCCATGGGAGGACCAAGCTAGAACCAGAGCGAGTGGCCATGGCTCCTGGGTCTGGGAAGGGTCCTGAGGTGGGAGCAGC
>NW_020175053.1:6334871-6352030 GCF_003031525.2 Neophocaena asiaeorientalis asiaeorientalis
CTGTGCCACGCTCGCCTGACTTGCAGTAAAGCAGCTACCCGTCCGTCTTCCTGTCCTGTGTCCCAGGGAGTCTACAGAGGCCCTGCAGGATGAGGTCAAACAGGCCTCCCTACAGGGCTGGGGCCAGTTGTGGGGTGGAGCTTCTCCAGCCTCCATCCCAGAGGAAGCATCTCCAAGGCCTTGAAGTCCTGGATGTGGGTGGTGGGAGTGGAAGTCACCATGGTGCTCATCTTTAGAAATGGGGCGGAGCCACGTGGTGCTGGGTCTTCATGTTCTGAGCTGTCAAGGACACAGAGCCTGGCCAGGTGGGCATCGGGGTTCCCCCCACACCCTCCTCTGCTCCTGCCTGGTGGGAACCAGGCAGCGACCCCCACCCCCATGAGGTCCAGTGCTCTGTCCTGCTGTGGCTTCAACTTCAGCCCAACTTTGCAAATGCCTAGAGACCCAGGTGGCTCTCCTGAGGGCCCCACTGACTGCAGTGCCCCCAGGACCCTGGGAAGAGGCCCCTGCTGCCGTCCTGGCCCAGGTCGGCCTGGTCTCCCCTGGCCTGTTGGAGAAACAGCTGCAGGAACTTCAGACTTAAATTTATGGGGTATGTTCCAGCTCAGAGCTGGAGGTTCACTGTGCATATGAATCGGAAAGTCAGAGCATAGGGAGGCCAGGCCAGCCGGGAGGTTGGTGGAGGCCGTGCCGCGGCCAGGGCCTCTCTCAGCGTGCATCCCAGGAGGCGCCGCTCCTCCCTCCGACTGCCCGCTGCGGCCTCGCTGGAGACATCCATGTCCCCAGAGGCCCAGACACCTTCAGGTCCTGGAACACAAGCCTCAAGGAGGAGGTGTCAGGGCCTCGAGGGCCTCAGCGTCGCGGTGTCCGCAGGCACCTCTCTCTGGGCCCTCGGTGCCGCAACTGGCCCTGAGGCGCTGGCCGTGGAGCCACATGGGCAAAGATGTGCCTTACCTCGCGGCAGCAGCTCTAATGAGCCCAAATCAATCTCCCTGGGCGGGTGGGCGGGCGGGCGCTCCAGAGGCGCAGATGGGGCTCCTGCGTGGAGTGAGGGTAATGGGAACCAGATGGGGCCGTGCTGCGCGCGCATTCCTGGCACCTGAGGTCATGTGCTGCGAGAGCCACTGGTGGCCAGGATCCTTCCTGGAGGGTCCTGGTCCGAGACGGGCTTGGCCAGAGGCCGCGGCGATAACTGGAGCCTTCGGCCACCCTCTCTAGGATGTTGGACGCTCACCCACCTGTAGGGGCTGCTCACTCTGCTCCCCTCGAGCCCAGGGTCTGGGTCTTGGCTGTCGTCAGACACAGGTGGTGTACAGACCTGCCCTCCCTCCCACACTTGGGGCAGGGTCCACGGCCTTGAAGCAGGGGCTGATTTACGGCCAGCGGTATTTCTAGGCCCTGAAGTAATAACTAGGCCCCCACCCCAGCCAACCCAGGCTGGAGTCAGACGACCACTCTTCCCCCACCACGCCCACGGCTGGTTGGCCAGGCGTCCCCTCCTCCCCGCTGCGTGGCCGCTGCCCGCCTGCTCCCCAGCCCTGCTGGGAGCTTCCCTCTAAAGTGTCAGCAGCTGGTGACACTTGGGCTGGTGCGAGGGAGACCATGGGGCCCCGAGCTGAGGAGCTATGGGCACAACACCCCCCCCACCCCCCCCACACACATCTCGGGACACCATGGGCGGGGCTCCGGCCGCCTTGACCACACACGGGTGCTGTGGCCCCCGATAGGACTGGTCTCTTCCAGTCCGGGTCCCCACTGAAAGGGCCTTGTGCCTTGATTCTGAGCTTCCAGGAGGGGCTGTGAGGGTGGGGGCGCATCACTCCTGTCCCCTTTCCCCTGGGCCATCCTGGGCATCTCAGCCCCTCCGAGGTGGCAACACTGGCATGGATGTGCTCCGCTCCGCACCCGACTCGCAGCCAACCACACAAAAACCACTGCTCAGGCTGCTCTGCAGCTCCCCAGCCACCACCTGGGCTCCCGGCTCCAACAGCAGACAGCAGATTTGGGGAGCCCTTTACTCCCTGGGAAACATCCCCATTGTTAACAAATCCACCTTGAAGCAGGGCCCCGAGTGGGTTCCAGCGCACCCACTGCTCCAAGCCCAGGGCAGAGTTCCTGGGAGAGGAAGAGTTGGGGGCTGTGACAGTCACCTTGTCCTTGCCCATGAGTTGGGGCTCAGGCTGACACACCCCTGCTGCGGGCACACGTGTGGGCTTTGCCTTCTCATGCGGGCATGGCTGCACCAGCTTCCAAGGGAGGGGGCGGTGGGGGTGAGGGCTGTGCTGGGCACCCACCCAGTGAGTGGGTTATGGCTGCTGTGTGCAGCCCAGACAGGAAGCACTGAGCCTGGATTCCTCTGGACCAGAGCACTGGAGTGGCAGAGAGCGCGGGACATGCGGGGATGCTGCTGGTCGCCATGGACAGAGAAGGGGCCCGGGACGTCACGGGCCTGGGCACTGGACAGAGGCCGCAGGAAGGCAGGGCAGGCGTGCGTGTTGGGGCTGGATGGGTCGCCGCAGGGGCACTGCCCATGTGCTGGCTGCACTGACCTTTTTCAGTTATTTGTGATTGCATCCCTGTTTTATCTGCAGGACTGTCCTGTCCATTCCTGACCAGGCTTACGTTTGTTTTCTTTAAACATCTTTTCTCCATTTCCCGTCTACCTTTCTCTTCCTCCCCTGAGTCCTCCAGGCTCGATGTGCAGCTCTGACCGGGATTCATCACACTCACTTCCAGGCGCCCGATTTTTCTTTGTTCTCTGACTGCGGAGCTGATCAGAGTGTTTTTATGTTTCCAAATGTTTGATTCTTTCCCCAGTTATTTTTTATTTCTAGGCTTCTAACTTGATCCATTTGTGGTTGGAGAACCAGTTCTGAGTGATAGCAGCTCCCTGAAATGCCAGTAGGTTCCCGTGGCCCCCCGTGCTTGGAAAGAGGTATTTCTGCTGCCCGCCACCCAGCTGCGCCTGCCCCTCAGGCAGCCGTGTGGTTCATGTGGGCCACGTGGGTCGAAAGCCATGCCTGCCCCGGCCTCTGGGGGGTGCTCTTGCTGGGTCCATCTTGGTGACTTTCCTGGGTCTTGTGTGTTCTTGGTCTGCATTTTGAATCTTCCTGGGGGGTTGAACCCTTGTTATCTCTGGGAAGGATTTTTGCCTGAAAGCCCATTTCAGCAGCGCTTCACATGCCTCAGGCCAGGTGTCTTCTGGCTGCTACTTCCTTCTGTAGCTTTTTTTCCATCTTTCACCTTCAGCCTCCCTTCACACACAGGCGTCCCCCTCATGGGCCAGCCGCGCACACGACCTCATTGCACGGGTTCTGTTTTGTCCCGTGCGCGCTGCCTGGCCGTCTTGTCGGGCCCTCTAGTGGGGCTCTGCTTTTTCATGCTTTGCGACAACCTCTGCCTTTTCTCTGGAGCACTTGGTTTACTTCCTTCGTGTGCTTTGAAGACACGTGGTCTCAGGTGACCCCCGTCTGCTGGGGACTCGTGGCGTCTGGTCCTCACTCCTGGTCACCTCGTGGGGCTTCTCCTCGGCCGCTCCCAAGACGTTCTTTTTATCTGTGGTTTTCAGTGAGTGACCTCCCTGAGTGACATTGTACCATGGCCCTCGAGGCTCTGGTCAGTTTTCTCTCTTCTTCAGGTCAGATAATGTCCATTGATAATGTCCCCTAGTTTACAGACTTTTAAAAAATAATAATTTCCGGCTTCCCTGGTGACGCAGTGGTTGAGAGTCTGCCTGCCGATGCAGGGGACACAGGTTCGTGCCCCGGTCCAGGAGGATACCACGTGCCACGGAGTGGCTGGGCCCATGAGCCATGGCCACTGAGCCTGCGCGTCCGGAGCCTGTGCTCCACAATGGGAGAGGCCACAACAGTGCTCTCACTGTGTGCCCATGTACCACACACACACACACACACAAAAATAATAATAATAATTTCCAATCTGCTGTTAAGCCTGTCCTACACATTTTTTCACGTCAGTTATTAGCTTTTCAGTTCTACATTTTCTATTACTGTGCCTTTTTTTTAAACAAAAGACTCTATTTTTAGAGCAGTTTTAGGTTCACAGCAAAATTGAGAGGAAGGTACAGAGATTTCCCATATACCCCCAGCCCCCCCACTATCGACATCCCCCCGCAACAAGTGGGACATTTGTTACAATCGATATAACTACACTGACACCTCATCATCACCCAGAGCCCTTGGTTCACATCAGGGGTCACTTCTGGTGATGTACATCCTATGGGTTTGGACGAATGTATAATGACATGTGTCCAGATGTGCAGTGGTATCTGTTTGTTGTCATTTGCATTTCTCTAATGACATACGATGTGGAGCATCTTTTCACATGCTTAGTTGCCATCTGTGTATCTTCTGTGCTGAGGTGCCTGTTCAGGCTTTTTGCCCATTTTTAAATTGGGTTGCTCATTTTCTTAAGAGTTCTTGTGTATTTTGGGTAACAGCCCTTTATCAGATGCGTCTTTGCAGATACTTTCTCTTAGTCTTTGGCTTGTCTTCTCATTCTTTCAACAGTGTCTTTACAGAGCAGAAGTTTCTAATTTTAGTGAAGTCAGGTTATCAATTGTTTCCTTTATGGATTATGCTCTGGTGTTGTATCTAAATACAAGGTCACCTAGGTTTTCTCCTGTCATCATCTAGGAGTTTTATAGTTTTGCAATTTACATTTAGGTCTTTGGTCTATTTTGAGTTGATTTTTGTGAAGGTGGCAGGTCTGTGTCTGGATTCGTTTCTTCTCATGTGGACGTCCAGTTGTTCCAGCACCGTTTGTTGAAAAGGCTACTTTGCTCCTGTGTCAAAGGTCACGTGTTTATGGGGATCCATTTCTGGGCTCCTTTTTCTGTTTCACTGATCCGTTTGTCTCCTCTTCCACCAACATCCATGGTCTTGATTCCTGTAGCTTCACAGCAAGTTGTGAAGTTGGTCCTCCCGCTTTGCTCTTCACCTTCACAGAGTGTTGGCTGTTCTGAGTTGGTTCTGAATTTCCATTTCTCTGCTAATAGATCCTACCTGTTCACTCATCAAGACAATTTTTTGGTAATTATTTGCATTTTCTTTCATTTTTTGGAACATATTTAAATATTGCTTTAAAGTCTTCGTCTGATATGTTCCACACCTGTGCCGTTCTGAGCTGGTTTCCATTAACTGCTTTTTTTCCTACTCCTCTGGGTGTCTAGTAATTTTTGTCTGTGCCAGACATTGTACTGATGGAGATGAAGACTGGATTCTCTTACTTTGCAGAGCAATCACTCTCAGCCCCGCGGCTGTTCACCTACACCATGGGCTTGGCTTCCACTCCGTCAGGCAGTACGTGGGGCCCAGGGTCATCCCAAGCTCCTGTAATGCATGGGACTCATCTTCCAAACTGTACCTCCCCTTCGCACTTGTGGGGCTTGGTTTCCAGCTTCATCATGGTTGGCCAGAGTGGGCCCAACCAGGGCGTGATGCCTACCCTGCAGCGCGGCCACGCAGGGTCTCATCTGGTCTTGTGTGGACACACAGATGTCACCCTCGGCTGCTGGGTCCAAGATCACTGTTGATCTCTTGTATTTGTTCCCTTTAACCCTGCAGCAGCCACTGGCCGGCTAACCTTGTGTGGTGCCCTGAGTGGGCACAGCCCAGCCCTCACAAGGACTCGTGGGACCCACATGGCCTGCAGTCCCTCCCCCAGCCCCCTCCATGCTGCTGCCTCACCCCACGGGTTCCAGCGGCCCCACCCTCTGATCACCTCCTTGGCTTCACATGGCCGCTGTGCTCCACCTGGACTTTGCGGCCAGACATTCCGCCAGCAGAGAGCTGCTGGGCCTCTGGGAGGCTCCCCTGTCAGCTGCCCTTCCCACCGGTGTTGGTGCCTGGACACAGTCACGCAGCGAGTGTCTTCTGTCCAGTTGGTGGTTGTTGGCAGCATGCGGAGTGGTCTGGCACCAGCTGCCCATCACAGCCACCTCCTGTAGTCCCAGCTTCATGAAGGGTGTCTGTTTGTCTGCTGAGCAGACATTCACGGCTTCTCGTTGGGAACTGTACACACTCTGTTGTTGTCAAGTGTGGGCACAGTCTGTCCGAGTGCTCCCTGGTCCCCAGGGTGGGCCCCAGCTCTCTCGTCTGCTGGCTCCCAGGGTTTCTTGGCCAGTCATTCTTTTGGTGTCTCTCACGTTCACAACACACATTTGGCTTTAACTTTGGAATCCAGTCAAAAGTCTGTTGAGTATATTTTTATTCCTTTTCAGAGAAATACAAGGGCAAATATTAGGAAACGATTACACCTGGGTGGGGAGAGGAAGTGAGGTTGTTCTGTCAGCACCTCGGTGGGTGTCAGATAATCTCCGTAGAATGAGGCTGACTGTTGTATCTTCGACCCAGATGACAAAGATGAGCAGATCAGTGAACTTCACACCCGTCTCTTTTGCTGCCGTCCTGTATTTCTGTTAGTTACACAACCGGTTCTGTAGCCTTGATCCCTGTATTGTCTCAGGCCTAATCCTGCAGGGGACTACGTTCCCTACTCTCTGCCAGGCTACTTGCTGCCGTTCCCCTGTTTTCTCCTGAGAGACTGGACTTAATTTCCTAGTTCTCCAGGAAGAGCTGATGGGACGCATCCCCTGGGTTCTTACATGTTCACAAATGCTCGTCTGTTGTTCTCATACCTGAGCGACAGTTTGGCTGGATATAAAATTCTCAGGCCTCCCCTCCTAGCTTCACAGGCGTCACCCCACTGTCTGGCCCAGACCTGGCCCAGACGTGGCCATGGGCCATTCTGCCCTCATGGTTGACTTGATCCTTTTGCCTGACAAAAGGACTAATTAGCTTTGCGTCCAATGACGTTATCAAGCACATCTTCCTGTGACCACCCTGTAGGCTCTCTGTGGATCCTAAGACTTCAGTTTCTAGAAGCAAGAACAGATTTTCTAAACGGCAAAGGTCAGAGCAGCTGCGCAGCCTTCCACATCTGCTGTTTCTCCAGTGGCCGTGCCTCTGTCCCCAGGTTGGGTCACACCTGCCTTTGCTGTCTCTTCCGATTCCCCTTGCTTCTGCAGTGTTTGCTTCTCTCGGTGCCTGTGGATCAGCCTCCCTCCTCTGGGTTTGCTCTCCTGGTTCTTGTTTTATGGAGATCATTGCTTCATGCAGTTCTGTTTTGCTGATTTGCAAAAGTGCCTGGTGAGTGTCTGGTTGCTTCCAAGGAATGCTGCCATCTTTCGCTGAGTTTCTTTCCTCCTTTTCCCTGTGTTGTCTTTGAAAAACGAATGACTTTCCCTGAGGCTGCTCTGGCCCAACAGGAGGTGAATTTGCAGAGAAAGGGGAGCTGCTGTGGGCACACCAGCGACCCCGGGGCAGCAAGGACTCCTGGTGCCCAGGGCTGGGCCAAGACAGGATGGGCGGAAGGACGTGGCCATTTGGGTCATCACGACGATGGCCAAGTGTGTGTTGTCAACGTGGGGCAGAGCTGCCAGATGGCCCCACAATGGCTGCACATCCAGCCCCGGGCGGCCTTCCCCCTTGCATGCCACGCAGGGCTGCCCTTCCCCCGGCTTTGCTGAAGGTGGGGTTTGCGTTCCTTCTGCTCCTTCTGCTTTGGGTGCGGTGAGTTTTCGTGAGAGAGGACCCACTGACCTTGCTGCCGTCCAGTGGGCGGTGCTACCTGGAGGCTGGGGGGCAGTATTTCCTTGGGGAGGGACCCAGGCCGCAGTCCACTGAGGCCTGTCCTGTCTCAACCCGAGGGTCTGGCCAAGGGCAGAGGTCACCTGTGCTGGCTCCAGGAGGTGGCAGTAAGTTGGCAGGAGCGCTTGGCTCCCTGTTCCTGACGGGGGCGTCCTGGTAGAGGGGGAGGCGTGGAGGCAGGTCTAAGAAGCCACCTAACGGTTCTCCCTGCCGCTCTGATCACAGGTGCGTGGGACTCACGTGCTCACCAACCCCGGGATCGCCGACGTCAAGATTCGGCCAGACCGTAAGATTCTGGCCACCGCGGGCTGGGACCATCGCGTCCGTGTGTTTCACTGGCGGACAATGAAGCCGCTGGCCGTGCTGGCCTTCCACAGCGCCACCGTGCACTGTGTGGCCTTCGCTGACGACGGCTTGCTGGCCACAGGGTCTGGGGATCAGCGCATCAGTGTCTGGTCTCTCTACCCTTGCACGTGACTCGTGGCTCCTTGTCAGGACACTTGGATAGCGGGAAGGTGGTGCAAGGGGTCGGAGGCCATGGGCCACGGGCCCCACTGGTCATGGGAAGAGCCGGTCATTTGGGCCTCCTTCCTGCATGGGACCTGCTCCCTTTCGTGAAGCACAGCGTCTGTGCCACGACGACTGCCATTTAAAGCATAACCAGGCCAGACACTGGGCATCAGCGACCCAGGCAAGAGGCCGACCCGGGGGTGCCTGATAATAAACTTGTTTGCAAACCTGCAGGCTTGAGGTACGAATTCTCCCAGGTGACCCCCTGCTTCCCTGGGTGATCAGAGCCCAGAGCTGTCTGTCCTCAGAGCCTCCACTGGGCAGGGTGGCTGGTCCGTCCAGCAGGGACGCCAAGTGTGGGCCCCGGGTCCTGGGCTCCTCACACCGCAGACGGCCAGGAGCTCCTGCATCACAGGGTTGAGCCGGTGACGGGCTCCTGACGGGAGTGCGGCAGGGAGAGGGCCCCCGATGGGGGTGGCGGGGAGGGCACAGGGCTCGGCCTCCAGCAGGACCAGCAGGAGAAAAGAAGGGCCACCTCGTGGAGTGAGGCTGAGAGTGGCAGGTGGCTGTCCAGTGTGGCTTCTAGGCATAAAGCCCAGCAGCCTAAGTGAGACAGACAGGGACCGAGGGCACTGTTGCAGCCGCTCACACAGGGCAGCTGCCGGCTACTCCCACGTGGGGCCGAGCCCAGACCTCAGGACAGCTCCTCTCAAGGCTGGGCTGTTGATTGGGAAGGAATGGGACCCTGAAAATTGGGATGGGGGCTGTGGGCAGAGCCCGACCAAGCTGGAGGCCACAAACCCCTTCGTTCCATCAGCTTCTTTGCTGGGAGAGCCCCCTTCGCACCCTACCTGAGGTCAGCCCCCCTTTGGCTGCAGGACCTGAATGGCCTCCCCCGAGGCAGGGGCCCTAAGGGGCACTCAGGAACCCCCTACTCCACACTTTGCTTATAACCAGACTGGGTCCCAGCAGGCCCGAGAGGGTGGGGTCTGCGGTGGCTGCGCTCCAGAAGGGCTGCGTGGCTTTCCCAGGCATCTGGAGAACACGTGTGCATCCAGGTGGCGGGATGCCGAACCCACTGGAACAGGGCCCTGCTGGAGAGTCTGGCCTCCAGGTTCAGCTCGGGGGCTGAAGGGCTCTGAGGTTTGGCTGATTGGTTGAAGCAGGGACCACGAGGGACACAAGTGGGGTTGAAATGCCAGCACTGCGTGGGGTGCTGAGAGGGGGGCACCAAGGGTGTTGGGGGAGCTTCATGTGAGTCTAGCTCACCCTCCTCGGGCTCCAGAAGATGTGCCTCCCCGCAGCTGTGAGGACCACCTGCATCCTTGGAGAGCTCTGTGGTCCCTCTTCCCCGAAGGTCAGAAGTGGCAGTGGGGACGGGTCCTGGGGCTGCGGGGCCTCATGGTGGACAAGGGTCCAGGACTGCGGGTGTGGGCAGATGACCCTGGGCCCCGGCAAGAGGAGCCAGTGGGCAGCCGCTGAAGCCTGGCCTGGTCCCCGTGGGCAGAGCAGAGCGTTCTGGATCCAGCGAGCAGACGTCTGACCCGGGCCACCTGGACCAGCAGGTATCTGCCCCGCGACCAGGCCCAGGTGCCCACCACACTGCCTGCAACTTGTGCTGCTGATCCAGCCGGGACCCCCCAGACCCACACCCCTGACTGGGGGGCTGTGCACCATCCTAGCTCAGGGACGGGCCTCCCCATGGGCCCGTTGGACAGAGGTGCTGCCGGGTTTCCTCCAGCACATCGGGGGCTGTGGCCCCTGGGATGTTGGGGGGTGGTGCACATCCAGAGGGGTTTCCACATCACGAATGCCAGCAAGACAGGCGGCTCTGTTTAGGCTGCGGAGACCTGAACCCCGCGTGTGGGGCGTCCTCTGGGCACTGTGGTCTGCTCAGGACCCCACTCTCTGCCTTCTCCACGGGAGGCAGTAGGGCACTGGGTGCCCCTTTCGGGAGGTGGACCTCTGCTTCTCCGGCCTGGCCGGGCTCCTGCATCTCACATGTGCCTCCACCCCCAGCAAAGCCAACGTTCAGGCCAGCGTCCCCTCCCATGGGTCTGTCCTGGAGACTGAACTAGAGGCCAGTGCTAAATAGCAAAGGACTCTGTCTCAGGACCCACTTGGCCTCCTCACTAGAGCATAGCTGTGAACACACCAGTCATTCTGCGGGTCCCGCTGCAGCTGTAACCCTGAGGTGCTGGGCGCTGGGCTGGGGCAGCCTCTAAAACCAGGCTGCAGCTGAGGATGTGGTGCCCATGCCCGCTTACATCCGCGCCATCAGCTCAGCGATCCTTTGGCAGGATCACTGAATTCACGAAAACAGCTGTGGCAGCGTGTCCTACTGGCAGAGGACAGGGCACCGCAAGACGCCAGAGGTGCCTCCCAAACGTTGGGGGTGAGCTGTGTGTGCTGCCTGCCGTGACTCAGCCCTGGAGGGGGAGAGGGCTCGGGAGACAAAGTGTCCATCCGTACCTGGCCCTCACCTCCGTTGAAGGCACAGGCAGAGGCTCCCAGAAGATCACGGCTGCTGGCCCTGAGCTGGGCTCTGGGCTGCCCACCAAGGCCACATGCTGTGAGCAGTGTCCCAAGGACATCTTGTGGCCAAATCTCCATGCATGGGGCTGAGTCGGGTTGTGACAGCCCTGCCAGACACTCAGGACCAGAGGAAGTGGGTCTGGGGACACAGGCATTTCTCCTGAGCTCGCCACTGCCTGGCCCTCTTCCAGCCGCCTGGCACTCTGTGGGTGGGGCCCGTGGTCATCCCAGCATCGCGCTGCCCTGGCTCCTCTTGGACAAGCAAGAGGTCAGCGGCGGGCCGGGCAAGTGACCAGGGGACGCAGCACGGTTGGGAATTCTCTCCTTTTCCTGGGCTCCATGAGCTTCAAGAGGTCTGAGAAGTCAGACTGCCACGTGCTCTGTAAACACAGCCCCGGGGGCTGGACGCTGCCACCGAGGGGTTCCCTGGGGAGGGCTGTCTTGCAGGCTGCTCTGTGCTGCGCGTTGTGAGCGTCTGCACCCCCAGCAAGCAAGGCTGTTAGGTGTTTCCCACCCATGTCTCTGCAGGAGCAGCTCTGGGAGCAGTGTGCAGAGAGGAGATGACCCGAGGTTCTTTGGAGGCTCGGTGCTCAACCAGCTGGCACCTTGCGGGGAGCCTGGTCTGGGGTTAAGCTGAGCAGGCTGTGCACCTGGGCCGGGGCGGGTGTGCAGCCCCCTCCCCGGTCTCCTGTGTGTTGGGGCTGGTTGGCCCTGCCCAGATGCGGCCACCCTCACACCAGCTCGTCTGGAGGCACCTCGGGATCCGGGCAGGCGGGAAGCGCATGACTGGACGGAGCTGAGTGAGGTGGGAAGGGCAAGGTGGCTGCTGTGTGATGGGGCCGTGCCCACCAGGTAGAAGCCACCAGTCCCAAAAGGATCCACTCAGGGAAGCATCTGAGTGGGCGGCACAGCCACAGATGAGGAAGCAGGACAGACTCATGGTGGCTGAACTGGAAAGTGAGTAGGCGTTCCTGGCCTTTCCCTTATCCCACCAGGAGCGCTCAGGAGCCACCTGCGTGCACGACCAGCACCTGCCCTGGGAGCTCAGACTCGGAGCTGACAGGCAGGTTCATTCTCTGTGTCGTAGCCCGGCGCCCTGTGCACAGCGCCCGGACCTCGGGCCCCAGGGCCAGTGTTCAGTGCCTGCCCTTCACAGAGACGTGTGTGGCTCCTGCCTTAAAGCAGAGCTGCTTCCGTGGCACTGGGCAGACGGGGGTGGGGGTGGGGTGAATCTCGCAGCTGCCACAGGCCAGGATGTGTTCACAGGGGCCAGGAGCAGTTCTAAGGGTCCAGGGGCCGCCATGGGCATCATGGTGACAGTCACTGGTTCTGTTCAAATAGGCCAAGAATCCTCACCAACACTGTAATAACAAGGTGTGCCAGAAACGTACTGTCACAGCAGATAGCTGCACGCGCCTGAAGACTGTTTTGCCCCAAACATCTGCATCTCCACAGTCCATAGGCTGGAATCCTAACCCCCAGCATGATGGCAGTTGGAGGCAGGGCCTTTGGCGGGTGACTAGGTCATGAGGGTGGATCCCCAAGAATGGGATTAGTGCCAGAACCAGTATGTGGGCCCTTGCCTGACCCCGAATCCGCCTTGGTCTTAGACCTCCAGCCTCCAGAACTGAGCAGAGTCTCTGGTTGATAAGCTGCCTAGCCGGTGGTATTTTGTTATAGCAGCAGGAAGAGGACAGGATGACAGGATGCCTGTATGTTTGTTGTTTGTCAAGACGTGCATGTTGAGAAGTTGAGTCCCTGGTCTGGTCCCGTTGCTGGGATGTTAATAATCAGCCCAGACTCAGGGGCATGCCCGTGAGTCGTCAGTCAGGAAGGCTGAGGGCCCACTGGGCGGTTTGTCTCTCTCCACGGGACAAGGCGGCACGGGGGCACCGCCCATCAGGTGCCTTCGGGTGGGCTCTCGGCGTGGCGGCCTCAGGGGAGTCATTCTTCGTGGGGGCACCGAGGGCTTGGCCAGTGAGCCAGGCGGGCACCAAGAGCCGCCTTTGCCTAGCCCTGGTGTGTGGGAGACACAGACCCCACCTCCTGATGGAGGGCCTTAGAGTGTTTGTAGCCTTTACAAGGTGAGACCCCAGAACTGAGGACATGCCTTGGAGGGAGAGAAACGGGTGAGAACCAGCTTCCGCGAGTCTCTCCTGAGACGTTAGAAGTAGACGTGAGGCTGTTGTTTTGTTAAATGTTTAGAAGAGTTTTTAATGAATTTGCAACCAGTGTTTAAGTGTTGGGGAAATTTTATCTTATTCATAAATTTTGATTTATGAACTGAGTTGGAATGTGACTATATAGGGAATTACCATTACACAGCATACAATTTATCAATCTTGAGAATTTATTGAACAATTGACTTTTTTTTTTGGAAATTTCAAGCGGAGACCAAAATGGAGGGAAAAACCACAGCCCCATGTAGCCAGCGCCCAGCTTCAGCGTGAAGCAGCGGCCTCCAGGTATTAGGTGAGCTCTGGCCCCCGGGGTCTGCAGCCACTTGCCCCCAAAATGGGCTAGCCCATTAGGTGGGCCTGGATGGACACTTTCTGGATACACATCTCTCCTTGTGGGCAGGACGAGCCAAGGCCACGGCCGCGCCCGCTGCAGCCTTGCCTTCCTGGCCGTGACCCCCGGCCCTCGATGGCTCTCTTACCGCCCTGGAGAAGTAAAGAGGGAGAAGGCGCTGTTTTGTGATTAGCAATAAATAACAGACGCGAGAGCTACGTCAACACACGGACAAGCTCAGACATGGGGCGTGGAGGGGGGAGGGGCAGCACCAGGGTGGGGTCCGGTCAGGAAGGGGTGAGCAGGCCCGGCTCCATCTTCACGGCGAGAGGACCTGCTTCACGACAGCTGCAGTCCACCCGGTGCGGCCGCCCCGCCCTTCGTAGTCGCCCCGTGGCCCTGCCGCCCTGTCTGTCCTGGGGTCTGCAGCTCTGCCTCTTCCGAGTGTGGAGACGGGTCCCACCGTGTCCCACCTTGTCCCATCTCCCCAGGCTGTCCAGGCTGCCTTCCCCCCTCGTCTGCATCAGGTCCTGTGGACGGAGGGATGAATGTCTCACCCACCCCCTGCCGGGCTCACCTGGCCGTGTCCTGGTTTTGTGGACGTTGGGGTGCATCCCCATCCATCCGTCCCTCGTGGGTGGATGTGCTGCCATGAGGCTTCACCCACCAGCCTGGTCATGCACGCTCCTGAGCAGGGCCAGCTGGACATGCCCCCAAGGGGTCTTGCCTCTGCTCAGCCTGTCCTGAGCCCCCTGCCCTCCCCAGAGCACAGCTGCCCCAGCCGATCCTGGTGGGCATCCCTGTCCCTCCCTGGGGGACATGTGGTCCTTTAGAGCAGAAACTGTGTCTCAGCGAACACTGTGGGGTGGACACGAGACGTACCTGGAAGTGTCGCTCTGGCCCCTGCCTCTCCCCACCCTGGGCCTGGCCCCCGGAGGGTCAGAACCCCACAAACAGAGGGAGAGATGCTGGGCAGGCCAGGAGGGGCTGGTGGAGGGGCCAGCAAGAGCCCATCTCCTGGGGTTGAATGTCGGGGGTCGGTGGTCGGCACAGGCTCTGACTGTGAAGCCTCAGTGACTTTCCTGGTGGTTTCAGAGGAGCAACAGGGATCAGTGAAAAAGATCCCACCATCGCCTGCCCTGCAGGTCCCTTCTGCTCCAGAGCCAATGGGACTGGCCGGGCTCTGGTGCTGGCAGGGGCTCTCTCCCGGGTCCTGACCCCACACCCAGGCTGGAGCCCAGGGCTGGATGGCCTGCCTCATGGCAAGTCTGGGTACCTGGGCACCAGGGGGCTTGTGGAAGGGGCTGGGTAGACCCGGCCTCGTGGACACGTAGCCAGGAGAGTGGCTCCCGTGGGATGGGTTCTCGCCCACCCAGTTGCCACCCAGCTGCGTGCCAGGCAGGCTGAGGGGCTCAGAACGCTGCGGCCACACTGTGAGCTGCTCCAGACCCTGTGACACCTGCCCTGAAGATTCCTGTACACTGCAGGGGGCCGGCCTGCACCCACCCCGTGTGACAACCGACAGTGTCGCCAAATGCTGCCCAAGCTCCTGGGGACAAAACTACTGTGTGAAAAACTGCTGGTTTAGAGACAGGTGAGGACTTGATCAATTTGAGATGAACAGCATATTTTTTTGCAGACTGTGGATAATCCAGCGGTTTTTAATTGTTAAATATACATATACATTAAAAATCATTGCCATTTTAACCATTTTTAAGTGCACAGCTCAGTGGCATCAAGTACACTCACACTGTCCTGCAGCTGTCACCACTGTCACCTTCAGAACTTTTCATCTTCCCCAACTGACACTCTGTCCCCATCAAACACTAACTCCCCCTCCCCCCACCCCTGACCAGCCCCTGGCCCCCACCATCTACTTTCTGTCTCTGAATCTGACAAGCCCAGGGACCTCATGTAGGGGGAACCACACAGGATTTGTCCTTCTGTGCCTGGCTCATTTCAACAAGCATCACATCAAGGGTCATCCACGTTGTAGTGTCAGAATGTCCTTTTTATTCCCCTATGTGGACAGATCATATCTTTTTATCCATTTTTCAATTAATCAGTTCTATCCATTGATCAGCTATTGACAGGTGGGCTGTTTCCACCTCTCGGCTGCTGTGACTTGAGCTGCCCTGAGCGTGAGTGGACAAGTGCAGGTTCAAGTCTCTGCTCTCAGTTCTCTTGGGTCCACTCCCTGGAGTGGAATTGCTCGGTCATATGGTAATGCTATGTTTCACTTTTTGTGTAACCTCTAGTTTCCCACGGCATCTGCACCAGTTTACATTCCCACCAGCAGTGCACGGGTTCCAATTTCTCCCCATCCCCACCAGCACTTGTTATTTTCTGTTTGTTTTGTGTTGATAATATCCATCCATCCTAATGGGTGTGAAGTGATCTCTTGCTGTGGTTTAATCCAGGTTTTACATTCATCGTTATTTTCTGGGTGTACACATGATAGGATCTCTGTCTTCTGGGAACTTAATTCCCTGGGGTGAGACACATGCATGGAAGCAGCTGACCACTGGAGGGACCCAGCCACAGAGTGCAGGGCTGGGCCGGCTTCCGGGAGCGAATCGGCCGGGTCAGCACGAGGAAGAGGCTGTCCTGGCACACCTGAGACCAGGCCCCTTCCTGGCAGCAATGGTGTCGGGCTGCCTGATGCCTGGGGGCTCCCGCCTGCAGCCCGCCCATGAGAGGGCGGGATTGGCCCCCGTGGCCTTGGACTCAGGAAAGCAGGTGATAGCAGGACAGTGACAGTGGCAGGTGAAGCCCAGGCAGCTCTGGGGCCAGCCCTGCAGCACTTTGTGGGCACGACTCTGTGTCCAGCTCTCCTGAAAGGGGTGCTGACTGCGTCCTGGGCCCCATCTCTAAATGGACCCTCCCAGCCAGCCACCCAAAGGGAGGGAGGGCTTGATCATCAGAGCCAATGAGGTGAAATGTGCCTGGGACACCCCAGCCCACAGAAGGGGAAGCAGAGCCGCCACCCGCCTCCTCGGGGCGCTGGGTCAGCTCTCTGGTAGCGCTGTCTGGTCAGGGAATACAGAAGCAGGCACGCGTGGGGAGTGGCCTCTCCTCGGCCACCCCCGTGGACAGTGACTTTGCCCTAAATGGCCAGAGGCTTCTCGCTGGCATAAACTGGCCACGGGGTGGTGGGTGGGTGAGTGCCTGCCTCCTGGCTCAGCGGCAGCCCAGTCCCCACCTCACAGGCTCTCCCAGGAGAAGGGCCCGGCCAGAGAGCTTCCAGACGGGCCAGCTGCGTCTTAAGGAAGCTGCCTGTTTTTCTTAACCCCTTTTAAGATTTCACTCACTGTTACCAGAAGGGTGACAGTTTGCACAGACGCGGCTACTTCCATATTTTGCTTCAGCCTCACAGCCACGCCCAGGGGCTCGGAGTCCCCAGCACAACGTTGGAGGGGAGGAGGTGGTGGCCTCGCACCCGACCCGGCTGTGTGGGGCTCCTGCAGCCCTGAGCCCCACCTGCTGGCCTCAAAGGAAGCAGCGGCCGGTTGGCCCTCGGGCGTTGGCCCTCGGGCACATGGGTCCCAGAGCACTAAGGCATGTGGGAAGGGCTTGTGTTCCGGGTAGCAACCCAGTCTACCAGGCGGCCCCTGCCATGGAGAACCTGCCTGCCCTTGGGGACGCCCCCCCTGCTGGGGGAAGGTCCAAGTGCAGCCGGGGCCTTGGAGAGACCCCAAGCGCTGTCCTCTCCCTGCATGAGGCCTCCATTGGCCTGGCTGCCATCACCACCTTCATTGGGTGATGAGGTCACAAAAGGTCCTGGGAAAGAACCTAGAAAATGCATCCTGGGATAAAGGTTGGGCTCTGAGATGGGAAAAAGGGGAGAGGAACTGAGGTTAGGACAACCAAGAGGAGCCAGGAGGAGGCTGGGAAGACAGGAGTGCTGGGAGGGGCACTGTCCTGGCTGGGCCA
>NW_020175053.1:6352293-6360881 GCF_003031525.2 Neophocaena asiaeorientalis asiaeorientalis
AAGAGGGTAGCCCCCAGAGCTGCACGGGCCCTACCCTGTGGACACATACACACGTGGCTGAGAAAACGAGCCTTTCCTCAGGTCCGGCCCCGTCCACCGGAGGTGCAGGCTCCTGCTGACGCCACCAAGGAAGACTGAGCCTTTGGATGTCCGAGATGGCATCTCTGGATCACTGGCACGGAGGTCTTCGCCGCAGGAGCGCCCAGCTGTCCCCCAGCCCAGGGGGGCGCCGTGGTGGGGCTGGAAGGAGGGGGATAGGTGTGTGCTCCGTGCAGTCGAGAGCTGATAAGGGATGTCAACGTTCCTCTTTATAATTAAGAAGATAATTTAATCGCTGCTATTAAGATCTCAGCTCCTCCCGAAGTGGGCTGCTTTCAACAAAATACCTTTGGTTCTGCTGTTTCCCACACACAGGCCTGGCAGCAGTTAAGTGGAGATGCCGAGATTCCGAAGTTTCATCTCGTGAACCCATCTGGTTTGAAGTAGTACAACAAGCAGGAAAGAGAATTGAATCAAAGGCACAATTTGAGTTTTTCTAAATACAGAAAACGTGTGAGGTAGACCAGCAAACACCCCCGTCGTCCCCTCCCAGGGCTGGGCCATGTCCCCGGCCTGTTCCCAGCTGGGCCTGTGTCAGGACGCAGAAGATGCTTCCATATTGCGGAAGGCACATGGGGACAGGCCTGTGCGGAGGTTCTGCCCGGAAACCCGCAGAACCGAAGGGCCTCACTGGGCCCACATGGAGGAGGAGGGGGCCCCCCGTCACAATAGGGAAACCAAGGCCTGGGCCTGTGGAACCAGGCTCACCCCCTTTGCACCCAGCTCCAGCTGGGCCACACTCCTGCCTCCACAGGAATCATCCTTTTGGTCCTAGAAGAAGCTCCCGGCCCCCACCTCCTCCCTCTGGCCGCCTGCACGTGGCTTTGATCTGCAGCAGCACCTGGAGGGCAGTGCGTCACGCTCCCCTCCCCCACCCCCATCCATAGCCCACATACCCTCTGGACCTCCCCAGCCCCAGGGAAGGGGCTGCAGCCTCACAACCGCCAGGGCCTTTCCCTCCTCAACTCAGGCCTGAGGACCACCGAACAGACCACCTGCGTCCCACAGCTGGCAATGCAGTGCAGAGGGTCAGCCCTGAGCATCCTTACACCAGCGGGGGCGGTTCTGTGGGGTCACAGGGCTCCAGAGCAGGGGCTCTGGGGACTCAGGTGAAGGGGTGCAACCGCCAGGCTTGCGGGGTGCCTGGCACCGGGCGAGTCTCCAGAACCGCCAGCCATTTGCGCCAGGGGCATGGGGAGGGCAGGCAGTTCCCGAGCCTCCCTGGGAGCTGGGCCCTTTACGTCCCAGACACAGGCTGTGGGACGGAGGAAGGCGGCAGCCGGCCCAGGGAGCCGCCTGCTGCTGGGCATTGTCACCCCACACCCCAGGGTCCTTGGGCTCCTGAGACCTCTGATGTGGGGCCCGAAGGCCCCACCCTCCTCCACTTGCTCCCGACTTTCCCTCTTTCACACAGTGGACGTTGTTGTTGTTTGAAGAGCTTCAGGATTGAAGAGTCCAGAGCCCCTGGACCAGAGCTCTGAGGTCCCTCCTGGTCCTAGCTCTCGTCCTTGCTGCTCTGGCAGCCAGAACCTGGGGACAGGCAAGAGGGGTGGAATACGGCCTCTGGGCCGACAGGGAAACACAAGGAAGATGCCTGTGGGGGCATCCAACAGCTGAGGGTGAGCCCCCGAGGAGGAGGGGCGAACAGGACCCCAGCCACACACAGAGAAGGGTCGGGGTGTGGGAGGAGGGGCCGGAAGAGGGAAGACGATTGACGGTCCCAGGGAGGATGCCTGCAGCTGAGGGCTCTCACCAAGCACTTGGGTCAGGATCAGTGACTGAGAGAGGCCCGAGCGCCCTTCTGAAACGCAAAGCCCACAGCAGAGGCTGGGTGCCCCAAGCCAACCCTTCCCTCTGACCCCCAGGATGAAAGGCAGGGTGATGGCGGTCTGTGGGGGTGACGGGCAGCACAGCACCCACTAGAGAACAAACAAGCACCCTTCACCGGAGACTGGACACTGGTCTGACATAGAGAACCCTGACCAGTGCATTGTGGCCAGCTGGGCACCCGGCTCACGACCCATGTATGACAAGTTCTTAGCCAGGCCAACTTACCTGTGGGGGCAGCGGAGAGAGAACCCACCTCTGGGGGCTGTTCCCCAGGGCAGGCGACCGTCTGCAGGGTCTAGCCCACAGGCCGCCAGGCTCTCAAATGCAGCCGGCCGGGAGCCTGACGTTGACCTTTATTCTGTCCCGTTCATCAGCGTGCACGGCCCGCATCAGACAGCAGCAGGGCTCTCCCTCTCCAGTGGGTGGTGATCTTGGGAGGGGCCACGCTCCGCTGAGTCCTCTCACCTGCAAACGCCAGGTGCTAGCGTTGGTTCAGGGGAAGCATCTCCTCACTTTAGCTTTGAACAAAACCAGAAAAGAGATTTCTCCACCCATGGTTTTCCCCCAGTCTGGATGGTGAAAGTGTGCAGTGGGGAGAGGGAGGCCTGAGAACCACAGTGGTCCCGAAGGGGTGGCCGGCGCCCACAGGGAAGACTAGTTCAACAGGGCAAACCACTGCCCATCACTCCTGCAGGCCTCCCAGGACAAGGGGGTGCTGGGTGCATTGGTGGCCCCCAAGCAGGGGAGCCCAGTGGCACAGCTGGCTCACCCAGAGGGTGAGAGAGAGATGTGCAGTGGGGAGTAGATGGTGTCCATCAGTGGTGGTGTCCAGGGCTGCCCTCAGGAGTGCATTCCTGAAGCTCTGTCCACGGAGCCTGCTGGCCACTCAGGCAGTGCTGCAAGTCTTCATGCCCGGGCACCAGGTGCCCCATGAGGCTCTGGAGGGCCCTGGCTCCAGAGCTCACCCTTCAGCAGCCTTGGTCACCACCTCCCTTCCTAGACCTGCCTCAAGGGAACAGTTCCTGTCGTCCAATTGCTAAGCTCTAGGTCACTTCCACCTCCAGGACCAACACATCTGGGAAAAAAGTCCAGCGCAGGGCAGGCATCAGGAAATGCCTGGCTGTGTCCTTGGAGATGTGGTGCCTCCTGGCAGCGATCGACACAAATACACTGGGTCAGGCACAGAAGGGGGACAAAACCTCGGCCACTTGCATTTCCCGTCCGTCTCGTGTCCAAGTCAGCAGCCTTGACGTTGACAGGCTGTCAGCTCTTCCTGCCTGGACTCAGGAAGGGAGGGATCAAAGGGTTCCTCTGGCCCCATCCCTGTTGTTGAGCTAATAGGTCCCTCACCACCTGGCCTGGGAAAAACGCTTCACAGGCAGGTTTCAAGATGACTCATGACCACTGTCATTGTGGCCCCGTCCAGGTCACTCCGTGGGGACACTCACAGCAAGTAAAAGTCAATAAACAGGGGAAAACACAGGCCTGAGCCAGGGCCAGCCAGGGAAATGCTACAAGAGCAGAACTACCTGTTTTTGTCATTCCGATAAGAGTCAGGGCTTCTCCCCTTCCTAGCCCCTAGCAGGCAGTGTCCTGTCCTGCACGACCAAGACCGTTATACCAGCTTCCGTGGAAAAACACACAGGACAGGCACCGGCCTGAAAACAGGCCAGGGGTGCAGGCCCAAGTCCTTTTAGAAAAGGGACAACCGCCAAGTGAGGAATTTAACAAGGCCGGATGCACACCTGGGGCCACAAGGTGGCAGTGGGGGAGGGGCGCTCTGGCCGGGCTGGGAGGGGCGGGGAGAGGACGCAGGGAGGCGTGGCCGGGAGGGGGCTGGGAGGAGGGGCTCGGAGCGTACCTCAGGGACCCCCGCCCCGCCCAGGACCCGGCTGCAGGGAGACCCCGAGTCCCCGAGTCAGCCCGGACTCGCTCTTCCCGAGACACCCCGCGCGATGTGACTGGTCGCAAAGAAATGGACACTCAGGCAGCTTCCAAAAGAGGCGAAACCGTTTATCAAGGCGGCGCCGGCGCGGTATCTACAGTTATCTACAAATATCTACAAGTATCTACACCGCCTGCAGACGGGTTCTCGGGTCGTCTACACTGCAACTGCCAGCCGGGCCGGGGGACGTCGCGGTCTCGCGGAGAACAATAAATATCACTTCCTTCCGGCGCGAACCGCGCACTTTGGCACTGGCTGTGCGAACCCGGGGCCCTCGGGGCCGAGGAGGGACCCGCGGTGGCCCTGGGGCCAGGGAACCAGGTCCTTGGACAGCTCTGGGGCTGGCGGATGGAGGCCCCACGGCTTGGAGGCCCGGGAAGGGGGCCTGCGGTGGCCCCGGGCTGGGTGGACCGGACTCCCAGGCGGACGCCCACATTATCTGGGGCAGTAGTCGTAAGAGCCGGGCGGCGCGGCCCCGGCCGATGAGTACATGCTGGCGGCAGCCGCCGCAGCGGCGGCGGCGGCGGCGGCTGCGGGGCTCATGGCCGAGGCCGGGCGCTGCCGTCTGCCCAGATCCCACGACCCCGGCCCTACCTTTCTCCGCGCCGTTGGGCTGTGTGGGGGAGGCCACGGGGTTCCGCGAGCGCGCAAAGGCGCTCATGAGCGGCAGTGCGCCGGGCCGATGGTTCCGGGGCCTGCGGGAGGGAGGTGGGCGGCGTGTCAGGGGGCGCCCAGCCAGGGGCCCGCGCGCTCGCCGTCTCCTCGGGGGACACTCACCAGTCCTCGGGGTCGCAGTCTCGGAAACCTTTGGCGAAAGGGTTACTGGCGATCTTGAGCTGGGTAATCTGCAGGGAAGCGGGCACTGAACACCCGGCTCCAGCCCCTGTTCTTGGGGCCACCGGACCTCGGTGGAGCGGAGGGGAGCGTTAGGAGAGCCCTCCCCCACTCAGGAAGGGCCGCTCTACTCTCCGCTGACCAGAAATGCCTGGCTCACAACTGCTCCCTCCCCCGCAGGGGTTGTGCCTCTCTCCTGGGGCAGGGGTGCTGGGGAGACCCCTTTCTCGCTAAGGAACCTGTCTTTTCCGTCCCAAGTGATTAGGATAGAGACCCTGCTCCCCCGGCTGGGATGGGAATGTAGTCACTTCCACCCCCCACCCCGCTGTGGTCCAGAGTGGAGGGGCACCCTAGGAATCTGGGTAAACCGCGCATCAGGCCCCTGATGGGGAGTTTCCGGAATGGTTTGGAAAACAAACTTTCAGGCCACAGTGACAGTTCCCCCTTGAGAGGTCAACCTGATAGGAGGCTGGTCCGCCTGCAGCAGAGGGGAGGGGGCGGCCTGAGGCTCTGAGGGTGGGGCTCCATCGAGTGGGGTTTCCAGGAATGGAACCTTCTGTCCCCCAGGCAGCAACTGAAAATTGCACCCCTGCCCAGAAGTGTTGACCGGGCCACCCAGGGCCTCACCCGGTGGTTCTGGTAGGCAGTGACCGCAGTGAAGCGTGTCTCCTCAAACACAAAGGTTTTGAAGTTCTCCTCGGCGTATTTCTCGCTGTCTTTGCGCGGGTCCACATAGACCACGTGGAAGCGTGGCTGGTATCTGTGCATGGAGTTGAGAATAATCTGGAAGAAAGGTGGTTAGGGCCGAGCTAGGAAACCAGCCAAGGTCCGGACCGGCAGTGAGCTTCCAGACAACTCGGCAGAACCCTGAGCTCCCAAAAGGAGGCTGGGCCGTGGGGCATCACCGCCTGGATTCCAAAGGCTGCTGCCCTCACCCCCCACCCCGCACGGCCCCATCCTTTCCAGTTAAAAAGCCTCCAGCAAAACACAAGGAGTGGGGAGAGGGAAGCAGTGTGACCCACCAGTCCCTGAGCCCCTGACCGGAGGGCTAGCTCTCCTCGGCCTGTCCCTCATCCACACCCAAGCTGCCCAAGCTCTGCCTCTGGCTCCAGTCAGCAGGGACTCCCGAGGGCCTAATGGGGGACAGGGCGGTAGCCTGGGGGGGTCGCTCACATGGCCATTGTCGTCCAGCAGGTTGTTAGTCAGCTTCAGCTTGTCGAAGGAGACGATTTGCTTCATCCACTGTGCCCCCTTGGCCGGTGAGTCGGGGTGGTAGTGTACGCGGCCGGGCGTGGCGGGGTCTGCCTTCCCGGCCACCAGCCAGGATGAGCTGTGGAAGGCGTACCTGGGACGCCGGGGCAGGGGCCACAGCATGCTGGGGTGAGGGCCTTGCCGAGGGAACCCCGAAGGTGCCTCTGATGAGGTTCCCACAGGTGAACGGGGAGCTTTTCCAGGGGCAATGTGAGGAAAGAGAAAACTCCCCGTCCTGATACACAAGCGGCAGGAAGCGACCAGAGGGAGGAAGCCGGGCCCTGGCGCCACATTTCGCCGCACGCGGGTCGCTGCTCTGGGCCTCCTGTGTCGCCGGCGCGGCGGGAGGCCAGATTGGGCCACGCCGGCGGCCTAGGGCGCAGGGCGGACCAGGTTCTCTTTATTAATTGCTGTTAATTGTCCGGGCGGCCAGGCCCGCCCTGCATAATCTCTCCTGGCCACCCCACCTTTCCTGCCAGCTCTGGGGCCCAGCGTTCCCGGGGGGTGGGGGAAGGGACGGGGTGCCGGCGCTCACCTCTCGGGAGAGGGGGACACGGAAAAGGCAGGGGCTGTGTGCGAGGGGCCAGACGGTGGGGGCCCAGCCTGCATGACCCCCTGAGGGCCACTCCCCAGAACTGCTGGGGGTGGGGGGTGTGGGTCTGGGGTCTGGCAGGAGTGGGGAGGGGCACCAGTCACTACTGTCCTGGGCCACCCACCCTCACCAGCCTGGCCAGGCAGGGACCCACCGGCCTCCAGGCCCGGCTGGGCGCTCACCGATAGCGCTTGTCGTCCACGGGCACAAAGTCCATGAGAAGCATGTAGTCGGCCATGGGGTCCATGCCAAAGAGCTTCACTTGGAAGGTGGGGAACATGCGCCTGGGGGCGGTGGGACCTCAGTCACCTCAGGTGGGGGAGGGCAGGGCGACCCACCTCCACCAGCCCAGGACATGGCCTCCCCGCCTGGCCGACTGCTGTGCTGGGTGGGGAGGCTCCTCATCACATCTCCCCTCACTCATCTGCTTGACTAACCCGACCAAGCCCCTGCCCAGCCGAGGGCGAGTGGACGGCAGGACAGCCCCCTGCCCCTTTTTAGAAACACAACAATGGCGAACTCAGTGCTCGAGCCAAGCCTCCACTCTTGAACACAGGCCTTTGGCTTCTTTCGCCAACTCTGCCCGTGTAGACCCAGCCTAGCAACTGCCGATCCAGCCGTCCCATCCCGAGCTAGCCTCAGCCGGCAGTAGCACCGGACCCCGGGATCCTCGGCCCTCGGGCAGGCCTCCCCTGCTCGATCTAATCAACCGCCCTAAGCTCCCGGCTCAAACAAAGTGAAAGCGAGGCAGCCCGTGTGATTCTGAGGAGTCCCAGTCGCCCTTTCGGCTGGATCTGTGGCTGCTCCCCAGTCCCTCCAGTAAGGCCGAGCCTTGGAGTCCACAGTCCCGACTCTGAGGCCCTGCCTCCCACCCAGTGCCGGAGTCTCCCCACCTTCCTCGGGGACACACGCAAGTTCCCAAGACGCAGCTACTCAGGGCTGACTTCGCTTGTGTCCTTGGGGTCCCCTAACTCTCCCCTCCCCGGGCTCCGACTCGGTGACTGACCCAGGCTCTGGAAAGGACATTCTGCGACTCCTACCCTGACCACTGGCCATGGGCCGGCCTTGCCCTGAGTGTGGGCTGCTGGGCCCTGGAGGACAGCATGAGGCCCCCACCTGCTGGTCCTGCAGCTTCCCCTCACAGGCAACTCCTTGCGGGCGGTGGGCAGAAAACAGATGCCAGCCCTCCTGGACAAGCCTGCCACGCCTGCCCTCGCCTCTCTGCAGGCCGCAGAGGTCTGCAGAATGCTGGCTTCTGGGGCGAGCCTGGCCCCACCGAGGCCCTTGCTGGGCTGGACTGGGCCGGAGGCTGGGGCACAGTCCTCATGGGGTGGCGGGGGGAGGCCAAGTGCCCAGGCCAGCGGGAGAGCCTGGAGAAGACCCCCTGATCTGGAGCTGGGCACAGGCCCCAGGCTCCCAGGGCGGACGCCGCGGCATGGAAAGAGAAACCACGAGCAGGCTCTGCAAACAGGCCCTGAGCTCCCGTTGGCTGTGTGGACCCAGAGCTGGTGTCTCCTGTGTACACTAGACACAGACCGGCACCCGCCTTTGTCTGCCGGTCAAATTGGTTGCATCGCAAAACTTGTTCCCCTTCTCTCTGGGCCCTTAAAACAAACACAGGCCAATTGAAGGCGGCGGCCCCAGCAGCAGAGCCAGGCCCCACCATCGCCCGAGACGTAGGCCTGAGAAGACTGGATAGCAATCTCCCCTGAAACAGCACAGTTTTGAAGGGTCTTAACTCTCTCCTACAACGTTCCAGACCATTGCCCCATGGCCGGGCAGCGCCTCTATTTAGCCCGGATGGACTGAACTAGGGAACCAAAGAAGGCAGTTTCCTCTGAAAAGTTGGGATCCACTGGGATCTGCCAGTTGGTGAGGCCCCTGGGAGGGCCCGGCGAGCTGAGCCGGCCCCTGCTTCAGGCGCCGGCGTCCTGGGGCTGAGGGTGCACCCGGGCGGCCGCGCTCCTCCGCCGGCCCCTCCGCCCGCGCGCCAGGCGGCTGTCGCCGGAGCCGGGACCCGGGAGCGAAGGAGCCGGC
>NW_020175053.1:6361619-6372837 GCF_003031525.2 Neophocaena asiaeorientalis asiaeorientalis
CCCCGACCGCCCGGACCGGCTCCCCCGAGCGAGCGCCCGCCGGCCGCCCCTAGCTCTGCCGCCCTCCCGCGTTGCACTTCTCTCTCCGGGCTCTTTGCAATTTGTTATTTCCTTACCTTTGTCTTCCTCGTTCAAGTCTCCCCTCCGCATCCTCTTTCCTCCTTCCACTATCTCTCTCGAGTCTCCTTATTTCTGCTTTATTTTCTGCCTCTTCCTCTTTTTCCTGCTAGCCCCTCAGCGCTTTGTCTTTCTTTTCAGTCTGCCTGTCCCCCTCCTTTCTGCGTGCGTCTCTCTGTTATTCATGGCTTTTAACTCTTTTTTTTTTTGAATAAAAACTGAACTCTTTCTCTTTTTCTTTTTTTATGACTCAACTTTCTATCGTAAAATTTCCTCCACTTTCTTCTCTTTCGTTCTTGCCCTCTTCATTTCCTTTTCATCTTTCTTCTTTTGGGTTTTCTGTTTTCTCTCCTTTTCTCAATTTCTTTTTCTCCCGCTGCCCCCCGCCTTTTCCGTGTCCCCTGACAATCTCACGCTCCTCTCCTTTCCTCCCGCCTCTCTGAGCTCACGGCCCCTCTGCCACCGCCTTTCTCTGGTCCTTCTTTCCTGTCCTCCCAGCCTCCCCTCGCCCTCTTCTGCTCCTGTGTCTAGCTGCGTGCGGGTCTCTGTAGCGGGGTCCCCGGGCTGGAGGGTCCCCAGGCTGGACGGGGGCACAGAATTTGGGCAGGATGCCCCCCTTTCTCTCCACCCTAGAGTCCAAGCTAGAAGCCTGGAACTCACCCGCCAGAGCTCCCTCCACCCGCTCTTTGCCCGGATCCTGCCAACCCTCTTTGCTTGGGCCCCACGGCAGCAGGGGCAGGGGATCTGGCGGGCGGGTCCGTGTAGACGTAGCAGGAGGCTCACCTTCCATGTCCCTGGTGACGGTGCTGAAGTGCATCCCGGCCGGGGATCCCAGCAGCCTGCAAAGCTTCGCCGGGTCGGAGAACCCGGGTCCCAGGCGAGCTGTGTGCTCTGCGGCCTCTGCTGCAACCAGAGAGGCAATGCTGAACGCGCTGGCCCGGGGAGACAGCGGGCTCCGTGCGTCCATAGGCGCCCGGCGGCCTGACCGGCGCCGCCTCCGACTGCGTGCACCCGGCCCCACCGAGGCCGGCCCAGCCCTCGGGCCCCGGGGGCGGGGGCCTGCGGTGCCACTCACAGCCGCCGGCCCTGGGCCCAGGGGATTATGGTGTCACGGCCCCCCACTCTGGGCCGGTGGCAGCCGAGGGGCCCTGATGGGTTGAGAGCCCTGGGGGTGTGGGCCCTCCTGCTTTTCAAGGTCCAGGCCCCTTGCCTCTGCTCCCAGGGGCCTCCATGACCAGCACCCCTTGGACATCCCGCTGCTCCCCGAGGCCTGGGTTCCCTCTGTACAGCGAAGCCATCAGCTTCCCCAGCCCCCGAGGGGAGGTGGGGACGCTGGGAGCGCCCAGCCCCAGCCCGAAGCAGTGGGGCACCGGCCCTGCCCCTGTCCTCCCGCCTCCTCTTCCCCGGCTGCCCCTGCACCTGGGTGAGGAGAGGGCAGTCCGGGCTCCGGCACTGGCCACAGGCGGACAGCCCCAGGGCCACGGCGTCGTCCTTTCCTCGGTGCTCAGGGACAGGACCCAGCCCAGCAAGCAGCTCCCAGCCCTCTTCGGTCGGCTCACTGTCGTGGCTGGGGACCCTGAGCAGAGGGACGCCGCCCAGGCCAAGCAGCCCGGGAGCCCGAGCGTCACGCGCACCCGCGCGCACCACCCGCCTCTGGCCAGGACGCTTATACATCCGGAGGGTGGGCAGTGCCCGCTCCTCCGACCTCCCCGCGCACCGGCCGGGTGCAGGGAGGGCCGGGGGCGGGGCCTGGACTGGCCGAGGGAGCCGAGGACACGTCGGAGGAATTCAGGCCGCCGGCCGGGTCGTATGCTGCCCCTCGCTCACCACCCACCCCACAGCCAGCCTGCCCTCCTGGGAAGGCCCTGCTGCCCAGTTGGGCCTTCAGGCCCAGGCATCCCAGACGCTAAGACCTGACTTGGCCTGTGCTTCCGCGCACCTACTGCCTCTGAGGCCTCTCTGCCCAGTTCAGGGCATCCATGGCCTTCCAGTCCAGAGTCTCCCCAGCAGGGCGCCAGGCCTCCCTGCTGCCAGGATCCTCTCTGGCCCTGCACTGAGGCTCTGGCAGTCAGGCCTCCATTTCCAAGGCCTCTGTTGCTTTGCCTGCGCTTGCCTGGATGGGGGTGGGAAGCAGCAGCCTCTCTCAGGGTTCTTACAGTCCCAGGGTCTCAGATCCCAGGCTAGAGGGGATGTTGGCTCTGAGGCAGGAAGGCCCAGAAACTGGGGACCTGGGAGTGGGCTCCAGTGGGAAACGCCTGGCTCCCGGGCCTGAGGTCCAGGAAAGATACATGGCTGGAGTCAAGTCGGTGAGCATGTGGGCCCTGCTGTGTGACTGGGGTGGGTGTGTGTGACCTCAAGTACAGTGAGCCCCGCCCCACCCCCTAGGCTGGGGCTGCGGCTTTGTGGACCATGCCAGAAAAGGGAAACTGTTGCCAGGGTGTGCCCCCCACCCAGAGTGGCCATGTGGGGCTGTGACAGTGACAGTGATCTGTGGGGCCCAAGAGCAGGTCCAGGGAGTGGTGTGATGCGCCAGGCCTCCAGGACCCCAGCTGGAGATGCTCCTGGTGGAAGGAGAGCCCGGCTGGCAGGGGAGTTGGTGGGGGCAGGTCGTGGTGGTGCTGCAGGAGGGGAGCCCGTGCTGAGGGTCTGCACCTAGAGAGGCGTGCAGAGTGGTCACCGTGGGTACCTCTTGCTGGTGGTCTGCATCCAACCTGCAGGTGGGTGCGTGGGGTTGTATGCCATCTGGGATGTGTGCTGTCCTGGCATGTGGGGGTGCCCGTGGTTGTGTCCTGTGCACCTGGGGAGCCTTCCTTGTATACCTGGGCGAACACCTGAAGACAGTGGGCAGGTGCCCAGTCTGAGGCAGACACCAATGTTGAGAAAGGAGAAATGAAAGTGAAAAACTCTGGGGCTTCTGGAGTCGCAGGGTCAGCCTCCTGGGACCCTGTCCTGAGGTCCCTGGCCCTCGGAGTCTGAGGTGGTAGACAGGAGATGGGGTCCTCCCAGCCCCTCATTAACCCCTTCATGCCTGAGCTGGGATCTGGGAGGCCACGCTAGGTGGGGAAAAGCGTGGGAGCAGAAAGGACGCTGTGGCATGGGCCAATGGGCCAACTCTGGTCGAGAGAGCGCTGGAGAAGGTCAGGGCCGCCCCGTACCGCTCCGCCTGGGACTGGCAACCCTGCTTCCCCGGCTGCAGCTACTCACCCGAGCAATTGCAGACCCCGAACCCCTCTGTCAACGCCCGGTCCCTGCTGGAATCCAACTGCAGGGGCCCAAAGAGGCCTGAACACTGTGGGGTCACCGCCTCCCGCGCCTCCGGGGTGAGCTCCTCGGACCCTCCTCCGTCCCTCCCGGGGCGATCCGCCGCTTTCCTCACCGCCTGCCACCGCCCCACCCACAGTGCCCCCACCGCCCAGACAGAGCTCGCGCCCTCTGGTCCCGCGACGCCCTGCACACCGTGTCCGTGCGCACCGCCGCCTGCGGGAAGTCCTCATCCCTCACCTGGAGCGGCTGCGGTTCCCTTCTGCCTCGCTCCCCCTGCCGGCCGCAGCTCCGGGAGCGTGAGGTAGGAGGCCCGGCTGGGCGCCGGCCCGACCGGGCTGGAAGGGCTTGGCGCTGCCGGGGGTCGTGCGCTGCTCGGGCTCTGCCTCCTTAGGGCGCGGTGTGCCCCTCCACCTGGGACGTGGGCTGAAGACAAGACCCACATTTCGCTGCGCCACTTGGCAGCAAAGGGGGAACTAGGATGAGACCATTTTACAGGCCCTAAAACCGAGGCTCTGCTTTGACCGGCCTCCGCGAGGTACGGGGACCAGAAGTCTAGCTGAGGACAGGAGGCGTCAGGGGCGGGATGGAGCCGAGGCAGCCGCCAATCCTGGGTGCAGAACGGGCTACAGCCTTTGCTTCTCTCTGCGGGCCCTGCGCTGGGTCCCACGAGGGCACTGGGATGTATCCCAGCGCTTCCCCTGGCACCTTGCGTTTGGAGGCTTACTCATCCCCCGCCCCAGCATCTTCAGAGTTTTGCCCGAAGCAAGTGCTGTTTCAGAGGTTTTCTCCCCAGCGCGCAGAAAGAGGCCCCTGGAGAGTCTGGCTGCACTGCTGCACCCAGCTCCGCCTCCCCGGAGCGCACGTGGCTTCCTCAGGGCAGCCCTCAAGACTGGAGCCCTCACAGCTTTGGGGGGGATACCACTCCTCACTTTCCCGCCACCATAAAGGCACTTCGACAGCGCCATGCCGAGCACTCAGAATTCACTCTGGGCCTCTCTGTTCCCACCCTTGGAAGGACCTTCGCGCCCTTGTGCATCTCTAGTGGGCGCCAAGCCCACCGACTGTTGTGCTCAGGTGCTCCGCGAGACAAGGTGGGGCACCACCCGCTCCCCCAGCCTGGGTCTCCCGCTATCTGGGGCACAGGCGCACACAGATGGATCTGAGCGGTCGGCTGGAGGATGTGAGTGCGCGGAGCACTGGGGACCCTGTCCCCCAGGAACTAGAGCACTGAGCAGGGCAGAGCCATCTCCCCCACCCGGGGTTCAGAAAGAGAGGGGCTGGACTTTTCTTGACCTGGTTCATTCGTTTCAGGATTGATTCACCGGGAACTGCCTCCAGGGCCTGCCTAGACGGGCCTCGGTGCTCTCGCAGGCAGGCCCCGCACCGGGAGCGGCCTGCGCCCTGCCTTTCTGCCGCCAGCAGCCGCTCCTCCCCGGCCCCGCGGCCCGGGTGGCTGGGCCTCCGGGGGCCAGGCCTTGGTGGGAGGGGGGAGGGGGTGAACTTCGGTGGAGCCGGGAGAGGCGGGTGCGCAGGGCAGCTCCATTCTCCCTTCGCAGCTCCATTCCTCCTCTCTGCTCCCCGCCCATAGTGGGCGCCTCGCGCAGGACCTCGGCCCCTGGGTGCGTCTCATCCGCCTCCATCCAACAAAAGCGCTTGGCCCACAATGCCGACAAATGGGGCTTTCTGGGTGGCCCGCTTGGGCGTGAATGGGCAGCGACCCTGAGCCCCCGAGGTGGGCGGGTGGGGCCGTTGTGGGGTGGCCTCCCTCTCCTGGCCCCTGGCTGGGGAGCCGAAGAGGACTCATGGGCTCCACCCATGAGGCGGGGAGGAACGGGCGCTGTCCGCGCCGGTGGCTCTTGCGCGCCAAGCTCGTGGCCCCACTGGCTCCAGCGCGGTCTGCGCGATCTACCGTGGGTTTGCAGACCCTTAGGCGGTGCGGGGGCTGGGGGGGCGGTGCTGGGCTGGGACCAGGGCCTGTGAGAGCTGGTAGTGAGGCTGCATCCATCCCGGGCAGGGGTGGTTTCCCTGCCCCTACCCCGCTGGCCTGGTCTCTTGTGACACCGCCTGCAGGTTGAAGGAGGCGACTCCCTCTCCCCAGCCTGGGGGCTCCATGCACCTGGACTAGCAGTGGCTCTGTTGGCCCCCTAACTGCTCCCAGGCCCTTCCCTCGGGGTGCCCCCAACTGAAGCACAAGTCCCTGCGAGCCCACCCAGGCCTCTTCCTTGGTGGTGGGCTCTTACCCCAAACTCTGGTGGGGGACCCTGTGCTGGGCCCTGAGCCCCAGGTGCATGTAGGGTTCATGTGTGGGGGACTGAGGACTGTGAGGAGGTGCCAGGCAGAACCCATGGAGTTCTTGGCAAAGGCTGGGGACCAGAAACAGCCTGGCATGTGCTCTTTGGTGGCTTGGAGAGGACTCTGGGTGGGTGAGCTGAGCCATGCCCAGGGAAGGCGCTGGTGCCCTCGCCCCTTCTGTGGCATCACCTGGGACTCTTCCAAGTCCCCAGTGCCACCTGCCTCCTGATCCAAGGGCCTGGACCCCGGGGGGCCAATGACTGCAGATTGAACAAAGGGCAACTGAGGGGGCGGACACGGACGCTGGAGGGTGTCACCTGAGGGGTGACAGAGAAAGCAGCACAGAGGCACACACTTCTGTGACACCAGCCCCTCAGAGCCAGGAGGGATGGGCCAGGGTCAGCACAGCCATGCACAGCTGGGTGCAGCCGCCCATCCGCCCTGGGCCTGGCTGTACTCCCCTCACTGAGGGTGCTGTCTTCTGGGCCCAGTGCCCAGGAGGACAGATGGGCGGAGACAGCGAGGGGATGGCCGGACCGGATGGGGCTGTCGGTCGGGCCTGGGTGATAGCACCCCCTGCCCCCCGCAGGGCACCAGGGCCCCCTGCAGGCTGGAAGTTCCCACAGCTCTAGAACAAACAAACAGACGGCCCAACACACAGCCTGGCCCTGGGCCCCTCTCCAATTTCTCAGCCTGTTGATTTAGCTGCCCACTTGGTGGGAGGACCCAGCCACATGGGGAGCCGGCTGTCCATCTGTCTGTCCATCTACTGGCCACACTGGCCCCTCCACCCCAGGTGCTGTCAGGCAGAGGTGGGGCTCAGAGACCCAGGTGACCTAGATTTAGGCCGCCCACAGCTTCCGCTCTGTGGTCAGGACAGGGGGAGCCACACTCTCCAGGGAAAGGGATAGGCCCTCAAAGCCCCTGGGTGTGTTGGCTGAGGGTGAGAGGCCAGAAGCTGGACACCTGCAGACACTCTTCTCAGGTTCCTCTGGTTGTCAGGGGACACTGACTGGGTACACACACAACTGTGAGCAAGGACACACGTGTACATGCATGCACACACCACACACATACGTGAACGTACCCACAGACGCGTGTGTGCACACTTGTGTAGCACACCGTACACACGTGCACACGCACATACCACACAGGCTGAGTGCACATCCAGGCACACGCAGAACACATACACACGGGTTCAGTGCACATCCAGGCACGCGCAGAACCCATACACACGGGCTCAGTGCACATCCAGGCACACGCAGACCACATACACACGGGCTCAGTGCACATCCAGGCACACGCAGACCACATACACACGGGCTCAGTGCACATCCAGGCACACGCAGACCACATACACACGGGCTCAGTGCACATCCAGGCACACGCAGACCACATACACACGGGCTCAGTGCACATCCAGGCACACGCAGACCACATACACACGGGCTCAGTGCACATCCAGGCACACGCAGACCACATACACACGGGCTCAGTGCACATCCAGGCACACGCAGACCACATACACACGGGCTCAGTGCACATCCAGGCACACGCAGACCACATACACACGGGCTCAGTGCACATCCAGGCACACGCAGACCACATACACACGGGCTCAGTGCACATCCAGGCACACGCAGACCACATACACACGGGCTCAGTGCACATCCAGGCACACGCAGACCACATACACACGGGCTCAGTGCACATCCAGGCACACGCAGACCACATACACACGGGCTCAGTGCACATCCAGGCACACGCAGACCACATACACACGGGCTCAGTGCACATCCAGGCACACGCAGACCACATACACACGGGCTCAGTGCACATCCAGGCACACGCAGACCACATACACACGGGCTCAGTGCACATCCAGGCACACGCAGACCACATACACACGGGCTCAGTGCACATCCAGGCACACGCAGACCACATACACACGGGCTCAGTGCACATCCAGGCACACGCAGACCACATACACACGGGCTCAGTGCACATCCAGGCACACGCAGACCACATACACACGGGCTCAGTGCACATCCAGGCACACGCAGACCACATACACACGGGCTCAGTGCACATCCAGGCACACGCAGACCACATACACACGGGCTCAGTGCACATCCAGGCACACGCAGACCACATACACACGGGCTCAGTGCACATCCAGGCACACGCAGACCACATACACACGGGCTCAGTGCACATCCAGGCACACGCAGACCACATACACACGGGCTCAGTGCACATCCAGGCACACGCAGACCACATACACACGGGCTCAGTGCACATCCAGGCACACGCAGACCACATACACACGGGCTCAGTGCACATCCAGGCACACGCAGACCACATACACACGGGCTCAGTGCACATCCAGGCACACGCAGACCACATACACACGGGCTCAGTGCACATCCAGGCACACGCAGACCACATACACACGGGCTCAGTGCACATCCAGGCACACGCAGACCACATACACACGGGCTCAGTGCACATCCAGGCACACGCAGACCACATACACACGGGCTCAGTGCACATCCAGGCACACGCAGACCACATACACACGGGCTCAGTGCACATCCAGGCACACGCAGACCACATACACACGGGCTCAGTGCACATCCAGGCACACGCAGACCACATACACACGGGCTCAGTGCACATCCAGGCACACGCAGACCACATACACACGGGCTCAGTGCACATCCAGGCACACGCAGACCACATACACACGGGCTCAGTGCACATCCAGGCACACGCAGACCACATACACACGGGCTCAGTGCACATCCAGGCACACGCAGACCACATACACACGGGCTCAGTGCACATCCAGGCACACGCAGACCACATACACACGGGCTCAGTGCACATCCAGGCACACGCAGACCACATACACACGGGCTCAGTGCACATCCAGGCACACGCAGACCACATACACACGGGCTCAGTGCACATCCAGGCACACGCAGACCACATACACACGGGCTCAGTGCACATCCAGGCACACGCAGACCACATACACACGGGCTCAGTGCACATCCAGGCACACGCAGACCACATACACACGGGCTCAGTGCACATCCAGGCACACGCAGACCACATACACACGGGCTCAGTGCACATCCAGGCACACGCAGACCACATACACACGGGCTCAGTGCACATCCAGGCACACGCAGACCACATACACACGGGCTCAGTGCACATCCAGGCACACGCAGACCACATACACACGGGCTCAGTGCACATCCAGGCACACGCAGACCACATACACACGGGCTCAGTGCACATCCAGGCACGCGCAGAACACATACACAGATACGCACGCGCATGCATGTGCACCCCCTACAGTGACCCCTGGAACAAGTCATCAATGTCGAGGACTCTCACCTCGGTAACTCAGGTGGTCCTCAGCCTTACTTGGCTTGGACAAGGTCCATGTGGAGCCTCAGGCACTGCACAATGAAGATCAAAATGTTTCAGCCTGCTCTTGTGGGATTATTTCCTGAAAGTGACACCCTCAAATGATGCCCCTGGGGGAAGGTCCAATGGCCAGGACGATGCCCTGGACGTTGGGGCCAGGGAGAGTCTGCCATAACAGTTCACTCAGCGGAGACCCTTCTGGGAGGGTCAGTCTCCATGCTCAGGCCCCAGCCCTGAGTCGGGCTTGGTGGGTAAGATGAGCAAGGAAGCTCTGGGAAGACACGGGGGCAGGGCCAGAGGCATGAGCAATGACCGCCAAGCTGGGGACTCCTGCACCTTTTTTAACGGGGCCTCGCCAGGGCAAGCTCCCCACAATCAAAGGATGTATCGTGTCTCCTCTTCAAGATACAGCAGTTATAATAACTGAATATATCAGACTTGGAATTTCCATTAAATGCTTGATTCAGTTAGCAATTTAAATTCAAGTTGTCAGGCTTCCCTGGTGGCGCAGTGGTTGAGAATCCGCCTGCCAATGCAGGGGACACGGGTTCGAGCCCTGGTCTGGGAAGATCCCACGTGCCGCGGAGCAACTAGGCCCGTGAGCCACAACTACTGAGCCTGCACGTCTGGAGCTTGTGCTCGGCAACAAGAGAGGCTGCGACAGTGAGAGACCCGCGCACCGCGATGAAGAGTGGCCCCCACTTGCCGCAAATAGAGAAAGCCCTTGCACAGAAACGAAGACCCAACACAGCCAAAAATAAATAAATAAAAAAAAGATGCCTCTCTTTAGATATCTATTTTTAAAAAAAATTCAAGTTGTCCACGTTTTCGTTGTGACAGCCCAGCTTTCTCTTTGGAGAAGCTCCGGGTAGAAGTTGGTCTGAGGCAGTGGAGGGTTGGCTCTGTGCCCGAGCCCCTCTCCGTCCCCTCTGCTCCCTGGCAGAGCCCCCAGGGCCGCTGGGTCACCCCATTAGCCCAGAACCACCGACCTGGTGTCCAGAGGTTCTGCCCACTGCCCTCGGCAGGCCCACGTCCAGGACCCTGTGGGCAGATAGGAGGCCGAGGCCTGGGGAGACCAGGGGAGGCAGCAAGGTCCCTCCCCAGCTGCTCTGTCTGGACTCCCCTTCTAGGGGAGGAGCTGCTGGGAAGAAGGCGGGGACGACGTTTTGGAGGAGATGGGCCCTTCAGAGCAGGCAGAGCCAGGGCGGATGGTGTGGCCCAGACATCACAAGCTGAGCTAGGCGTAAGCCTCACCCTGCAGTGCTCTGTGTCCTCCCCAAGCCTCAATGTTTCTGTCTGAGAAATGGGGAGAGAGCCAGAAGCCCCACAGTGTGGATTAAGCGAACTCCCGTCAGCTCCTGAACGTGGCTCCTCAGCCAATGGCACAGTTGTCCCAGGCTCCTTGGGCCGCCCCCCAGCCCAGCTGGTCCCCCAGGACTGTGGGTAGGGCAGCTGTTGTCTCTGTGCTCCTGTGGGGCCTTGGGACCTGGCAGGGATTCAGGGAGGGGGGATGCTGGCCGTGCCCCCAGGAAGTCCAGTTGGGTCCGCTCTGCCTGGCTTCCCCGCCCAGCCCAGGTGTCCACACGGGCCTCTGTTTCCCATGTCCTCGAGCACAGCCCCGCCTCGCCCCAGCCAGACAAATCCCTTCCCTCCTCCTCGGCTCTGCTGAACCAGGTTGGAATTTCTCAAAAGCAAACAAACAGGCACGCTCAGGGTTGCGGTTTTAGGAGCTGAGATTCCTCCTGTCTATCTGAGGCAGCGTCAGGCCCAGCCGGCTGCCCATGGCAGGCTGGACAGGGCCCTCGCCTGAGCCCCCGGGGCCCAGGCTCAGAGGCTGTCGTCCTGAAGCACGGGGCTGGCCTGGGTCCTTCTCGAGACCTTGTGAGGACTGCCGGAGGCTGCAGCACAGGCTGAGCGGAAAGGACCCCGGGCCTGGCAGGCAGGATGCGGACAGGGATCGCTGTGGGGACAGCGGTGGCGTCAGGGCCACCAGGCAGGGCTGGTGGAGCCCAATGGGTGAGGACTGGAGGGCTCGGGGCTCAGAGCATCGATGTGCCGGGGCGATCCCAGGCACAGAGGCAGGCAGCGAAGCCATGTGGGAATA
>NW_020175053.1:6373009-6384757 GCF_003031525.2 Neophocaena asiaeorientalis asiaeorientalis
TGCCTGTGGGCCCACTCCCCCAGTCCCTGGCCTGGACTTGCTTGGAGCTGGTTCTGACACCGAAGCCCCCCCACCCGACCCCTTCTGCCCACGTGGCCAAGAGGGTCCTGCTTGCATCCATGTAGGGGTGGACTGGCCCTTCCCGCTGTCTTCCCTGGCAGGGCAGGGGCTGGGTCAATCTTGCCTCTGCTGAAGCCCCCTCTTGGGTTCCCTGCACCCACTAAGCTGTCGGGGCCCCAAGGTGGTGCCAGTGGTGGGCAACCTGGGGACCAGGGCAGAGGGGAGGGACCTCCCAGATGGGGAAACTGAGGCCGAGAGGGGTGGGTGAAACTGGCCTTGGCCCCATGCTATGGGGCAGGAGGGAGGCCCTGTTCTGTTAAGTGGGGACTTGGCATCAGCTGTGCTGGGCAGACAGACAGACGGATGTGAGCTTTCACTGGTGCCCCAAAGCCAACCCAGCCCCTCCCACCAGGGTGTTTGCCAGAACCCAACGCACTGGCCGCCCCATGCTGGGCGGCGTGTAGGTGGGCGCTGGGCTGTCTCAGGCCCGACTGAGAACAGCCAGGCCCTGGGGCCAATGGGAGCCCCCGAGGTGCCCAGTGGAGAAACCGAGGCAGCCCCGACAAAGCCAGCATGGCGCAGGGGCCCCGGACTTCCTTGGCCAGCCCCTCTGTAGAGCGCCTGCCTGCCCAGGTCCTGGACACGTGTCCCCTCCTTCCTGGCGCTGTGCCCTGGCTCTGCCCCCACCGACCAACACGCTGTCTTAGGACTGCCCGCCTCGTGCCTGCTGGGCCCTGCGCTCTGCTTTGCTGCTCCGCCTGGTCCTTCAGCCTGGGGGGTGGGGGGGTGGCATTTGATGGTCATGTCACTGTTCCCATCCAGGCCGGGCATGGGGGGCAGTGAGACCACACACGGAGGTGATGCACAAGTGGGGCTAAGCCAGCCTTTGTGCGCTGGAACTGGGCTGGGACCCAGGAGTCACCCTGTGCCGGTGGGGAAGGTGGGCCTGGAGGCTGAGCCTTCCTCTCCCCAGAATCCTGCAACTCAGCACCCAGAGTCCCCTCAAGTGGCCTCGGACGTGGCTTCTCTTGGGTGCCTCGACCCTCTCTGCGTGCTCAGGACAGGACGCTATTAGTCACGCTCACCTTGGAGGGAATTTTTGCAGATTCTTTCCTAACATCTGCTAAGACCAGCCAGCGCCTTACTTCAGGGGAGACAGGAGACAGTGATGCCCTGCAGACATGTGCAGGCTGCCTGGGCAGAGGGAGCAGCCAGGTATAAGGGAGGAACGCTCTGGAAGGAGACTGCTGCTCCCAGATGGAGAAGTGTCTGGATGGCAGGGCTGCCTTGGAGGAAGACTGAGGGGATGGGGTCTGGAGGGCATTTTCCTGACTCTGGCTTTTGGCTTCTAGCATTGCTTCCCAGACGAGGCCCTCCAGATAAAGCATGAGCCTGTTCTTCGCGAGACGCCTGCCCTGGAAGCCGGGCCCCACGCCGTGTGGCTCTGAGACTGTGGAGCCTGCTTCCCTCATCCACAAGTCCAGCGGGGGCCCAGGGCCGGGCAGTGAGGAGTGACCGTGTTATACATCGCAGATAAGGGCAGAGGTCTGAGGCTGCACTGGGGAAAGAAACGTCCCAGCTCGACTGCTGGAGCCTTGGGGGTTGTTGTGAGAAGAGATGGCTGACTGGGGCACCGAGCACCATGCCACTGTGTCGTCTGTGTGAATATACTTCACCAGGCAGAGGTGGTCACTCTGTAGCTGAGGATGCTGCCCTGGGGTCTGGACACTGTCCTCTTGGTACGGCATGTCACTTCCTCCATTCTACATGCGCTGTCTCTTTTAATGTGGCCCCAAGTGTCCCTGGATCTGATCGTGAGGCTGGACATCTCCAAGTAGGTGCCTAGAACCTTCCAGACCTCCTGGCAGCCCCACCCCCACCCCACCAATCGGTGTACGGCCTGAGCCCAGCCCCAGAGCAGCTCTCGGCAGCCAGTGTGGACATCCAGCATCAAGTATCTTGGATTTCTGACAAAGGGACCCCCCCATCTGGTGGCAGCTGACACCTGAGCCTACCCCACCCAGTGGCAAGGGCAGGGGTGAGTGACCTGGCTGGAGACAGCTGCCATGGGAACAGTCAGAAAATCCCAGTGTCACTCGCCCTGGTGCCAGAGGGAGACTGAGGCACAGGGCAGGGCAAGGCCTCGGGCATCTATGAGGGGCCCTGCCTGGCCAGGGGTCCTACCACAGCCCAGCCTGACCCCGCCCTTGGTGGCCTCCACACCTCTGCTGTCCACCGCCCGCCCAGGCAGAAATAGCCATTTCCTCCGGCTCACGCCCCAGGGAGCAACACGGAGCTGGCAAAACAAACAGGCCGTTCCTCCCGTGGCCATGGCTGGTGATGGATGGCCAGAGGGGCAGGCCTTGCTGACGGACGACCGCCCATCATGTGTGGGCCAGGGGTGGGGGCCAGTGAGGCCTGTGACACAGCCACAGACGCACACTCATGAGCTGCGGTGCAGGCCTCACCCCACCCTGAGACCCTCCCAGGCCAGTCACTCCCCCCGCCTCAGTCTCCCCACCGACACGGGCCCCCACTGTGGGCGGGGCACGAGCCACCGTATCTGAGGGTGGAGTCCTCCCTGGCCCCTCCAAGGTGCCCACCTGTCTCCCAGAGGGCTAGAACTCCCACCTCAGTCATCTGCACTCAGGGCCTGGCCGGACTGGGCACCTCCGAAGGCTCTATCAGCCCCTGTGCGTGCCAGGGGGCAGGTGTGGGGCCTGGTGCCGCCTCGGGAAGCCCACTCAGGGCAGGTGTGGCAGGTACACCGGAGTGTGGTGAAGGCGGGCAGTGGGCCCCGGGTCTCAGGGGGTGTAACAGGGCAGGGACCTAGGCACTGCCCCGGAGGGCCCGAGGTCTTCTACCCCAGTGCTCCAGGCTCCAGCCTCTACTGGCACCCTCTCTGTCTGCATCCGGGCAGGGATTGTCACCTCGTTGTACAGATGGGCAAACCAAGGCTCGTGGGAGTTCCAGCAGGAGGGAACACAGGCCGGGGCTGGGGTGGGCCCTGCTGGGCACTCCCGCCACACCCATCTGATGGTGACTCCTGCCAGGCAGGGCCGGGTGTGCCGACGGACTCACAGAGGCCGCGCTGACGTGCCTCCAGCCTGGGCGGCCCAGAGACCTTCTGGCACTGACTGCCGGCCACCTGCAGGGCCCGAGGGACACCCAGCTACCAGCCCGAGGCCTGCAGCAGCACGGGCCACCCAGCTGGTGGCCGGCTAGAGAGGAAGGGGCAGCTGGGGCCAGGCCTCTGACCCCCTGGCTGCCCAGCCCTACCGGGAGCACGTCTGGCCAAGAGGAAGCTTCTGAGACCCCCACTTCCTGAACCACAGAGCGGGCTGGGCTGGGGCCGCCCATTTCCCTCCAGAGCCCCCAGCCCTGCCCTCGATTCCTTCAACCCGGCCCCAAAGCCCCACAACCCCCAGCTGCGTGTTTCCTGGGGCAGAGGGTGGAGGGGGGTGGCCAGCACCTTGCCCTGATCTGGGGTCAGCAGGGCCAGGAAACCCCTTCGAGTAGGGTGTGAGGGGCCTGGGCGGAGAGGGAGGGCTGGGCCAAGGAAGGGCCTCCCCTGGAGATGAGGCTGCCCATGGAGCAGGGTTGTGACCTCTGCCATAGGACCCTTCAGATCCAGGCAAGCCCGCTGGTTCAAGGCCAGCCCTGTGGTGCCAGACAGGCCCACCTCTGCCATGGCCGGGGAGATGCTCTAAAGCATCTGTCAGCTTACAGGGCTGGGCCGGGGACTGCTGAGGTCACAGTCCACCGTGGAGGTGGGCTGTGGGGGCAGCAGGTAATGCCAGAGCTGGGGTGTCTGATGGGGGGCTCTGTGGGCAGGGTGCTGCAGTCCCAGGTAGAGGCTCTCAGGCCCTCGGGTCTGGGGAGTCTGGCTCGTCCCTGCTGGCCTGGGTGAAGCTGGGATGGCCCTGCCCCTCCACGCTGCTGGGGGCAGGAAGTCTGGGTCTGGCCTGGGCTGGCAGAATTGGGGGCAGGACCAAGGCCCACAAGGGGCAGGAAGTGGCCCTGGGCTCCAGCAGGGATGGGGTGGCCTCCTAGGGGCCATTTCCTCCCTGGGAACATCCTGCCGGGCAGCAGGAGGGAAGAGGACTCAGTCCGGGGCGGCAGGAAGGACCTGGGGCTAGGCGTCCCCTCAGGCAGGGCCCTGGGAAGTCCCAGGAGGGAATGACCTCATGGACATCAGAGCCTCTGGAACTAAAAGGCCAGCTGGGCCTCTCCCACCCCTGACCTGGAGCTCCTGCCCACCCCCCCTGAGGCTGGACTCCCCGAGTTTCCAGCACCGCCAGCCTTACTCTCCCACAGCCGGGAGCTCCCACTGGAAACATGGCAGAGCCTGTGGCCCCAGCCTGTTCCTGGCTATGGACAGTGGGCTCGCAGGCAGCAACCTGCTCCTCAGAGCTCAGCCCGAGCCACCAGGCTGGGCCCAGGCAGGCAGCCCAGCCCAGCTGCCCTGCTTTGGGCCCCAGGAGGGGGTCAGCAGCCCGGTGCCCACCTCCCCCCGACCCATGGCCTAAATATAACCTGAGCAGGCGCCTGGCCGGGAATAGAGACCTCTGTCAGTCCCCAGCAGGTGCTGGTGGGAGGAAGGTCAGCATGATTGGCAGGGATGCCGGCTGGGCGGGCAGCCAGACGTGGGTCATGTGAATGTCCGGTGGCGAGGCCTGGGGGCGGGGGGAGAAGCATGTCCTCACAGGACAGCTGGGTGCCCGTCCCGTCCTGCTCAGGGCCGACCTCTACCCTTTCCCCCACCCCACGTCTGAGGTGCTGCCAGGTCCCTGGGAAGGTTGGGCCCACCCAGCACCGCCTGGCCCTGCCCTGCACCTCTCTGCCTTGGGCACCTTCTGGCCTCCACAGCCTCTGCCTTGGGCTTGCGGACCCACATGGTGACAGACCATCCAGCCAGCCATGTGGGGTTAAGAGTGGATGCTCAGAGCACTGTCTGGCCCTGTCCAAAGTCTCTATGTCCCTTGCTCCTGCAGGATCCCCTGTACCCTCCACCCTCAGGCCCCATCCTGCCCTGTGTTTGTTCTTCGGCCACCTGCCCAAAACCTTTCTTCTCCAGTCTGTTCTGAGCTTGATTCTGGAGTCCTCTCCAGACCTCACCTCCCGCCCCAGCCTCAAGATGCTCCAGACTGACAGGTGAGGTCCGGCCCCACACCGCTGCGGTCAGGGCTCCCAGGGAGGCAGGTGGGGCTCAGCCAGGGACCTAGTCCATGGCCAGAGCCCAAGCTCAGAGTCCATGGTGCTCCCCCCAACCTCTCGGCTGCCTTCCCCAGCCCCTCAGGCTGAGTCCTAGGCCCCAGGCCTTGCCCTGGCCTGTGTCTTGAGCCCAGTGCCACATTCCTCCCTGCTGGGCGAGTCCTGGACACCCACCAGCCCACCCTTGGAGGTGGCTCTGCCCAGCTGGCCCCTCAACCATTCCCTTAAAGCACAAGCCTTGCCTCCCACTCCCTTCTGTAGAGAGGAGACTGTCAAATCAAGAATCTGGAGTATACTGGCTCACACCAAGCAGTCTGGGGGAGATGGATTCTTCCTCGTTTTCTGCTGGGGTCAGCCCAGTTGCTGGAATCCAAACCCACAGTTTCTCCCTCACTTGACTGAAGTCCCGTGCAAGGCCCTTGGGGCAGGAGTGGCAGGCATTGGTGGGAGGCCTGTCCGGGGCCTCTGCAGGGTCCAATGGTCTGGCCTGACCCACGGAGGAGGTGGGCGTGGAGGGGCAGGAGCTGGGTGAGAGGGGTGGAGGCTGATGAGATGGAGACACCCAGCTGCCCCTGGACCCCTTGGAATAAGCGGGCATTTGTGACACGGCCAGCACTGCACTCGTCATGGGACACGTCACGGTCCCAGAGGTCAGAATCCTGAACCTCGGGTTCTAGAAGGAAGTTTTGGGTCTGGGGACCCTCCATCTGAAAAGGACCTTGGGAAACTGGCGGTACCTGCCAGCCTGCCCTTCCCCTCTGCAGCCCCCGGCTGCGGTCTTCTGGCCCTGTTTGCACACCCCTAGTGACAAGAAGCTCACTCCTGGGGAGCCCACTGCGGCCAGGGCAGTGGGCTTTGCAGCTCTCAAGAGCCCGCCCCTGGAGAGACGAGTGGGGCCAGCGCAGGGGAGGCTGCCTGGGCAGCAGGAAGGGTGGGGAGGCAGGAGGGGCCAACTTAGGGGCACGGCACTCTGCATCTCCTAGGTGAACCCTCCACCCTGACCCTCAGTGCCCCAGGAGGGTGGGACCCGGCTCCATGGCCAGACCTGTGCTGGACGCTGGACGTGCTAGAGGCTGCAGCCTGAGCATGCTTGTTTGTTCTCCATCTCGTTTTTCTGGTTTGGAGCCTGGGAGCCCAAGCAGGGCTAGGGGCCTGGGAATGCGGGTGGGGGAGGAGGGCGCCCTGGTAGGGGTGTGGCCAAGGGAAAGGATTGGGCCTGGGTGCGAGGCCATCCCTGTGCCCTGCCTCGCTGCCAACTCCTATCCGTACCTGCCCTCACCTGCAGACAGGTGGGGGAACTCTACCCTGAGCCACTGGGGTCACCCCATGGGCATCCCAGAGGAGACCTGGTCCTGTGCCCATCCGCCTCCACCCACTGGCCTGGCTGCAGGCCAGAGAGGGGACCCGGGGCCCAGCTTCCACGGGGCTTCTTTGGTCACAGAGTCAGGAGTGCAGGCAAGTTCCAGAAAACAGGGGGGGGTTGGTTCTTGGCTCCCTCGGGAACAGTGGGCAGTGGCTCGAGGCCCCAGAATGTGGAGCTCCCGCTGGGGGCACCTCCCACCCACACGGCATCAGTCTCCCTTTGATTTAAAACTGGGTTCCTCTGCTTCCCTGTGGGGGCCCTGGACCTCTCCACGCCTCTGGAGGGGACTAATAGGGTCCCCCTCCTTCCTCCTGCTTCCCGGCCCCCCATGGCCTGCCTCTTGTCCCCACTCTAACCCAAAATGCCCAGGACACCCTGTCCTCTCCCAAATCCTGCCCGCCTGCTTCTCTCCCAGATACACGTGGAAACTGAGGCCCAAGGAATAGAAGGCAGTGCTGAGATGAAGCAGTGATGGGGGCGGGGGTTGGAGCTCTCCTGGGCTGCCGGTGGCAGCAGCCGCAGGTGCTGGCTGTGACCACCGGGAGCCAGTGGCTTCCGGGCAGCCGGGATTCCTGGGAGGGGCTGCTCTACAGGCTTCAGTCCCGGTGGGCACAGCTCCCCAGCCCCACAGCCTGGCAGGGCTGTTAGGCAGGGGTCTGCCTGCAGACACTGGGGCCTGGTGAGCAGCTGGCTGCCCTTCCTCCAGGCAGCCCACCCTGATCTCCCTCCGAGCATTCAGGACACCCAGGGCTCATCACCCACTGACACCCACATCTCCATTTCAAAGCTGGGGAAACCAAGGCACGGTGACAGTGTGTCTGTTCTCACAGCAGGAATCCAGGCCTGGCAATGAGGGTGTCTTGTCCAGTGAGGTAAGGGAGCAGGGCCAGACCTGGGAATACCTGAGGGGGCTGGTGGGCTCCCAGGGGGCACCAGGCACAGAAATTCCTCTGTCAGGGGAGAGGAATTAGCAGCTGGGGATGGAGTTGGGTGTGTGTGTGACATTCTGGGGCTCAAGGTTCAGGCCCCTCTGGGTTTTTGAGGGTGCACAGGAGTTCTCCAGGGCAGAAGGGCCATGGTCAGGTGGGGAGCCGGGGCTCAGGGTGAGCAGACAGCACCCAGGCCCTGGAGGCAGGGTGCTGGGATTCAGAGTCAGGTCTGTCCTCCCACAGCTGCCCACAGTGCCGTCCCTCCTACAGGCCGAGACAAGAGGGCCTCAGGGGCCGTGGGGGAAGAAGTCCACGCAGCGGGGCTGGCTGTAGGCTCTCCATGTGGCCCTGGAAGGCCTGTCCCCTCTCTGGGCCTCGGTTTTCCCATCTGTGAAATGGTCGAAGGAGCCCGAGGAGACTCTTGGCCCTGATGGGCTCGCTGGCTTGGGGAGAGAGGTGTGGCCAAGCCCCATCTGCTGGGACCAGTCCAGGGACTCAGCACAGGTACTTTGAGGGCTAGGGGCCCGGCTGACTGGGGTCATGAGGATAACCCAGGAAGAATCCCCAGAACATCTGCCCCCCACTCCCCACATTCCCAGCTGGGCCTGGGCTGGTCCAGCGTCTGGAACACTCCTTACAGAAGGGGCCCTATCCCTGTCCGCCCTAACAAGGCCCAAGCCTCCCTGCCCTGCACTGTCCGCCCACCCACCTGAGCCCTCCACCCATGATGCTTCAGCCCTTGAAGCCCTGGGAAACTCTCCCAAAGGAAGATGGCTCCACTGAGTCCAGGTAGGGCCTAGAGCCTGGGCCTTGCCCTGACCAGCTCTGCTGGGCCTGAGCCGAGCCTCAGGCCACTCTGTCATCCAGGCACTGGGGAGTTCCTTCTGGTGTTGAGGTTAAGAAAGCCGGGCATGTTGCTTTTTCATCAAACCCGTTCCAGCCCGTGGATCCCCACTCTCACACCTGCAACCCAGGCAGACATCACCAATCCATCCCAGATCTCCTGCTCCACGGACCAGGAAGCTTCGGGTTTCCCACCTGAGCTCCAGGTGGCTTCTGCCTGTGGGTCAGAACAGTGCATGGACTTGCCCACCCTGATGGTGGCAGAGTGGGGCAGTTCGGTGGCATCCCTGGCTCCCGGGTCAGGGAAGGCCAGCCCTAGAGGGCTCAGGGCTTCTGATGGGCCTCTCAGAGTGCTGCAGGCCAGAGAGAGGGACCAGCAGAGTGGGGGTCAACACCAGGCCCCCCACCTCAGTCCTGAAGCTGGCCCTGGCTCTGGCCCCTTAAGGGGGCTCCTGCCTCATCGCCCCTCCTGCCACCAGAAATTGTGGCCCAGGGAGGGGCAGGATTGGTTTGTGGGCGGGGTGTCCTTTTCTCTGTGGCTGGCCCTCCCCCAATGAGGACCGGGCGGGCGCCTCAGCGCAGCTTGGGCTCCAGAAACATTTGCTTTAAGTCTTAAAATATCAGGTTCCTGGATCACGGGGCTTCCCAGGGGGCAGCCAGGCAGGCGGGAGGGATTCAGGAATAAGAGGATTCCCCCCAGCCTCACCCCAGCAGCCTCTGTGCCAGGCCCTCGGCCTCAGCTGAAGCCAACCGAGTGTCTGGGGGACAGCCAGCTGGGGGAACCCTCAGTGTGCCCACAGCAAACCCCACCTCTTTGGAGCCCGTCTACCTCCTCAGAACATTTAGGTGGGGGAGGGAGGGGTCCTGGCAGCCTCAGGGTCCCCCTAGAGGGACAAACTTGCTCCAGTAGGACCTGTGGAATCTTTTAGCCAAGGACGGTTCAGCTGGGAAACCAACGCCCAGGGAGCGAGCCTCTCCCTCTCAACCGTGGAGTTGTGTGTCCACCCTGGCGTCCAGCCCTGGGGCAGGGGCAGGGCCACTAGGAAGGAGTCTTGAAAAGATGACAACACCAGGTTGGTGCTGGGCCCAGCATTCAAGTGGCTCCCAGGGACAGGGACACTTGCATGGGATCCTGAAGGGTGAGTAGGAGCTTTAGTGGCTCCCAGGGACAGGGACACTTGCATGGGATCCTGAAGGGTGAGTAGGAGCTTTAGTGGCTCCCAGGGACAGGGACACTTGCATGGGATCCTGAAGGGTGAGTAGGAGCTTTAGTGGCTCCCAGGGACAGGGACACTTGCATGGGATCCTGAAGGGTGAGTAGGAGCTTTAGTGGCTCCCAGGGACAGGGACACTTGCATGGGATCCTGAAGGGTGAGTAGGAGCTTTAGTGGCTCCCAGGGACAGGGACACTTGCATGGGATCCTGAAGGGTGAGTAGGAGCTTTAGTGGCTCCCAGGGACAGGGACACTTGCATGGGATCCTGAAGGGTGAGTAGGAGCTTTAGTGGCTCCCAGGGACAGGGACACTTGCATGGGATCCTGAAGGGTGAGTAGGAGTTTTAGGCTGGCCCTGGTCCTGGTAGTTAGGCTCCCTGGACAGAAGGACCAGACTGGAGTGTTCAGGCTGGGACCAGGCTTGGGGAGTAGGATGGAAGGCCCTGGGGGTGGGCCCTGAGGGGCATGGAACACAGGCTCCAGCAGGTGGTCGGCCCAGGCTCCAGGTGAGGTGGAGGTGGGGGGCTCGGGTGATTCAGGCTTCGGGACCTGCTGCTTGGGGGACAGGGGAGCCCTCCTGGACGACTAGTACAGCATGAAAGTGGCTCCCTCTTACTTCTGCTGTCCCGGGGACCACCGCCTAGAAGAAGGCACAGGCCCCCCAGCCTGCCCACTCCCTCCCAGGCAGACCACCGGCCTTGGCCCGGGGGACCAGCCTCGGCGCAGAGCGGGAATTGGAGCCCGGCAGCAACAGCTGGCCCTGCTCGAGCATCCCCAGGGGCCGCCGCCTTCGTTCCCAGGCCCCCATCCCAGCCTGTTCCCAGGCTGCACCCCACCCCCCAAAACACACTGCTCGGGCTGTGGTCAGATGAGGCTGTGAGGGGACCACCGGCTGGGAAATCCTGCCTACCCCCAACTATGAGGGCACAGACGTGTCCTTGTGCCAGAAGGTGCAGGGGTGGGGGGGAGAATTGGATGCCCCCGCAGGCCCCTCCCGGCCTGCCCCATCCTCTGCTCTTGTCCTTGGGCTCAGCGTCCCTGTGGGCAGACACACCCTCCAGATGAGTGGAAGGCCCCAGGGGGACGCACCAGGCAGAGGGGGCCATGTGAAAGGTGAGGCCCCTAGAGGCTCTCAGAGCAGCTGCACACAGGTCTGCGCGGGTGTAGACTAGACAGACACCATTTTGGTGGATGCAGTGGTACACATGTCTCTGCTTGCCTCCCTGGGAGCTGGTCTTGGGGACCCCATGTTTCTGTCCTTACCCCCCAGCCATGTGCACGGCCTGGCCGCCAATTGCCATCTGAGACTGAGGCTGTGAACGGCCATAAGCCCTCAGCGCCCCCTCCCCGTCCCCACCCCCAGAGGACTCTGGCCACGGCCACACATCGGGGCTTTCGCCTCCCAGAAGGGCCACCTCTGAGCGTCTGGCCACCAGGCTGCCCGTCTGTTTGCAGGGCCTCCCGCACCCAGGCTGGGCCAAGCCTCCCATTTTATGGGGGGAAACCGAGGCTGTGGCAGAACCATGAGGGTGGAGGAGGAGTCCCATGGACATCAGCCATGGCTGCCAAGTGATGTGGAGAGATGGGGGAGAGGTGGGGGAGGGATCAGGGGTGGGGGGGACCAGGGCCGGACCCCCGAGATCCTTGCTGTCCATGCTGTCCGGTTTCATGGCCAGGGTCAGGGGAGGCAGGGCCAGAGCAGCTCCTCCCTCCCCCCAGCCCCAGGAACCGTGTCCCCAAGAGGCAGGGAGTTACAGCCCAGAGAGGATTAGGAGGTCGTTGGCGCCCCTGAAACCCAAGCCAGCAGCCAGCTCTGGGAATGGTCCTCTGACCCCTCTGCAGCCTCCAGGATCGCAGAGAAAATCCTCGAGGCCGAGTTAATACCAAGACCAATTTTTATTTCAACAAAGTTAATTCTCAACAATGTGATACTGAGGGAGAGGGATTTTCCTGCCTGGAGGGAGGGGGCAGGAGTCTTGATGCAGCGCCACCCTTCTCCCTCCCCACAGCTGTCCCCACCCAGGGCCGCCTGGAAGATGCAGCTCCTGGGGACAGAGCAGTTTAGGCTGCGCCTCTGGGATGGCCCCCAGCTCTGCTCCTGGGCCTGCAATGCCCTCCAGATCGG
>NW_020175053.1:6384795-6386564 GCF_003031525.2 Neophocaena asiaeorientalis asiaeorientalis
CTCCTCCAAGAGCCCCCTTCCCCTATCTCCTCACTGAGGGCAGGGTCCAACCCCTGTCTGTAACCTGGGCAGGGGGGCTCAGGAAGGCTCGCTGGGAATGCAGGAGCCCGTGTCCCTGGGGTCGCACTGACCAAGTGGACCCCAAGCACATGTCCGGCTGCTTCCAAGGGCCTGGGCTGCGACGGCCCAGGGTGCCCCTATGGTTGTGGGGGGAGGAGCAGGCGCCCCTCACCTCTGCGCCCCCTCCAGAAGCCCAGAGAGGGGCGGAAGGGAGGGGCTGGGCCGAGGGGCTCGGCTCGACCTCACTGCCCCCCAGCCGAGCACGGGGCTGGACCCGGAAGCTGCCCTCCAGGGATAATCGATGGTCTGGGGGCCTCAGCGGCTGCGGGAGGGTCGGGAGGCCTGTCAGAAATCCCTCCTGACGATGACCACATGCGCTGCCCGTCAGGCCAGGCGGCCAGGCCCCACCCCGGCTGCCCTGCCCCCTCCACAGGCCTCTCCACCTCCATCACCTTCACGCCAGGTGCCCACTGCTCCCCATTCCGTGGAGGGGAGAGACCTGATCAGGACGTGGCCTCTACACTGACCCTGCCAGTGTCCAGTACCCGCGGGCCCAGGGCAGAGGGTCGCCCTGGTGGGACACTCGCTGGAGGACAGGGGTGTTCCCAGCAGAGGGACCAATGTCTGCAAAGGTTAGAGGTATGTCAGGGCTGCCAACGCTGGCCCCGGGTTTCACTCGGAGGATACTTCCCGAGGGCAGGGGTGGGGCCCCCGGGGCACCCTACGACAGGCCAAAGTCAAACCAGATGGGCTGGGGGCCCTGTGGGGCCGGCGGGCCATTCGTCACCGTTATCTGCCCCGCCGCCAAAATCACAAACACATTTTTAAGTGAAGGACTGGCTGCCACCGGCCTGTGGGCCCTGATGCCGCCCAGCTGTGGCCACACTGGGTGGGGGTTGACGTTAAGGGAGGGTATGGAGAGGGGGCAGGGGGGCCAGCAAGCGGCCTGCCACCCCCGACATGCCCCCAAGGCTGCCCTGGAGGCTGAGCCAACGCCAAACCCCCCAACCCCGGTCCATCTGCAGCCTCCCCTGCTCGGAGCACTCTGGAGCTGGGGTGCAGAGCCCAGGGAGCACCCCCAGCTATGCCCTGGTCACCCTTCCACCTGCCTTCTTCCCCAAGCCTTGGCATCATAGATTCACCCTCTGACCCACACACTGTGCGCCAGGGCTGCTTGGGGGACAGAGGGACACCGGGTGGAGAGGTGCCTTCTGCATGGGGATGGTGGCCCAATGGTCATTCCATGGGGTGAGGCTGGGGGCAAGACCAGAGCCAAAGACAGAAATAGGGACGAGTGATCAAGAGAGACAGAGACGGGAGTGTGAGCCTGTCACCAGAGACCCAGTCCGAGTGTCACCGCAGGGCCAGCTGAGGCTCAGAGGCATGGCCCAGTCTCACTCTCGCTGTGGCCTGACTATTGCGCTCAGGTCTGTCCGCTGGCGCCTGCAGGTGAGGGTGGGGCTGGGCTGTGTCTGGCCATCTCTCTGGGAGCCGAACGCAGGTCCTGCCCGGCACCCTGGACCCCCGGGCAGGCCCACGGGGGTGGGGGGCGCCGGGAGAAATGGCCTGTGACGGGGGTGGGCGTCCCGGGCGGGAAAGCAAACAGTGTCAGCGGCTAATGAGCGGGAACCGGCCTGGGGCTGAGGGCCTGGGGAGGGGCACCGCCATCGCTCATCCTGACAGGCCGGCGGGTAGGGGGTGGGGGGCCG
>NW_020175053.1:6386578-6391254 GCF_003031525.2 Neophocaena asiaeorientalis asiaeorientalis
GACAGAGGGGCCCCTGGAGACCCGACCCCCTTCAGAGACAGACAGACGGACAGAGGGAAGGCAGCGGCCCCTATCCCCCGCTGTGGCCCAAGGGGACCTGACTGTTCCATCGTCTCTCCCATCTTCGGACCTGGCTGCCCCCCCAACGCGCAGACTGTGCTGGACAAAGGACCCTGGGAGGGGGCTGCGCCTGGGACCCCCCACATTGCATGCTGGGAAGCAGGAATCTGGGCCCTTCTCACTCGGCCTCGGTTTCCCCATCTTTACAAGGAGGAAGAGGGCAGGGGTGCTCTGGGCCCCCCATCCTGAATTTCCACGCCTCCCCGCTCCCTGTAGGCAGCTCCAGCTGCCCTCAGGGTCCCCACCCTTCCAGACAATCCTCTCCGAACCTCGATGCCTCCAACAGGCCTAGTAGCAGTGGGTGGGCTGAGTCCACACAGAGGGAAGCAGCCCCTCCTGTCCCGCCTGGTTCATAGGTGGGAGGCGGAGGTGGGGCAGGTTAGAAGCCCCGACCCCAGCCCGTACCCAGGCGGAGCCCACTCAGCCTCTCAGCTGCCATCTGTCCCCTGACTTTGCAGGGCTTCTGAGCCGGCCAGACCCTGGGAGCACTCCTGAGTCCCTCCTGGTGGCCCCCACAATGGCCCGGCCAGCCTAGCGGCCCGTAAGTGCCTGCCTGTGGGGTGTTCGGGCCCCGTCCCTCCTCAGCCAGGAGGGAGGGGCAGCCATAAATTCACACCACCAGCCGCCCGCGGGATAAATGTGTCATCGGCTGCACGATTTACGAGCACACCCCTGGCCCGCGAGGCAGGGAAAACAAGCCTGTGTACACACGGCACGGCAGGCAGGGAGGGGCGGCGGCCGAGGGCACACAGGGGCACGGCCGGCCAGTGGGACGCGCGCCCGCGGGAGGTGTGAGGACGCGGACCCGCTCACCCAGGGAGGCAGCACCGTCCAACTCCCGTCCACACACGCACACTCACGCGTGAGGAGGTGGCCTGGCTGCTCAGAGACACGGCTTGCCACCCAGAGCACGCGAGGTTCCGTGCAGGGTCTCCCTCACCCCCGGACAGCCCACAAGGAGGGTCTTGGTGGAGGGGACCCGGGCCGCTGCACGAGGAGGACACAGGGGGAGCGAATCGGGAGGAGGCGGATCCAGAACAGGTATGGGGTGGTGACGCCTCACTGTGCCTGGGGCCCACCTGCTCTGTCTCGGAGGCCCAGGGGCGCCGCCTGTCCAGCCACTGAACACCCCAGACGCGGGCGCTAATGGAGTGAGGCTATAACTCAGGAGGACCCTTCATAGTCCTGCCGCCACACCTGAGACCACCGTGCCCACCGCCCACCTTGTTTACCAGGACCCTGTGGGGTGGTGCCAGGCTCCGGGCTCCACTGGCATCAACCTCAGTTACCTGCCAGGACCAATCCAGGTACAGTATCCCAAGCCTGAGATGCAGGTGGGTCTGGGAGCCTCAGGGAGCACTTGGAGAGGACCTGGAGGGCCCAGGGCAGGTTGGGAGACTCAGGAAGGATTTAGGGAGGATTCAGTGGACTCACGACGGCATTGCTGAAGAGGTCTAGGGAACTTCACGGAGTCAAGGCTGCAGGTCAGCCTTAGCCGTTGATGCCCTTCCACTTGTCCATGGATGATCTGGGGACACAGTCATGCTCCAGTCACTCCTGCTGGCCTCGCCACAAGAGGCTCAGGAGTGTGGGCCCCAGGGATTCTGGTGGCAGTGGATCCTCAGCCCAGGGAGAAGGGTCTGACAGATGACCCAGAGGCCACTGTGGCAGAGCCATGTCACCACAAATAAGGAGAGGTGGCACTGACCCGCCCCCCCCGCCAGAGGTTCCCACACCAGAGACCCACAGAGAAGAGACCTGCAGAGCAGAGGCCCCAGATGAGGGGTCTGCAGCAGAAAGACCCATAAAATAGGGACCTCCCCACCAGGGACTCACAAAGAAGTGTCTGCCCAGGTGAGGCATTTAGTGCCAGGAGACCCAGGGCTGCACAAACAGGTCTGCCCCACTTTTCTCATAAAGCCTCCTGAACTGCACCTCTGTGCGATGCCCCTGGATGGCGGCATCCCCGGGCCCCTGCCTGCTCTAGGTCTGTCGCTGGTACACCTTTGGTGGGCACAGGGCATGGGTGGGCGTGCTGGGACAGGCAGCTGTCAGGGGCCCTGCCCCTCCCAACCCTGCCCAGACAGAAGCCCTTTCCTCAGTATCTGCAGACGGGCTGGAATTCTTCAAGAGCATCCTTAAATAAACAAAGCACAGAGAAAAGCAAACTCCCCAACACAAACCACATCAAAATAGATTTCTACGTAGAAGCAAGGCCGCCCACAGGGAGCCCTTCAGAGGGAGGCCAAGGGCGTACAATTCCCAGGGTGATGCCCACACTGCCGGGACCCCCAGCTCCAGGCTGCAGCCTCCCTTTCAGGGGTGGGCATGCCAGGCCCATCCACACACCTGGGCAGAAGTGGCTGCCATGGGAACCCTCTACTTCCCCTGGGGTCCGTATCCCCACACCACGGGGGTCCATCAGGTAAAGCTTGAAGGATCCCCTTCCAGCCCCTCCCACCTCTGAGGGTTCCTGTGGGGATGGTCCCAGGGTCCTGTGTGATTGGCAGAGAGAGAAGCACCTGGGCTGGGGGGTGGGGGGCTCTGCTGGGTGGAGGTCTGGGGACCAAGGGACCTACACCCCAGCCCTCCCCCGTGCAGCCGGCAGCCTCCAGACAGGGGTGCACACAGGTGCACGGGTGGGAGAACAATTGGGAATGAATGAAGGATTGGACGGCGTCCCCCCTCCCCCAGCATGCTGGGGGGAGGGGGCCCTCGCACCCCCTCCCTCCCATGGGCTGAGCCCAGCGCACCTCCTGCCCCTGCATTCTCTGGATCCTCCCCTGTGAGGCGGCTCCTGGACATCTCCAGGAGGCCCTCCCATTCCCCACCTCCACACACCGGGTCAGTGCTTTTGACGTCCCAGGGCTCAGGGGGTTTGTTCTGAGGGTCAAGGGACCGTCCGCATGACGAGGCCCTGGCCAGCCCCCAGGATACTCAGTGCCTTTCTCAGGCACAGAATTGCCAGCGCTCCGAAGATCTTTTGAGACGAGAAAGCCCCTGTCCTCGCCCCTACCACTCTTTGAGACAAGCCAGGAAAGGTGTCATGGTGGACGTTTGTGGGTTTCCCCGTGTACAGGTGGCCTTATCTCTGCCACAGGGGTCCAGCGGGTTGTCTGCAGGACAGACGCCCAGGGCAGGGATTGCTGAGGCTGGTCCGGCTGGGATCGGGGTCTGGGCCCACCCTGCAGGTCCTGGGAGCATCCTGTGGGCTCTCTCAAGCCTCGCCTGACCCCAGGGAGTGCTCACACCTGTGGCGGGGGCCCACCTGGCCCATCTCTCAGCACCCTTTGTCCAGCTGGCCCTCAGCAGCTGGGGGTGGTGGTGACAGGAAAGCAGGATGGAAGAGGGGACAGATAGCATTTCCCCTGGGGCAGAGGGGACCCCCTGGAGGCTTCACTGGGGAGGACCGCTGACCCCAGTTCCTGCAGGGCCAGCCCAGGGTCTCCTGATAGGACAGGACGTCTCCCTGCAGACGTTTCCTGTCTGCAGACAGAGAGAAGAGGGAGGATAGACTGCGCATCCAGTGTAGACAGCACTGGGTGTAGACAGCTCTGGGTTTGTGACTGGGCTGCAGAAAGAGAGAGCTGGAGCAGGGGGATCCCCTAAGGACTGTTAAAGGAGGGGGGGATACAGCTAGGGCCAGGCCCAGTCACCAGGGCCAGTGACCCCAAAGACCCCCCTCAACCTGGGAGGGAGGGCTTCCTGAGAGCCCCCTGCTGATTTATGGTCCTCCAGGGGGAGGGGAGTTATGGCTACAAAGTCCCTGCTCCCTCCTCCTCTTCCTCCTTGTTGGGGGTTGGCAGGCTGGGTGGGGTGGCTCTCAGCTGGTTTCCAGATGGGCCTGGTGGAGGGGGTTCTGGGGGTGGAAGGGAAGGGGACCTGGAGGTGTCCTTGGGCGTCTGTAGCTGCCTTTGTCTCTGAGGTTGTCTCTGTCTCTAGGCCTGTCTCTGTCTGCCTCGGGCTCTGTCTCTGTCGCTCGAAGCCCCCCTTCTCCATGGCAGCACCAGTGGGTGGGGGTGGGAGCTGGTGATTTATCACCCACTGCCTGTCCTCCATCGGAAACGCTGGGGGTGGGCGCAGACTCTGCGCTGAGCTATGGGCCCCCAGGGCCCCGCCACCCACGCCAGTGTTGTTGCTCCGTCTGGGCGGCGCGCCCACCCCCCATCATGGCCAGGGCTTGGCCCCCAGCCCTTCCCAGGGCCTTGTCCGCGTGGGCCCCTCGAGTCCAAGCCCAGCGAGCGGCCGGCCCCTCCGCAGGCAGGAGGCACCCACTGGGGACCCGCACTTCGCCGCCAGGTTGGTCAGGAGGTGGTGGATCCCATGTCCCACTCCCTGGGCATCCGGGAGCCAGCCAGCCTCTCACGGTCCCCTCCACTTGGTCTCGCAGCCCCTGTCCGCCCGGTGCACACAGCAGGGACTCAATAAGTGTTTACGGAACCAAAAAGCGGTGGAGGGCGGAGGGCTCACCTGGGCTGACCACCCCCCCAACTCCCCTCCGGCGGAAGAGGTCCCTTATCTTCCCTGCGACCGGCTGTCAGCGCGCGGCGGGGGCG
>NW_020175053.1:6391301-6394334 GCF_003031525.2 Neophocaena asiaeorientalis asiaeorientalis
CGCGGTCCGCGGGCCCCGGGGCCCGCCCCCTCCAGCCTGGGCAGGTCCTGCTCTGAGCACCGCTCCCCGGCGAGCCTGGTGTCTCTGCGCCCTGCGCCCCTCCGCCCCGGGAGCCCTGCACAGGCTCTCCTGCAGGTCGCGAGCGCCCTCTGCTGCCGGGCTGGGGTCGCGCGCCCGGGGAGGACGAGACACAGGCATCAGCCCATTTCAGGGATGAAAACACCGAGGCTCCCCGCGCAGGTCAGGGTTTTGTCTAACTGCGCCGCCGTCTGGCCCTGCCGGGGCTCACTCTATGCAACCCCTCGGTCGTCGCTCACTAGCCAGGATGTGGTCTGAGCCCCGGGGCAGCCTTAGGGTCCTGCACCACGTGTCTGGGCAGGGCAGGGCCAGGACGCGCCCTGCTGAGGACATGTTGAGTGGAGGCCTTGAATAGTTAGGACATAGAGCAGGAAAGTCATGCCTGCCCTGGGAAGGGCTGGGCCTTGATCTAAGGCTGGGGGTCCTGGGAGCCACACCACTGGCCACCCCCCTACCCCCCGGGAAGCTGGGGGGCCAGTCTGTGGTCAGAGGATCCTGGGGCTGCAGGGCAGGGGGCCCTGAATCAGCCAGCCTGGGGGCTGCAGGTATGAGGGGTTGGCAGAGCTTTGAGTGGACCCTGACCTGTTCCCATCTGGAAGGAGTCTGAGGCGCCAGAGGGGACCAGCCTATCAGTGGGGAAGGGACCCTGGGGCAGGTGTGTCATCCATGAGATGGAGGACAGTGCTGGAGGGAGGGGCACTATAGGCCCTGGAGCTGGGGGAGGGGTGTCCACTCCTCATTCAGGGTCCCTGAGCTGGGACTGTTCCAATTCCCCACACTCTGGAGGCTGAGGCCCCAGGGTTCGTGTGTGGAGGGTCAGCTTAGGGTCAGGATTGGGACTGGGGGCTCCAAGTAGGCTGGGCCAGGTCAGCCAGCGAGGCCAGGCCAGCATCCCCCTGTGGTCAGTACCTTGGCCGGAGCCCATCAAAATCATAGAGAACTGGCAAAAGGGAGGGGCAAGCCTGGAGAAACCATGTGGTTCCACTGCCCCGTTGTCCGAGTGGGAAGTTCTTCCTTAAGTCTGACCACACTGTGTTACCAGCCTTTTCCCTCTTTCAAAGAAGCTCCAGTCTTCTGCATCTCCTGGCCCTCGGGGCCCTCATGCCCACCCTCTCAGCAGGACACTGGCCGTGGAGCTGGGCTCCTGCTCACCACTTCTCACAGCTCGTGCTGGGACCTTGTCCCATGGCTCAGGGGGGCCTCCTTCTCTTAGCTTGGGGTCACCTAGGACCCCAAGGCCACTTTCTCTGGGCCCTGCATTTGGCCCCCAAAGTCCTCAGTGAGGAGGAGAGTGGGTCCCAGGGGACTGGTTTCAGCTCTGCTCCCAGTGCAGCCATGGAGAAAGCTCTGGGGCCCAGCAGGGAGACCCACTTCTGGGATCTGGTTTCCTCCTCTAGAAAGTAGGGGTGACACCCGCTTCCTGCACCATATTGGGGCTGAATTTAGGGGGTGGCCTGTGGACCTTGCTCTGACAATGACTGTTACCTCTGACCCACACCAGGGGCTCTGGGACACTCCCTGGGGGAGGTAGGGTGGCAGTTTATTTGTACAAAAGGGGCCGCTGTCCCAGATGTGGTGATAAGGCTGGATGGACGGCCAGACAGTCAACTGCAGCCCACAATGGTCCGGATGCCATGCACCTGCCCACAAAGGAGGGGGTGGCTCCTGCCTCACGTCCCACCGGCAGCCCTGAGATAGCATCAGCCTGACCGGAGGGCCATCTGTCTTGTCCCACAAAGGCCAGGACAAAGGCCGTGTCAGTGGCAGCCTCCCCGACCCGGTCAGAGGAGCCGGGGGCCTTCCTGTGCCAGGCAGCTGGGGCTCAGGCCCGAGGCTCCTTCTCAGGGTCCTGTTTGGGGTGAACAGCAAGCAGCCTTCATTGTTCACAGGGCCAGACAGGTGGGGGCCACACCTAGGGCGGGAGCAGGACCCCAATAGTGGGAAATGCATCAGCCCCTCTTTGGGTCCGCCAGGCCCTCATTAGCAGCCTGAGCCTCACTGGGACACCCACAGAGGATTTCCAGGCCCTGGTGGCTCAGCCTGGATCCAGGGCTGGGACGGGGAGACAGGGACTGAGAAACAGTCAGAGGTGCCTTCCTGCAGGAGGCGGCAGCTAGGTGGAGGACACAATTCAGAGACCTGCAACCCCAGGTGCCTCCTCACCCCTGCAGGGAACTTTACGTGGACCCCAGCTCACAGCGCTCACTCCCTCCTCACCTGCCCTCCAGAACTTCTCTCTCAGATGCCCGGGAAGCATCTGCTGGGCCACCCGACCGCCCTCACCATCCCCAGTGCACCCCTGATACCCTGAAAGCTGCCTGTGTGGCACAGTCACTGCCTTCAGGGAAACCTCACACCCTGGACTGTCCTCAGAGCCACCTGGAAGACCCTCACTGACTCCCGGAAACCGCCACTCTGAGCATCTGCTCTTTCTGGCAACTACACTTCCTGTGGGGTCCTCACCGTCCCCACACTGTCCTGTCCAGTGTCCTCACTGCTCCACAGTGTCCTCACTGTCCACTGTCCTCACTGTCCCCTGTGTCCTCACTCCCGCCAGTGTGGGCATTGTACTTCCAGCTCTTCTGTGCCTTCTCACTAGAACTTCTGGGAGAGTCGGTGGCAGGTGAGTTCACTCCCAGACCTTGCGCGCACCCCAGAAGGTGATTTTGGGTGTATGAACATGCGATGTGTCCCCTTGAATCATCCCCGGAGCTCTTTCTGGGTTTGAGGGGGGGATTCCGAGTCGCACGGTGCAGAGATCGGTCGGATGGAGAGCAGGGTTTATTCGCACTGGAGATGGCGTGGGGGGCTCGACTGGTCTGGGCAGCGGCTCGCCCCGGGCCCGCTTCGGCATCCAGGTCCAGGGGGTGCGAGCGTGTCGCCAGCGGTGCGCGCGCAGCAGTGGGGCCCCTGCGCGCGGCCGCGGTGGGGGGAGCGTCTGGGAGATCGTGTGGG
>NW_020175053.1:6394382-6403039 GCF_003031525.2 Neophocaena asiaeorientalis asiaeorientalis
CCCAAGGCAGAGTAGCAGGAGCTGCGCCGCTAGCGCCCCGCGGCAGAGCGCGCCAGGCGGGCAGGCGGCGCGCAGCTCCTCCTCCGCCAGGTAGGACAGCAGGCGGCCCCGTAGCGCGGGGGGCGCGGCGCAGCGCAGGTCGCGGTAGGGCTCGCGCTCCAGCCGGCCTGCCAGCCAGGCGCGCAGCGGCACCAGGTGGCAGTCGCAGCAAGCCAGCGGCCGGGCGGCCCGGCGGCGCGAGCAGCAGAAGCATTAGGCTCAGCGCCCCGCGCGGCCCTGGAAGGGAAGCGCCGCGGTGAGCCCGGCCATTGGGGCTCCTGGGCGGGGTCCCGGGGCACCCGCGTGCCCCCCATCACCCGCGAGCCTCTCCACCCCGACAGCCCGGCACACCGGCTGGAAGTGCCCTCTAAGTCTGACCCAAACCTCTCCCGACTACAGCCCAGAGGACAGAGCACCTCCCCACCGGACTCTACTCAGGGAGCGGCCTGGGCCGGGCAGACCCCAGACTCACCGGAGCCCATGGCGAGAGGACAGCGGTCCAGCTAGCTCTGGAGCGCCAGGCAGCAGCCGCAGAACAGCCCCGTCGCAAATAACCAGTAGGCCAAGCCGGCAGCGCAGATACAGCGCTATCGCCAGGCTGCCGGCCGACCCGTCTTCCGCCCCACTCGCTCCCAGGGGCGCACGGAGCACTCGGACACCCTCTTCGACGTTCACCAACATTGTTCTCCTGTCACCAGGACAGGACGCAGCATTCACAACTGAACAAACTGGAGAATGGGGCTTGGGGGCAGGGACCATGCGGGGGGAGGGATGGGGGACCAAGGGCTCAGGAACCCGGGGCAACAGTGCTGCTGCGGGGAACAGGCCTCCAGCGACCAACAGGGAAGGGTGGTCCAGGGATGGGGGTTGCCAGTTTGCCCACCACGCACTGCTCCTGGAGCCGGGCCATGGCCGTGGGGGAGGGGCGTAGGCATTTACAAGCATCCCAGCCCCATTATTCCTCTCCAGCAGCCAGCTGGCCTCCTAAGGTCTGGAGGGATCCTAATTGCTTCGGCTGTCCAACCTGCCCGCTGAGCTACCTGGTGAGTGGGTGAGGAGGTAAGAAGGACCTGGCCCACCTCAGCACAAAGTGAGGGCTCCCAAGTTCACTCTGCAGCACTGGGCAGGGAATAGGCCCAGGATCCTGCGGACCTGCTCCCCTATTCTGCCTTGGTTTACCCGCCCATCTGAGTAGGGCCTGGAATCTAAGTGCTGTGACCTTCTGGGTTGGGGAGAGATCTCAGAAGTCACCACCCAACTTAGCTCCTGCTCCCCCAAGGCCAGAGAGGGCTGGTTGTGGGGGCCATTGTCCAGGCCCCTTGGAAGCAGACACAAATGACGGGAGGGGCTGATGCTGAGAATAAATTAGGGCTGGCTGGGGGCTGCGACCCCGCGTCTCTGGGTCAGTTCAGGAACAGTAGGGAAAAGTCCAGGTCTGGGCCACTCTGGAATTGGGTCTGTGTCCAGGCCTGTTAGCGATCCAGACGAATCCGGTGTCCAGTCCAGGCCAGTCGGGGTCCAGGGGTGGGAAGGGCCAGCCTGGAAACTGGCAGTATATCCACGGAGAAGTGGGGCTGGGGCGGGGTCACTGGTCCTGCATTTGCTGCTTCATTTTCTGCAGCATCTCCTGCATGCGCCTTAGCTGGGGGCGGGGCAGGAACAACGGAGGGTGGGGTGAGAAGTGCGATGGGCCGGGCCTGGCCCTGTCCCCGCCCCCAGCCCCTGCTCCTCCCCTGCTGCCTACCAACCTCCTCATCCTTCATCCTGATGAGCTTCTCCGTCTCAGCATCGGGGGTTGGCAGTGGCAGGATGGGGATGGGGCTCTCCATGCGGCTGTCCTGCGTCAGTTTGCTGCAGGGTGGACACCAGGGATAAGCTGCTGGGGGCTGGGCTGACCCTCGATACCCTGTGGCTCCCACGCCTCTGGGTGGGGGGGTCAGGGCAGGTCCGAGGGCGGGTGGGTCACGCACCTGGTCATCTGCTGGATGCAGTGCGCTCGGTAGTTCTCGTAGTGCACGTCGCACGTCACGTCCTTGAGGTCGTGCATGTGTGTGCGGATGAGCATGTTGCGAAGCTTCACGAAGTCGCAGTGTGCCTGGTTCTCCACTGCGGGCAGGGGCGGGCGGTGGGTGAGGTGCCGGCCCAGGGGAGCCTTCCCACCCAAACGCTGTGCCCCAGGCCTCGACTCACCCTCCACGATCCCCCAGGGGTACAGACGCCCCCGGACCCGCTGCCCCTTGGCCTCCACCACCGTGTTGCTGCCGATAACAGCGAAGGGTGCGCTCTCCTGGGGGGGGCAGGTGCAAGGGCTCACTCCCAGTTAGCATGGGTGTGGGGTCAGTGGTGGGAGAGGGGCATGGGCACTAAGCGCCTGGCCCGCCCCTCCACAATGACCATCAACAACCTCTCCCCAAAGAGACCCTGTTGTCCCCACCTCTGGCCTCTCTGTTGCCAGCTGAAGCCAGAACTGGTGCAGCTTACACCTTAGGGCTTTTGCTGGGCCGTGCCCATCAGATGTACCCCCCCTCCTGATATCCCCACCACCAACAGCCACTCCATCTAGTGCCTCCCCATTCCTTTCCCAGGGCAGAGCCCATGCCTCCTGTTAGCGATACCCCTGCTGACTTCGGGGTGAAAGGTCCACCCTGCTCCTGGCTCGGTGGCCACCTGTCCCCAGCTTGGGCTTGCCATCACCACTCTAACCCCCGGGGCACTCAAAGCCACCCCCCCTCCCCCCGGAGCTCAGAATTCTGGGAGGCAGGACATGCACAGGCCTGGGGCCATTGGACTAGGCCCTTCTGTGGGTGAAGCATGGCGAGGGGGCTGAGAGAAGGGCCAGGGTGGGGGCCTGGCCAGTGGCTGTGCCTTTAGATCCTGGCAAGCATTCCATGACCTATTAACTACATGGGGACCCAACTACACAAGCCAGCGGGGGACCTGGGCTGCCCTAGCCCCAGCCCCAGGTGAAGACTCTATGGCCTGGACGAAACACTCCTGCCCCCCAGGTCAGACCTGGGCCCGGGCCCTCCTCCCGACCTGGTGTAAAGTGGCCTCTGGGTCCCTTACCCCCAGTGCTGCAGCCTCACCTTCAGTTCCCGGTCCTGCTGCTTAAAGTCCTCGTCCTCGTCCGAGTCACACTCAGGAAACTGGTAAACGTGGATCCCAAACTTGTCTATCTCCTCCCGGATCTGCGGCAGGCAAGGGCCATCAGGTGAGGGGCTGGTGCCCTTGGCCCCACCAGAGTCCCGGCTGCGCCCCGCGGCCGCACAGGCTCACCCGCTCCTTCAGCTTCCGGATCTCACCGGGGACGAGACAGTCGGCTTTGGCAATGAGGGGCACGATGTTCACCTTCTCGTGCAGGGCTTTCATGAAGCCCACGTCCACTGGCCGCAGCCTGTGGAGAGCAGCCAGGGCGAGGGCCTCATGGGGTGGGGGTGGTGGGAGGGGGCGCCGCAGGGATGGGCAGGACCCGCACCCCTGGCCCAGAGGAGCCACCTACCCGTGCCCAAAAGGGGAAATGAAGTACAAGCAGCAGTGCACACGGTTGTCCTGGATGTTCTTGCGGTTGAGGCCGCTCTCGTCCCGGAAATACTGCTCAAACTGCTGGTCCACGTAGTCGGTGATGGGCTTCCAGCTGGGGGCAGGGGGAACATGAGGCCAGGCTGGTGGCTGGTGGCCAGGGGCCAGGGCAGACCGGGCAGGCCTTCCTCACCACTCAGAGTTGTTGACGGCGTCCCCGAAGCCTGGTGTGTCCACAATGGTGAGCTTCAGCTTGACCCCCTTCTCCTCAATGTCCACCGTGTGCTTCAGGATCTCGACCGTCTGGCTGATGCGCTCTGTGGCAAGGCGGGTGGGGGGACAGACCCTCACAGACCCTCTGTGACCCTCACTCCCACCCCGGGCAGCCCAGACCCTTGTTCTCATCCCTGGCTATGTGGCCCGGCGGTGATCTGGACCCTGAACGGGAGACCCATGCTTCGGGGACAGAGGAGCAGGGCTGGACCTGGAAGGAGCCCTTGGAGAGGTCACCCCGCAGGGGATGGTGGCAGCGCCAGGGCCGCGTGGGGCCCACTCACCCTCAGCACTGAGCAGCTTCCGTTCCTTGTACAAGTCAGTCAGGAAGAGGCTGTGGACCAGTGTGGACTTCCCCAGGCCCGACTCCCCTGCCCACAGGTGCAGTGAGGAAGTCGGGTCAGGTCCCAGGCCCCAGACAGAGCCTGGCTGCCAGTGCCCCACCCCACGCCCTGGAGGCCGGCCCACTCACCCGCCACCATGAGCGTGAAGTCGAAGCCCTTCTTCACAGACTTGCGGTGCACCTGATTGGGCAGTGTGGCGAAGCCCACGTACTGCTTGTCGATGTCCTGGTGGGGGCGGGCGGGTCAGGGGCACGCTGGGGTTCCTGGGGCAGCCCGGTGCCTTGGCCCCTACCCAGCTCAGGCCAGGGGGCAGCAGGGCAGGGTCCCCAGGGAGGGGTCATCTCAATGGCAGAAGTGGGTGAGGGCCTGTGGGCAAAGGCCCTGGAGGTGGAAGGCAGGTGGGGGTGGAGGGTGGAGGCGCCCGCGAGGGCTTCGCAGGGACCGAGATGGAGTCTGTGTGCGTGTGGAGGGGGGTCGCAGGCACAGCGGGCAAGGCGGTGTCCCCCCCTTGGGTGGTGGGCAGAGGGCACCAGGACCCAGACCCCTCACACACGCCCAAGGCCCTCAGAGGCTGGAGAAGCCCCCACCTCAATACTCACCCCTCCTGAGTGTAAGGGGTGGGAGGCCCCGTCTGGCCCCGATCCAGCCGCGGGGGTGGCTGGCTGCTGCGACGGCGGAGCAGGGGCTATTTATAGACAGCGGCGCCCAGCCTCCCGCGGCCTCCGGCGCCCACCCCAGGACCCCGGCCCTGCGGCTCCCGTCGCATCCCCGGTCCGTGCGCGGGGGGCGGGCGCACAGCTGACCCACCTTCCGCTCCCCTCTCCACACACACCTTGAGCCGCCTCTGGGCCTGGGTCCGCGGCGACAGCAGCTGCTCCACCAGGCGGTCCTGGGGTGCCGCCAGCGAGTCCATTGCAGCGACCCCGGGACCTTGCCCGCTGCGCTGGGGCCCAGAGTGCGTCAGGCCCACCCGGCGTAGCTGTGCGCCAGGGGCTCGCGCGCTGTGCGGCCCCGAGGCCCTGTTCTCGCCCCCGGGTTACGGGTTACGGGTTACGGACGCGGGAACCGAAGCCCGGAGGGGCGGCGCTCACGCGATGCCCGGACCCCGATGCCACCAAGCCGCTCGCCTGCCCCAGGCGGGCCTGCCCCTGGCACAGGCGGGCCCTCGCGCCGGAGAGGAGCGCGCGGTCTCCGGGAGACAGTCGCCTGGAAATTGGGCCGCGCGGGCGGAGCCACGGAGCTGAGGAGGGCAGGGCCCAGCTCGGCGGGCTGGCGGGCGGCTGCGCGCAGAGCAGCGCGGCTCAGGCCGTCAGTCCAGCGACTGCACAGCCGGGTGGGCGGGGGACCGGGTCCACGGCCGGGTCTGCGCTGCCGCGTCCCGCCTGCCAGAGGGCGCCCGAGTACGCCCCCATCCACGCGTGCGCCCGAGGGAGCCCGCCCGGTCCCCCTACTCTCCCGCGGCGGTGTCACAGAGGCGCCCCCAGCTACCCACCGACGCACGGCCCGCCCCTCGCGTGTGTGCGCGTGTGTCTGGAGAATTCTTACCGCCGTGGCCGCCGAGAGAAGTTGGGAACCTGCGAGGGCAGAGCCCACCTCCCCACCCAGGCCCGCGGAGGCTTACGTTGGGGGAAGGGAGCGATCAGAGCACTAGATGCCCAACCCCTACCCCCACCTCTGCAAACTTGGAAGCTGTGGCCAGTGCGTAGCTCCACAAACCCACCGGCCAGCCCTGCGCTGCCACCTCTGCCCCCAGACAGCCGCTGCCAGCAGAGGTAGGGGGTGCTGGAGTGAACCCTTCCCCCTAAGGGGGACACTCCCTCTGAGCTTCCACCCTGCTCTCACTTTCAGGACTGGGCAACACAGGGCCTGTAGGGCTCCAGCCAGCTCAGCCCTCACACCTGTGAGGCCACTCCAGGGACCACAGGGGTCTCCTGAGCCCCCAAACCCTTCCTCACTGACCCTACCCGCAGGACCCACCAGAATCTGAACAAGCCAGCACCAGCCCGGTGGCAAGGGAGGCCTGCAAAGGAGCTGGGGATCCAAAGAGACGTGTCCCTGGACTGTGCGTCAGTGGGAACGGGAGGCCCCACAGTTCTCCCCCACCTAGGCCCTCCCTTCTTGGCTCCCCGCTTAAGGGGCCTCTGTCCCCCTGTCTAGGCTCATGCTGCTGCTGTGTGGCCTGGAGGCCGCTGGCACCTGGGGAGGAGGGGTGGGCCCACTGCTGGGAACAGGGGAGCCTTTTATCCGAGAGGTGGGGGGAGCCACAGGCCCCAGCTCCCCAGCCCGCCCCCAGCCCTGGCTCTGAGAAAGCCTCTGCGCTGGCCCCAGCCCTCCACCACGCGGACCTGCGAGGGGCCTTGGGGCTGAGTCCCACCCAGCCTCCACCCCTGGCTCCAATTTAGACATGGCCCCTCGGCCCACTTCCTGCCCAGACAGGCTGACATCTCAGGCCCAAGGCATCTCCAGGAGGACAGACAGAGCTGGCACCCCACAGCCTGGTGCCTGATGGGCTCGTTGCCCCCAGAAGGCCTCAGTTTCCCTATCGGTAAGGCACAGCCTCAGCGGAGGTCCGGGTCAGGGGGACAAGACCAGCTCCCTGCCTGCCTGCCCCGTCCCCTGACTTCGTCCAGATGGGGCCTGGGGATTCCCTGGGGGATCCCCAAGGAAGGGGCCCTTCTACTCCCTTTCTCTGGCCCCCGAGGCACAACAAATACTCCTCAGGACTTCCCGAGCCACAGACACTGCTGCGCCCACCTCCTCCCCACCTCCTCCTGGAGCCTGACACTCTCGAGGCATTTCCATTCTTAGAACCACCCCAGCTGCCAGAGCCAGTGAAGGCCCCACCACTGCTAGAGATGGGGTGGGAGTTGGAGGAGGGGGCACAGAGGACCACCAGAGCCCTCCCCAGTGTCTGAGATGGGTGCGCACAGAGGGGGCCCACAGAGCTCCCCTGCCCCCTTTCCCAGAGTGCAGACAGGCTGAGTCTCAGTAACACCAACCATGGAACAGCAAAGTTACTGCAGGCTTCCGGCTCCCCCAGACCCACGGGGAGCCTTCCCCAAACACCGGGCTCCCTGGCCCTGCTCCCAGGGAACCCCACACCCCACCCACATAATGCTCTCTCCCTCTGGTCCTGGGAGCAGGGGACAGGTAAGGCTGGTCCTAGCTGAGCTCCAGGAGGGGTAGACAGGCCTGAAGGGGCTTGAGCCTCAGCAGGGGGGGTCCCTGAGTGCCCGCAGGCCCAGGAGAAGGGGGGCTGGTCTCCCAGGCTTTCCCTCTTTCTCTCCCTTGAACAATAGCTTGGTGGCAGTGTGTCCCTGCATCTCCTTCATTGTTTGACCCGCCATGATGGGGAGGCAGCTCTTGTCCCAGGCTCCCCAGGGAGCCCCTTGCTGGCAGGATGAGGTGGTCGTGGCCCCTCCTTGTGAGCCTCACCCGTCCCTGGGTGGGGCGTATCCCTGCTAGGGGCCTGGCACTGGGCAGGAGTGATTCCCAGCCCCCACCCCACCTGCTGGGCCACTCCTGGCCCGCCTGCCGCACCTAGGCCAAGACTTCGGGTTCCACCCAGCATCCACCCAGGGTGTGAGCCCCCATCCCAGACGAGGGTTGCCAAGGCCACCCTGATGCCAGAGTTGGGCTCTTCTTTTCTGCCCTAAACATGGCTGAGCTCAAGCCAGAGAGGCCCCCAGCAGGGCTGCCCCAGAGCCCCCAGCTCCCCCAGGTTCCCCACCCCCCCCACGCCCTCTTGGGGTCTCCTAGCTGTTTAAACCTGACCTCAGCTAGGTTCACAGCGAGTGCCCAGGCCAGCCTCCTGTCCGACCCTCTCTTCCTGGAGGCTGGGGTCTAGGCCGGCCCTTTGAGAAATCAGTTTGTACCCCCTAGATCTGAAGACTGGTGCTGGGCACCGGGATGACTCAGACCAGGCCCTGGAAACTCCCAGTCTGGGGAAGAGGCCTGGCCACAGATCAGCCCACTCACATTGGTGTGTGCAGAGAGGAGGCATAAGATGCAGAGAAGTTGGGTGGGGTGGCCAGAGGTTCCCCTGTGGGGCTGCTCAGGGACTGGCCCTGGCTGGTGGACTCAAACCCCTCCCCCAGCCCGTGGCCTTTCATGACCATGGCCTCACACAGGACCCCCAGCACACGGCCACGGGCCAGGTCAGCAAAGAGAGGCTGGTGCTGGACCAGTGGGAGAGGGGCACCCAGCCCATCCCCCATCCGGGGAGGAGCGCACGCCGTGCCTCGAGGGTCAGGAGCCAGGCCCAGAGGCACTGCGGCCGCTCCTCCCCTCTGCAGCCCCGGGTTGGCAGCACTGCCCAGCCTGACAATCGGTTATCGGTTATCGCGACAGAGCGGAATGACGGCCGGCGGGGGCGGGGTCGCGTTGGGGCGCCGCGCGTTGGTGGCACAATGGGTGACAGCGGGCCAGGTGAGCGACGGCGCACACGTACCTGCTTGTCCTCTGCGGGGTCGGGTGGGGTCG
>NW_020175053.1:6403161-6521822 GCF_003031525.2 Neophocaena asiaeorientalis asiaeorientalis
TGAGGTCAGTGGATAACCCCTCCTCACCTCATCAGGATGGACGCCGGAGGCTTTGGCCTGGGGAGTCCTGCTCCTGGCCGTGGCAGGAAAGGTGATGGTCACTGTGCGGAAAGCTTGATGCGTGGCGGGGGACCAGCCCCAGCTCCTCTCCTGCAGCTGCTCGGTGTTGTGCGCGCAGCTCTGCAAGCCCACACACCTGGGCCGTTAGCCGGCCCCCTTTCCAGGATTATTGGTGGGGAATGAGCCGCCATCCTGGACAGGATGGGCCCAACCTGAGGCCTGCGCCCCCCATGCCCACCTCGGCACCCTCTGCTCTGCAGACCCAGAGGCAGACTGCTAGCACCCTGAGAAGGGTTGCAGGGGGCCCCCCAGGGCACTGCGAAGGCGGGGCAGGTCAGGGCCTGCACCCCACTTACAGATGGGAAGCTGAGGACTCACCAGCATGAGTGCCTCTTGTCTCTTTGGTCACTGCCACACTCCCAGGTGCCCTTGGCCTGGACCACCCCGGAGTGCCCCCAGGAGGCACGTCTGGAGCTTTCAGTCCCGCAGAAAGTGACAGTTGGGCCAGTGGTCACCAGCTTCCCAGGTGAGGGAGGGTCCTGTGTGGGAGAAGGCCTGCTGCCCCCTCCACAGGCAGGAAGCCCCGTCCCTCCCTGCCCTCCTGCACCCCTTCCTCCCTCCGCTGGCCTGTGGGCTCCTCCACCTCTGAGCACCAGCACCGGGCAGAGTTGTTTCACCTCTAAGTGAAAAAGCCACGAGAGCAGCACCATCACTCTGCGAAATCCTGGGGCCAGGTTGAGCCTGTTTCCCTTTACCAGACTGTCGCCTGCTCCAGCACTGCGATGTGTGGGGACGGTCCACCGCCCCCACCCCTCACCCAGGCCTTGGGGCCAAATGTGTTTGGAATTCAGAATTTTTGTACATCTCATACATTGCATGATACCTCATTGGACCCTGGGGCTGCACCCCGTAATCAGGCACATTAAGATTTTTGTACTGAGGGACTTCCCTGGTGGTCCAGTGGTTAAGACTCTGCACTTCCACTCCATGCTGGTTTGATCCCTGGTTGGGGAACTAAGGTCCTGCATGCCGCTCTGCGTGGCCAAACGATATTAAAAAAAATTTTTTTTAAAGATTTTTGTACTGAAACACAACTGTTCACACGAACTGGAATAAATAAAGATCAGAGTAAATGTATATCAGTTCAAGGCTGGCTTTGCCACCAAGTTTTGAAAACCTTTGTTTCAGATCTTTAGGGAATTTGGAATTGTGGATAAGGGAATGGGGCTGGAGGGGACACTCTGAGTGCCAGGCAGGACTTCTGAGCCTTCATCAGCCCTGAGGGGCTTGGTGAGAACCCTGTCTCAGGGGACCTGGAGCTTTGGAAAATGGGTCAATCGGGCAGTGAAACGTGACAGTTCGACATTTAGCACAGACTGAGCCAGGCGAGCTTGTGCCTGTGGAGACATAGGAGGAGAGACAGGAGCCTGTCCCCAACAGGGCAGATGTGCCCCTGCAAAGTGCCCAACAACACTGCCCTCCTTGGGTCGGGAAGGGCTCCAGGCAGCCCCCTGTCAGGGGGTTTGAACACGGCCTTGAGGGCACTGGACTGTAGGTCAAGGGCCTAGCTTGGCTAAATCACGGATTGTAAAACAATCCTGGAGATGGAACCAGAAAGGGTGAGGGGCACCACACAAACAGGGTCTTTTTCATTAAAGTAAGTATCCAAAGGAGTGTGTGCATAAGCGCAGTTGGGCTAGAGCCCAGCATCTCAGGCCTGGAGAACCAGCATGGAGCTGATGGAAAGAGGACGGGGAGCCACTCCCGGAAGCAGACGTCAAGGGCAGGCCTGGGTCAGGCCTCCTGTGAAATCCCTGGGGGTGACTGTGGGCTGCTGGCCAGGAAAGGGGAGGGGCCCGCTTTGAGCCTTGGGGCTGTGGTCGCCTACCACTGTGAGTCCAGGGGACAGCCTGGATCCCACCACAGACACTGGGGCTGCCCCATCTAGTTGGAGACCTCAGGTGACAGCATCCATGGCTGGACAGGCAAAGTAAGAGCCTGGGCACTGGCCAGCGGATTCAGAGGACGCGTCTCCAGCTCTGCCAGGTGGGACGGCAAAGGGCCTTTTCTGGTTTCTTGAGCCTGGATGCTGCCAACTGACGGCCAAGTGAAACACTTACACATCCCCTGCCCATCAAAGGGCAAACCCTGGGGACGTGTGACTTTGGGAAGGAGCATGGTAGGTGTGGCCCAGCCATTGCACTTCCCACTTCAGGGCTGTGGTTGGAGAAAAACCCAGCCTCCCTGGTGGGGTCTGAGCCTGCTCCCCCCACAGGAGCAGAAATGCTGGCTGTGGTACAGAGACAAGTAAGGAAGATGTTCCTGGGTGGGAAAAATGCTACTTTTTAATTCATAAGAAAAAGAAGTTAATGAGTGAAAAAATAAGCTACACCCAGAAAAATCTCTTCAACCAACGTGGGCTACAAATAGCTTGACGCTTTTCAGAAAAAAAACTCTTTTTAGTTAGGAAATTCTCAAGAGGCTACATTTAGAGATACATTTAGAGATACATTTACGTATCTCTCTTTCAGCACAGGCTTGTGGGCATCTGTGGTCACACAGGACAGACAGGAGCTTGTGCCTCCATGTGAACCACGGCGACGGTTCACCGTGAAGTGAACACCATGGAGGTAAGCAGTTTGTCCAGGTGACACATGGGTGTCAGGTGGAGCAGGGGCCACTGGTGACAAAGCTCCAGAACAGTCCATCTGAGGCCAAGGACGAGGGCAGAAGCCGAGCTGGACGCAGCTTTGTCATCGACACCCCCTCACGGGGGGCTGGAGGGAAGGGCCTGCAGGTCATGCCAGCCCAAGGAGGTCAAACCACCTCTTTGAAGAAAGGGCCATGACGGAAAGAGAAGAAACACACTGCCCTTCAGGGGGACAAAGAAGGACCTTAGTCAACTCAAAAGGGAGTTAATCCACTGACAGAAAACTTCCTGATGTGCAGTGACGACCTCGCCCCTATCCCTGCATCCAGACCTGCTCGGAGCCTCAGACCCCACGTGGCTGGGACTGCAGTCCTCGTGGTGATGGTGTGGGGCTCGAGTCAGACCTGCCCTTCCCGGGACGTGAGGCTCCCAAAACCAGGAGCCTGGAGACAGCCCTCCTGCTCCGACAGCCCTTGGAGAAGCCCCAGCAATGGGGAGGCCCACTCCCCCAGACAAGGCTCAAGGCTGTGATTCCCACAGCCCACCCCAACTGGCCCCAAGTTGGTCCCCTGGGTTGTTCCTGGGAATCTGTGGCTGGGTTTGGGACCAGTGTGCAGAGCAGGCCCAGGTCAAACTCAGTGTCAGCCCAAGAGGAGGACCTGCCGCTCTGGTCGATGGGAGGTGCTCTGCTCAGGGCCCTGCCCATGGTGAGCACCCACCATGATCTGCCCCCCACCCCCACCTGCTTGGCCAATTTCCACATCCAGCCCCGCCTGCCATGCTATCCTGGACACTGCCGTGCGGCGTCCACCTGCTTCTGGCTCAGGGACTGTCCCCTCTGAGGCCCCCGCTCCTCAGTGTGTGATGCTGGGGCCATGGGGGAGCCCAGGCCGGGGTCCTGGGGTCCTCCTCTTTCAGGGTAGCTCCTGGTGTGCAGGAAGGTGAGTCACCTTTCCCACCCCCAACTCCACAGGGGCGAGGGGGCAGGCACAGGGCACTCTTCCGGCCTCCCACCTACACGGCCCTCTCTAGGCAGCCCTGCCACGTGCTGGGAGTGGGCATTGGTGGGCTGGTGCACAGACCAGGAAGCGGGGTTCAGAGCGCAGTGAGAGCAAACAGCTGAATGGGGACCTCAGAGCACAGACCTTGGCCCACAGAGGGATGTGACCTGTCCTGTCAAGCAGCCCCATTCACCCCTTCTGCCTTCCGACCCTGCCTTTGACCATTCACGGGCGCTGCTCCCTCACCCCAACCTCCCTAGTTCTGTTGCCCTGGCTCAGCCACCCGGGCACCTGGGCTCCCCTGCTTGCACCTTCTACCCCGCATTGGTGGGTGTGCCCCGTGGCTCTGAGCCTCCAGTGCCCTCTGCCCAGACAGCCCTGCCCAGGGAGCCCTGGCGGCGGCTGCCTAGAACACGGGGTTGGGGGGAGACACGTGTATGTAGGGAAGGGCTGAGGAGAATGCTTTCCTTCATCTCTCGTTAGATCGGTGTAACGGGGTCACGACGAGTGAGTTCTCACCTCTGGTGGACGACAGGCCCATCCATCAAAGGGACACACAGTCCAGAGCAGCTGCCCAGCCAGGAGGGCATTGCCAGCCCTGCCACAGCGGCCCGTGTGCTGCAGGGGACAGAGCAGGGTTCCAAGGGGGCAGAGCCTTGGTCCACACCACGTTCCCCATTCACTGGGCAGCTGGACAGAGGGACAAAGGACGCCTGTGCTCGGCGGCAGTGGGCCAGCCGAGGGACCCAGAGCAGCAGTGGGCGTCCCCTCCCCGGCAAGGGTCAGGGGGACTCCATCCACTGACGATGAGACATGGTCCCTAGGAGAGGATGCTCAGTTCCGTGTGACTCAGCAAGTTGGCGCTGCCTGACCGTGTGCCCCTGGCCCTCTGAAGGGATGCACGTGGGAGTGGTCGGGGAATGGCTAGGGCCTCCCCCACTGTATGCTGGACCTCTGACTGTCCTCGGTGCAGTTCTGGGCTTTCAAGAGTGGCAGAGGTGGAGATGGGAAATGGCGCTAACACGGAGATGCTCCCAGAGGTGCTCATGCATTTAAAAATCCCATGGGAGCACACACTTGCAAAAGGCAGTGCACAGTGACCCAGATCCCGAGGCAGCCAGCCAGGCGGCGCCCTCCCCCGTGACCGCCTTTCTACCAGGGAAGGACGAGTGTTGGGGTTCCAAAGGCTGGCTCCAGCTCCCCACGGCATCCCAGCCCCGTGTCTGCTGTCTGTCATGTGATCGTCAGGTCAGAGACAGGTCAGAAAATCCCTCGGGAGTAAACAGGATGGACTCAGCTGTGGGGAGGGCTCCAGCTCCCCCTGCCCAGGCACAGCAACCGCCCCAAGCACACGGGCAGCAGGCCCCGGCCACTCCAGGGAAGGGCAAGGATCCAGAGTTTCAGCTCATTCCCCTCCCCACCCCTTGTTCTGGCTGCAGGCCGCCAGGGGCTCCTCTGCAGAACTCTGCCCACCCGAGGCACACACTGCTGAGACCGTGGGGCTGCTCCAAGGCTGAGGGGAACCACAGCTGGGGTCCCCTCTATGTGGGGGAGCAGCAACAGGAGCCCCTGAGCCTCAAATCACCAGTGGCTCGGAATGGAGGGGGAGGCACCCACTCGGCTGCCAAGCCTGAACGCTTCCAGCCAGCATCCCATCAGGGCTGGGCGAGCACGTTCTGATCAAAGAAGCATCACCAGGGTGCATTTGGGAGCTGGACCTGGGGCCACCCAAAGGGACCATGAGGGAGAAAGGAGCCACGGGGCCTCACTCCCCTCCCTCAAGCTCTTGCCAAAGGCTCATCTTTGCAGCCATGACTCTTCACAAGTGCCCTTGGGTGCCAGCACCTTCTGGCGGGGGGAGTCCTGCCCCAGGCTGTCACCCCCCAGCTCTCAGGTGGGCCTGGTCTCCTAGGCAGGAGGTACCAGTGATGGCTGACCCTATCCTTCCAACAGGCGGAGGGCACCGGGTGGGCAGGACTGTGCCACTCGCCTGCCCCGTGGCTGCTGCCCTGCCCGGCTGCATCACACAGCAGCACAGGTAGGAGGAAGTGGGGGTTCCTCCCTCCTTCCCTGGGTTTCACACTGGGGGGCCAATAGGCCACAGGCCCCCATGAGATGCTGACCCAGGCCTGGAGAGAGGAGAGGCTGGGCATGAGGGCTGGAGCAGGGTAGGGGGGCCCCAGAAAAGCAGAGAAGGGTGAGGAGGGCATTGTGGGGCATTGCTGGGCTGGTCCCCCACTTGCATGCCACTGGGAGTGGGCCCAGCACACCGGGTTTGGGACTGGCTGCCAAGACAGCCCTGAAGGCTCTGCCAGACCTCCTGCCCAGGGCCTGGGTCCATAGTTCCCACAAATGACCCGAGTCTAAGCAGGGGTCCAACCAGAGCCCCTCCGAGCCCTCGGATGCTGTGGCCCAGCTGTCCTGAGGTCTGGAGTGGGCCTGCGTCAGTTTCCCAGGGCCCAGCGGGACTGTTTTGGCTGCACCTAGTCCTCGAGGTTATTTTGAGAATGAAAAAGAGAGACCATCAACAACAAAAAGACAACTTAATTCAAAAAGGGCAAAGAACTTGAACTGATGTTTCTCCCAAGAGGAGCTGGCTGAGGATTCCTGAGACCCACCTCATCCCAGCCTCGCCACACCTGGTCCGCACGCCCAGCCCCACCATGGGCCGCCCTACACCCTGGACCTTGGGCCATCTTCAGAGAACCTTCTGGGTGCCATGATACCCTAACTGTCCCTGCTTCGACCACCCTGCCCACCTTTCTTTTTATGGCTCATGCTTTGGGGGTCAAATCTAAGAATTTGTTGCTTAGCCCTAAATCCTAAAGATTTTCTCTTTTATTCCCTAAAATTTTAGTTTTACATTTTAAATTTAAGTCCATGATTTTATTTTGAGTTAATTTTTATATAAAGTGCAAAATTTAGGTTGAAGTTTTTGTTTGTTTGTGAACGTCCACTTGCTCCCACAACATTTGTTGCCTCCTTCCTTGATTGAATTGCTTTTGAACTTTTGTCAAAAATCACCTGGGCATGTGTAGCTATTTCTGGATACTCTACTCTGTTTCACTGGCCTAAGTGTCTATCCCTCTGCTACTACCATACAGTTTTAATAACTTTGGCTATAGAATATATATAAATACATAGAATGTAAAGAAATCAGGTAGACTGTTTCTTCTCACTTCAGCAAGGTTGCCAAATACAAGGTCAGCATACAAAAATCAATTGTGTTCCTATATACTAGAAATGGACACATGGAAACCAAAATTAGGGAATTCCCTGGCGGTCAGTAGTTAGGACTCCCTGCTCTCACTGCCGAGGACCCGGGTTCAATCCCTGGTTGGGGAACTAAGATTCCGCAAGCCTCATGGCGCAGCCAAAAAAAAAGAGAAAGAAACCAAAATTAAAATCTTTCAAAAAAATGAGACAGGTGTAAATCTAACAAAACATGTATAGGATCTATATGCTGAGAACAGCAAAATGCAGACGAAAGAAATCAAAGAATATCTAAAGAAAAGGAGAGACGTACCATGTTCATGGATAGGAATGCTCAACATTGTAAAGATGTTAGTTCTCCCCAAATTGATATATAGCTATTCCTATCAAATTCCTATATATAAAAATATCAAAATCCCTGCATGATTTTTTGTAGATACGGACAAGGATGTTCTAAAATTTGTACGGAAAAGCAAAGGAACTAGAATAGCTAACATTGTTATTTTAACCCATTTAACAGATTGGTCACTCATTTCACTTTTTTGGTTTATTTTAAATTATTTTGTTGAAGTAAAATTTACATGCAATGAAATGCACAGATCTTAGTGCTCAGTTCATTGAATTTTTTTTTTTTTTAGTTCATTGAATTTTGACAAATGTATAGACCTATATAACTGAAACCTCAATCAAGAGCCATTGTCATTACCCCATATAGTTTCCCATGCCCCTTCCCAGTCAATCCCACCACCACTATCAGCCCCTCAAGCCCCAAGCAACCACAGATCTGCTTTCTGTCACCACAGATTAATTTTGCCTGTGTAGAGCTTCAAATAAACGGAATTATACAATATATATTTTTAAAATCTTACTTTAACTCAGCATAATTATTTTGAGATTAATCCATGTTGATAAGTGTATCAATAGTTCATTTTTTTTTTTTACTGCTGAGTAATATTCTATTGTATAGATATACCACAATTTTTTATCCATTCACCACTGATGGACATTTGAGTTATTTCCAGTTTCTGGCTATTACAAATACAGCTGCTATGAGCATGCATGAACAAATCTTTGTTTGGACATATATTTCCTTTTCTCTTGTTAGGAGTAGAATGACTGAATCATAGAGCTGAATGTTTAACTTTATAAGACACTGTCAAACTGTTTCCAAAGGGGTTGTACCATTTTATTCCCACCAGCAGAGTATGAGAGTTCCAGTTGCTCTGCATCCTTGCCAACACTTATCAGTCTCTTATTTTAGCTATTCTAATCAGCACATAGTGGTCTCTCTCTGCACTTTTCATTTGTATCTCCCTGATGACTAACGATGCTGAGTCTCTCTTTGGTGCTTATTGGCCATTTGTATGTCTTCTTTTATAAAATGTTTATTCAAATCTTTTGCCCATGTTTAAATTGGATTGTTTTTTATAATTGATTTGCAGGAGTTCTTTATATATTCTGGGTATAAGTCCAATGCCAGGTATGTTCACTGCAAGTATTTTCTCCCAGACAGTGGCTTGGTTTTCTTTCTTTCTTAAATTTTTTGGCTACACTGCACGGCCTGTGGGATCTTAGTTCCCCGACCAGGGATCGAACCCATGCCCCCTGCATTAGAAGCTTGGAGTCTTAACCACTGGACTGCCAGGGAAGTCCCAGTTTTCATTTTCTTAATGATGTCTTTTAAGAAACAGATGTTTATAATTTTGATAAATTCCAATTTATGGATTTTTCATTTTCTATCTCAAGCTTCTTTTGGCCTCTCCAAGAAATCTTTGCCTACTTACTCCAAGGTCATGAGTATATTCTTTTCTGTTTTTCTATAAGCTTTATAGTTTCAGTGTTATATTTAGGACTGTGATCCATCGTGAATTAATTTTTGTGTATGGTGTTAGGTAGAGGTCATAATGCACCCCCACCCAAGTTTATCCAACAGTTCTAGCACCATTTGTTGAAAAAATTTAACTTTCTCCATTGAATTGCCATGACACCTTTGATGAAAATCAAGATTTTGGCTATCTTGTGGATCTCTTTTCTGGACCCTGTTCTGAAATGGTTATCTGTTGCTGCAAAACAATTCAAAACATAGTGACTTAAAACATCAATTTAGTCATTCTTTAATCTACCATGGTTTCTATGGGTCAGAAATTCAGGAGGGCTCAGCTGGGTAGTTCGTGTGATTTCAGGCAGGGTCTAGAGCTGGAGCAGCTGTCTGGACGCCTCCCTTTCCATGAAGCCTTGGAGCTTCTTCCCATCTCTGCAGGGGGCTGGCCTGGCATCCCGCATGGTGGGGCCTCGAGTCCCCAGCCTTGGAATTTGTGCAGCATCACTTGTGCTGTGACTCACTGTCAATGATATAGATAAGTTCCCTTACGTTCAAGGGGGCATCAAGGCTCCAGGAGAACGTGTGGGCTGGAAGACATGTCATGACTGTCTGGAAAATACAGTCTGTAAAATCTCATCTTTTTTGGCCAGTGCTTTTTCTCTCTGTTCAGAGCCTGGATAATCAATATTGACCTGTCTCTGGGCCAGCGGTTGGGGGTGACCTGGATCGGGGGTGGGGAGACTCCCCCATCGAGGTGAGTTACCTTGAGGCCTGCAGGACAAGGGAGGGACAGAGGGGGGGAGTGGCCACCTGAGGTGTGTGGTCAGACGTGGGGGTGGGGACCTGTGACCCCCATGTGCCTCTGAGACATCGTGCTGGGCGCCAGAGTCTGTATCCCATGGGGACGGGGACGGGTCCGGGGGCTGAGGACTGCTAAGGACTGGGTGGGTGACAGGGCTCAGGGACAGAGAAGGAGAGCCCGTGGCCACACTGCTCTGACTCAGAAAGGAAGCCCCACACAGGCGTGTTTGGGTTGGCCAGGGTTCCCGTGGAGGACGTCAGAGCTGAGAACAGCGTCTCAGGCTCTGGGAAACGCTGAGTGAGGGGGTGCATTCCGTGCTGGCAGCCACGCCCCCGCCTGCCTGCCCAGGACAGGCCCAGTGCTGTCGGGTGGCCGGGGAGGGGGTACCGGCTGTGTTTGGGGGCTCTCTCCAAGGCGTTGACACCCCCACCCCCCGCCTCCTAGGCCCAGAGAATCTGAGACTGTCTCAGTGTTCTTCCTGCATTCACCACCCCCTCCCCTTCCCAACTCACGGATCCAAGGAGACCCTTCAGACTCACTGTTGATGGGGGTCAAGTTGCATGACCCTCCCCAAAGACACCATGCTGCGTGCAGCAAACTCCTGGCATCTTGGGTCCAGTCCAGGATGGGGGAGACGGTCTGGGGACCACCGGCCCCACCTCCTCCAGCAGCCTCCTGGGCTCTGCCATCTTCCCCTCCCACTGCAGAGTCTTTGCTTGGTCAAGGGTCCCTCTCAGTTTTTGTTTTCATCTGCTTCAGTGCAGGCAGTGAGGCAACCTCGCCCTGGCTCAGGAGCCTGTGAAGGGGGCTGCAGACCAAGCTCAGCTCGGGGCTGCCCAGGGCCGGCTGTGTCCTCGTCCTGCTTACGGCAGCAGCAAGTGATACTCTCGGGGGCCCGCTCCGCTCCTGCCCAGCTTTCCCGTCTCACTTGTGGCGTCACCACCACCCACCAGTGCCTCAAATCTGAATCTCAAATCACACTGCTTCTCCCCTCCCCCTCCCTCCACATCCAGCGTGGATTCTGCTCCTGAAATGCATTCATGAAGCCTCACTTGGCTCTGTCAGCCCTGAAGCAGTGAGCTGGGGCTGCTGTAACAAGCACCACTGCCCCAGGGTTTAGACAGCAGGGATCTACTTCCCTGCAGTCTGGAGGCTGGAAGCCTGAGGCTGAGGAGGTGTTGTCGGGGACTGGCTCCTCCCAAGGCCTCTCTCCTTGGCGAGTACACACCGTAGTCTCCGTGTCCTGATCTCCTTTCTTATAAGGACAACAGTCCTGTTGGGTGAGAGCCCCACCCAAGTGACCTCATTTTACCTTAATCACCTCTTGAAAGGCCCACCTTGGGAACTCCCTGGCGGTCCAGTGGTTAGGACTCTGCGTTCTTGCTGCCGAAGGCCCAGGTTTAATCCCTGATCAGGGAACTAAGGTCCAACAAGCTGAGCGGCACGGCCGAAAAAAATTAAAAACTAAAAAAATAAAGGCCTATCTCCAAATACAGTCACATTCTGAGGCACTGGGGTTAGGGCTTCAGCATATGAATTTGGGGGACACAGTTCGGCCCGTGATAGCACCCAGCGCCACCCTCGTCTGCATCACCACAGCGCAGGCCTTGGGTCTGGCCCACACTCACCCCTGCCCGCAGTGGGGGCCCTTTAGAACCATAGTTCAGGCCTTAGGCTCCACCCTTGCCATGCACACAGCCCTGCAGGAGGAGCTGAGCCCCTGCTCCCACACCTGCCTCAGTTCCTCCTTCACCCCAGACTCAGCCAACAGGCCTCCTTGCCTCCCCTTAAACATACCAAGCTCGCCCCAGTCCCCTTGTCGTGTGCCTATGTTTTTTTTAAATAATAACTTTATTGAGACAATTCATTACCGCACAATTCACCATCTAGTGTGCACCATTAAAAGGTTTCCAGGACGTTCCCAGGGCTGAGCAACAATCACCACAAGCACATTTAGAAGGCGTCCTATTGAGGCATAATTTGCCAGAAAACCCCCCCTTATAAAGGGTGCAATTCAGTGGATTTCAGTACATTCCAAAGCTGTGCATCAATCACTATTCTCCATCGCCCAAAAGAAACCCACTAGCAGTTACTCCCCACCCCTCCCCCAGCCCCCGGGAATCCCTAATCTACTTTCTAGGTCTACGGATCTGCCCACCCTGGACATTTCCTATAAATGGAATCACATGATATGTGGCCCTTTGTGTCTGGCTTATTTCACTGAGCATCCACTCTCAAGGATCGTCCACGGGGCAGCCTGTGCCAGAACTTCATTCCATTGTGTGGATGGACCACACTTTGTGGTCCACCCGTCTGCTGATGGACACTTGGGTTGTCTCTACTCTTTGTCTATTATGAACAGGCTGGTACAAGCAGTCGGGATATGTCTTCGTGTGGACACACATTTTTGCCCCTCTGGGGTAAATGTCCAGCTGAGTGGAGTTACTGGACCCTAAGGTCACTCTGTTTCCCTGATCACCTGGATTTACTGTCCATCTCCTCCATCTAGGAGGAAGGAGGCATGAGGGCAGGGACTGTGTCCATTGTGTGTGGAATGAGGATTGGGCTGGCCCCAGGGAGAGGAGGGTGCCTGGGTGCACCTGGGCACACCTGGCACACCCCCTCAGCTCCCAGGGCCTCAGGCTGCTCCCTGCACCGGCTTTTGGCTCCTCCCCCCACTCCCCACTCCTTCATCTCTGAGTCCTGCCAGGAGCATCGTGAACACATGTGGTCTGTACATACGATGGAATATTGTGGGGCCTTAGGAGGAGGGACACTGTGACACAGGCTACAACGGGGATGAACCCTGAGGACATGATGCTCAGTGAAATAGCCAGACACAGAAGGACAAATACTGTGTGATTCCACTTACTTGAGGTCCCTGGAGTCATCAGATTCACAGAGATAGAAAGTAGATGGTGGGTGCAGGGGCTGGGGGAGGGGGTAGTCAGTGTTTAATAGGTATAGAGTATCAGTGTGGGAAGATGGAAAGTTCTGGAGATGATGGTGGTGATGGTTGCACGACAATGTGAATGTACTTAATGCTCCTGAATGGTACACTTAAAAATGGTTAAGATGGTAAACTTTGTGTTATGTGTATTTTGCTGCAATTCTTTAAAAAAAATAATAAAAAATAGTTCAATGGGTATAAAGTTTCAGTTTTGCAGGATGATTAAGTTCTAGGACGTGCTGTACGATGTCCCCATAGTTAACAAAACTGTAAAACATTTGTTAAGAGGGCAGATCTCATGATGTGTTGTTATAATAATAATAAAAAAAAACCCAGACAAACAGTTGCAGACCTGTGGGCGGAAAAGGCGGCCCAACAGAAAACGTGTTTATGCATGCACATCTGTGCTGGCACACGCATAAGGCGCCCCAGAGGGACACCGAGAAGCTGCCCATCAGTGGGCAACGGGAAGGGGTTCTCGACGTGGGAACTTTCATGTTCTGGAAGCTTGAATCCTGGGACTCAGTTAGGGTTAGGGTTAGGTTAGATCGCCTTTGGAGGCCAAACTGAGGAAGAGAGAGGGAGCCCGGGGACGAGGCCGCCCCACCCAGCTGAGGGGCGTTTGCTGGGCAGGGAGGAGCCAGTGGCCCTTCCCCAAACCGGCTCCTTGTGCAGACACAGCAGCCCTGCCCTGAGCCCCACTCTCGGTGAGAACCTGAAGGTCCCGTTCTGCAGCGAGCTGACTAATGGTGACGGGTATCTGCAAACCCGGTCAGCTTGGGCTTTCTTCCCTCCTCTTCCTTCCTCGCACAGCCTCGCACAGAGGTCCAGCCGTGTGGTCGCCCCAGTGGCCAGACCAGAGTCTGGAATTCAGAGCAGGAGGCAGGCAGGAAGCACTTGGCCTTCCCACGGCAATGCTCAGGCCCAGAGCACAAACTCCCCGCCAAAAACCACGTCTGGGGCTCTGCTGGGCAGGAGTCTTACAGTGAAGGATCGTCCATGGCGGAAAGAGCGAAATGGAACAAACAGAAAAAGCCAGGGTTTGCAGAAAGGCAACTAAAGTTTGCTGCGTGTAAAGTCAGAGATATTAGCACAGACACAGCGTCCTAAAAAGAAAAACACAGCCAATTTTGTTCAGAATTACATCCCAGCAGCCTAGGAAGCCAGGCATTCACCTAATTAGACAGCAATAATAAGGTATATTACTGGCTTCTATTTTTATTTTCACAGTTTGTCAAATTTCCTAAGAAGTTACCTCAAAGCTGATTTGAGAATCAGAAGAAAATTCAATATTCAAATTAAGAAGTCATCTCACAGAATCTAACAGATGAACAGACTTCCATTAGCAAAAGGAAAGAGACAAATTTTCCTAGAACAAATTCCCAAACAAATAGAAATTTCTCATGCTTTCTCACCAAAATGCCAGCTGCCCCCAGTGCTTCCAAAAGACAGTTCCCTCTGGAGAATGAGAAAGTTCTCTGGGGAGAGAGGCACCGGCATTGAGTAGGCAGCCCCAGTGTGGAGAGGAATATGGCCCCGCCAGACACGCGAACACCCACTACACTCTCACAGTGATCACAGCGCAGGGTGGGCCCCAAGCAGACGGGCGGAAGGGACAGGATGGCACATCCCTGCGTGTCCACACGGCCGCTTGCGTGTCCACTCGGCCACTGAGCCCTGGGATGTGGTGGTCCTGACGGAGAACAGCACACCCAGTCTTGTGAGCCAAAAAGGCAACCAATGCATTAATCGTGTGTTTATACTGCCTGCACGTTGAAGTGACATTTGGATATATTAAGTTAAACATATTAAAATTAGTCTCACCTGTTTCTCTTTATTTTTTTAACATGGCTCCTAGAAAATTTTAAATTATGCACGTGGCTTGCATTGATATAAAAGATTCAGGAACAGACCCAAGTTCAATTGGAGATTCAATATATAACATGGAGATTCAATATATAACAAAGTTGGGGGAAAGATGGGCTTCCTAAAAATAAATGACACTGGGACAGCTAGGAAGTCATTTAGAAACAGGTAAAATTAGATGCACACCTCACACCTTTACGGAAGGAAACTGCAATGGACCATATCAAAATTAACAAACGAAACCACACAGGAGCTAAACACTGAAATGTGGGTGAATTCCTTTGCAGGCGGGGTATGGGGACTCAAAACTCTACATACAATAAAAGAAAAGACACAAATTCGTGACATAAAATTGCATCCTGCCCATGAAAAAAGGGAGCATAAGAAATGAAAATGACGAGTGGGGAGGGCACATCTGGGAGTTATGTGCCAATATCCCGAACATATAAAGACTCTTAACAATCAAGGTGGGGAAACAGGAGAATGGGCAAAATACAGACCATGCCTAACACACAATGTAAAAATGGGCCAGAGGCCCAGGTTCACTCACACCCAGGAAGTGCCAAGCGGACACGCAGAGGTGGACAGCTCACGGCCAGAGGCTGCGGGGACAGGCAGGCCTCACACGCCTACAGGCCGGGGCTGCACACGGTGGGGGTGGAGGGGTCAGGAGGGATCTAACGAGATTGCATATCCCTTTCCGCTGGGATCTGCAACCCCACCTCTGGGAATGTGTCCTGAGGACACACCTCCGGCAAGGGGGAGACACGTGGACAGACATCCTCGTTACCGGGCATTGCAAGCATGGAACAATCTGGAACTGCAGAGCAGTAGCCCAGACGGGGGCGTGCCTCGAAGGCTTGGTTCTGGGGGATAAGATGTGCCAGCAAACCCTGGCTCCAGAAAAGAGAGGGGGAGGGGTCAGGGACAGAGCTTCCCTTCCCCGATGTAGCACGTGACACGCAAACCTGGAGAAGGGCAGGCTGAAGAGATGGCCGAGGGCAGGGCAGTGGCTGGAAACAGCACAAAGTCCCAGGTGCCAGAGCCGCTCGTGTGGGGTTGCAGGGAGCTGCCCTGAAGAGGTCAAGGGCCCCACTGTAACTTGTTGAAAGAAACCAGGGTGGTTTTTTGGGGGTAGAAAGACCAGACCAGTGTCCTGGGGGAACAGTGTAGTGGGGTCAACAGCCGTCCAGATCTCCAGGGAGATGCCTCACACCCAGTAGGCTGCAGACGGCCGGGGTCCTTGGGCTGTTAGAGAAGAAAGGGCGAGGGGCCAATGACAGAAGGAGGGCAGGAAGGAGGGCAAGATGCAGAGTGAGGACACGGAGGTGAAGCAACTCCCTGGGTTGCGCCATTCGAGCCCATCCTGCTGTGGTTTCCACACTCGCTGGCTGTGGCCACAAACTGAAAAGCAAACTGCAGGCTCAAGGGCGCTGTAGCTGTGATGCCCCACTCCTCCAACTTCCTTCGGATGACCGGTGGGGTGTCTGTCCACCGGCCCTTGCAGAGGGCCCCTCTGGTGCACACCGTCCACCCAGCTGCAGGCAGGCAGGGTCTCTCTGTACAGGGCATGTTGGGAGCGCCAGCCTGGAGAGGCGGCTGGTGGCGAGGTGTGCAGACTGGGATGCAGAGAAGCACCTCCCAGCCCCCTCAGCAGGTCCCTGCCCCCGAGGGCCCCACTCCTCAGATGTGTGGAAAACTTGCTGTGCTGTAATGCATTTCTTTGGCAACTGTGACCCAAGAGGGAGCCAGGCCTACACTGAGAGCAGAAGATAACCGGGCTCTGGGAGGGGGACCGGCAGGCAGCTGCCCAAGCAGCCCCTGTGCAAGGCGAGGACCCCCATGCCATGCCATCCCTCGGGTGCCCTGGTACCCTTCACCCAGCTCCTCCCAATGGTTACATCTTGCAGAACTGTGGTGACATCTCAACCTGGATGCTGACGTTGGCTCCATCAGGACAGAAGGCGGTACATCAACATAGGATCCCTGCTGTGGCCTTTTATAGCCACGTCCACTTCCCTCCAGTCCCCACACCCTCCCTACCTCCTGGCAACCACTAATCTGTTCTTCATTTTTATAATCTTTTTCATTTCAACAGTATATAAACGGAAATGGAATCATATGCAGGCACACCTCGCTTTATTGCACTTGACAGATACGGCTTTTTTTTTTTTTGACAAATTGAAGGTTTGTGGCAACTCCGTGTAGAGCAAGCCTATTGGTGCTATTTTCCCAACAGTATTTGCTCACTTCTTGTCTTTGTGTCACATTTCGGTAATTCTAGCAATACTTCAAACTTTTTCATTATTATTATATTTGTGTGGTGATCTGTGGTCAGTGAACTTTGATGTTACTACTATGACTGCTGAAGGCTCGGATGATGGTTAGCACTTTTTAGCAATAAAGTATTTTTATCTTTATTTTAAAATATTTATTTATTTGTCTGCACTGGGTCTTAGTTGCGGTACACAGGATCTTTTAGTTGAGGCATGTGAGATCTAGTTCCCTGACAAGGGATCGAACCCAGTCTTCCTGCATTGGGAGCGTGGAGTCTTAACCACTGGACCACCAGGAAAGTCCCGCAATAAAGTATTTTTAAATTAAGGCATGTACGTTGTCTTTTTGACATAATGTTATTGCACGCTTAATAGTCTACAGTCCAGTGTAAACATAACTTTTATCTGCACTGGGAAACCAAAAATATGTGTGACTCACTTTATTGCAATATTCTCTTTATTTCAGTGGTCTGGAACCAAACCCTCAGTATCTCTGAGGTCTGCCTGTAGCATTCGACCTTTTCGGATTGGTGTTTTTCACTCAGCATAATTTTCTGGCGACTCATCCAGGTGGTTGTGTGTATCAATAACTCATTTCTTATTTCTTCCATCAGTGTTGTACAGTTTTCTGTGTCCAAATTCTGTATCTGTTTTGTTAGACTTGCAACATTTTGTGAAGAATTGTTTAAAATTAATTTATTTATTTATTTATTTATTTTTGGCTGTGTTGGGTCTTTGCTGCTGCACGCAGGCTTTCTCTAGTTGCGGAGAGCAGGGGCTATTCTTTGTTTTGTGGTGTGCGGGCTTCTCATTGTGGTGGCTTCTCTTGTTGCAGAGCACGGGCTCTAGGTTCGTGGGCTTCAGCAGTTGTGGTGCATGGGCTCAGTAGTTGTGACTCGTGGGCTCTAGAGTGCACGCTCAGTAGTTGTGGCACACAGGCTTAGTTGCTCTGCGGTATGTGGGATCTTCCCAGACCAGGGCTCAAACCCGTGTCCCCTGCATTGGCAGGTGGATTCTTAACCACTGCATCACCAGGGAAGTCCCTGTGAAGAATTTCAAATGATATGTATTTATTGTTAATGTACAGAAATACAATTAACTTTTGGAAAGTTTATATTATGTCCTGTGACCTTGCCAAACTCAAGTATTAGTTTTAGGAGGATTTTTATTTGTTTGTTTGTTTTTAGATTCCTTGGTATTTTCTATCTACAGTCAGGTCATCTGCAAGCAGGAGCAGTTTTATATCTTCCTTTCCTATCTGGATGCCTTTTATTTCCTTTTCTTGCCTCATTGCTCTGGCTGTTACTTCCAGCACTGTGTTGAATGAGTGGTGAGAGCAGACCCCCTTGTCTTATTCTTGACCTTGGAGGAAGAGCACTTAGTCTTTCACCATTAAGCATAATGCTAGCTGTAGGTATTGTGTAGATGCTCCTTATCAAGTTGAGGAGGTTTCTCCTTTATTTCTGTTTTTAGAATTTTTATCATTAATGAGTGTGGTATTTTGCTGAATGCTTTCTCTGCATCAATTGCTATGATCATGTGATTCTTATTCTTTAGCCCATAAATAGGGTGGATTACTGTGATTGCTCAGTAAACATTGAACCAGCCTGGCATCCCAGGAATAAATCAGCCTTGGTTATGCTGTTTATAATTATCTTTATGCATCGATGAGTTTTATTTGCTAATATTTTGTTAAGGATTAGTGTGCCTATATTTATGAGGGATAGTGTTCTGTGATTTTATTTTTTTTGTATTGCCTTTTTCTGGTTTTGAGAGCAGAGTAATTCAAACAGTATAAAACAAACTGGGCAGTGTTTCCTCCTCTTCTATTTTCTAGGAGAGATTGTATAGAAATGGTGTTAATTCTTCTTTAACAATTTTTTAGAATTCCTCATTGAAACTATATGGGCCTAGAGATTTCTTTTTGGGGAGTTTTAAAATTATGAATTAAATTTCCTTAATAGAGTTATTCAAATGATCTGTTTCATATTGGGCAAGTTGTGGTAGTTTGTGGTTTGTTTGTTTTTTTTAAGTGATTGGTTCATTTTACCTAAGTAGTCAAATTTATGTGCATACAGTTGTAATATTCCCTTATTATCCTTCTGATGTCTGCAGCATCCTAGAAATGTCCCGTTTCATTCCTGATATTGGCAATTTGTGTTATCCTTGCCAGTGCTGCTAGAGTTTTGTCAATGTTATTGATCTTTTCAAAGGATCAACTCTTTCTTCATTGATTTTCTCTATTATTTTTGTTTTCAATTTCATTGATTTCGGCTCTTATTTTTATTAGTTTCATCCTTCTGCTTGTGTTGGGTTTACTTTGTTTTTCGTTTCCTAGCATACCGGGGTTTGAGCTTAGATTATGGATTTAAGACCTTCCCTCTTTTCTAACACATATATTTAGTGCTATAAATTTCTTTCAGCACTGTTTTATCTGTTTACAAGTTTTGACCTGCGGTATTTTATTTTCACTCAGTTCAATGTACTTTTAAAAATTTCCCTTGAGATCCTTTTTTGTTCCCCCCATAGATTATGTATAAGTGTGTTACTTGGTTTCCAAGTGTTTGGAGGTTTTCCTGTTCTCTCTCTTATTGATATCTAGTTTGTATCCACTGTGGTTGGAGAATCTACTCTGCATGACTTCAAACTTCAGGAAATTGTTGAGGTTTGTCTTATGGCCCAGGATGTGGTCTATCTTGGTGTATGTTCCAAGGGCACTTGGAAAGAATGTGTATTCTGCTATTGTTGGGATAAAATGTTCACTAAATGTCAGTCAACTCCTGTTGGTTGATGGTGTTGCTGTTTCTTTTACTTCCTTGCTGATTTTTGGTCTAGTTCTTCTATCAATTGTTGACAGAAGAGTGTTGAAGTCTCTAATTGCAATTGTAGATTTGTCTATTTTTCCTTTTAGTTGTATCAGTTTTTCTTTTACATATTTTGTAGCTTTGTTGTTTGATGCATACACATTTAGGATTGCTATGTCTTCTTGGTGGATTGACCCTTTATTATTACATATTGTTAGTCTCTTTCCCTGGTAATTTTCTCTGCCTTGAAGTCTACTTCACCTGATGTAGCCCCGTATGCTTTCCTTTGATTAATATTTGTATAAAATAGATTGACATGAATTTCTTGTAGATAGCATAGAGTTGAGGCATGCTTTTAAATCCATCTGCCAATCTCTGTCTTTTCATTCAACAGTCTCGTTGTACCAAGAACTAACTTTGTGGTTCTTGGTATGATGAATGATTTTCTATTGAAGCCTGGGAATTATCATGTTATGAGACCCTGGATCTTAAAATTTTTCTGTTTTAGTTGTTTTATTTTAAAACAGCTTTCCTGAGGTATAACTGATATACAAGAAACTGCACACATTTAAAGTGTACAGTTTGATGAACAATCAAGGTAATGAACATATCCATCACCTCCAAAAGTGTCCTGCTCTTTGTCCAGTTTTGTCTTCTGACACTGCTCTGGAAGCTTGTGATGTCCAGGTTCCTCACTCAGGCTCCACCGACACCCACAGCGAATCCTTTCCTCTACTCTGGGCAGGGCCCTGAGTCCCCGTGGGGGTGGCCCCTGATTGCTGGGTGGCACAAGTCCTGGCTCCCACCTGGCCTCCTCTGACACCTCTCCCCACAGGGAGGGGTTGGGTGCCTATTACAGCTTCTTGGTGGGCTTGGGGGTTGTGCTGTGGCCTGTGCCATCGGCACATGCCTGAGAGGCCTCGGTGTGTTAGACACTGGACAATAGAAAACTACTTCTAGATCTGAGCTGAGTGTCCGCCAGGCCTGGGGCATGGTCCACCCAAGGGGCTCAGACCTGGGCTGGAACCAGAGGTTCCTTCTGGCTGCACTGCCCCCTGCCCCGCACCCCCAGGGCCTTAGGGCCGAGTGACCTCTAGAGCAGGTCCTGGGGGTGGAGGTATGTACTTCCCAGAAACCCTCCTCCAGGCTTCATTGACACAAAGGGGACTCCAGCCCGTCTTAGAGACAAGCTGTCCAGTTGGCAGGACTCCAGATCACCCAGAACTCTCTCAGAACACCTGAGAGGGAGTTACACTTGAGAGGGTCTTGCTGGACATTCAGTCCAGTTGGGGCCCAGGGAGGGGCCACTCAACCCTCAGAGGCTGGCTGGGCTCAGGACCCCGACTGGCGCCAGACACCTGGGTGTCCTGTGACACCTTCTGGAGTCGAAGAAGGGCCCCCCTCAGCACCCTGCCTCCAGCCCACGGAGTGTGATGCAGGCTGAGGAAGCCCACCTCCTCCGGGGACTCCTCTCCTTCACCCCCAGCAGCCTCTGGGATGGTGCCGTAGCCAGAAGCGGGAGGTCCAAGCATGGCCCAAGGTGGCTCAGATGACACCCCCCCCACCCCGCTGGTCCAGGTAAGTGCGCCTTTCAGGTTAAGAAAATACTCACATTCCTGTCCAAAGACAGACATAACTATCTACAAAACTATTGTGTCTGGGTTTAAATATGCTGCCAATTGCTGATATTTATAACTCAGTTAAAGGGATAAATCAAAGACCTAGAGATTTTCTTGTTCCCCAAAGACAGCCTAAGTGAGTAACTAGTTGTGTGATGCTTCAACTGGGTTCTCTGTTCTGATAAAGTGCGTTATTACAATAAACGAATCTGGGCCAGTTGGTCTCGTCGACAGGCCTTCTGCTTGTGACCTACATTCACCTCAGGGCTCCTGCTCCTCGTGAAGGTCAGGAATTGGACCTTGTGGAAGAGGTGTCAGAAGGACGTTTCTGGGAACCGTGACAGCCGTTCCAGGCGGGGCCGATGGCACCATGACTGCGTGTGGGTCCCAGGAGTGGGTGGGCCAGAGCAGGGCACGCGTGAGCCTGCACCTGCCCACTGCTGTGGGCTCCACCCGTGACTGCTTTTATGTCCTTGGGGGTCCCACAACGGCCCAGGTCCTGCACAGCCAGTGGACACCTGCTGTTTAGCCCGAGACCCTGACCAACAGTCACCAGGTGTAGAGCAAATTCTTCAAAATCCAGCAAAGCTGAGCCAACTGTGTCTGGGTCAAAGGAAAGGAGGCCTGGCCATCTGAGAAAGAGCCACATCGAATGGTCATGATGATCGTTCATTGTGACATGCTTCACGTGTGAAGCAATCCCTGGTCTCAGGGTTTACTGTGGAGCCGTCACTGGGAATGTGAGCTTGGGTTCTAGAAGGAGGTGACACAGCCGCTGTCCCAGCAAATGGCCCAACGTCACAGGCGTCACAATCGTTTCAGAGCCATTTTGACTTGACACATGCATGACCAGTGGTGCAGGTCTGGATAAGCTGTGGTCCCAGAATAGAATGTCCTCCTTCCAGAGGTGACCAGGAGAACGGCCGGGAGAGGAACTGCTGAAGCCCTGCTGCCTACAGGCTGTGGGGAACTGAGAATCGAAACAGAAACATAAGGTCCCCGACTAGCAAACACGAACCTGCCCGACCAAGCACAGTGGGCACCCTGTGTAATGCCAGATGCTCTAAAATAAGCTGTTGCGATGGTCTCAATGTCCGTGTCCCCCAGATTCATGGGTGGAAATCCTACCCCCAAGGTGATGGTGTTGAGGGGTCTTTGAGGTGACCGGATCATCAGGGTGGGGCCCGCATGCCAGATTAGTGCTCTCATAAAGGGGACCCAAGAGCTCCCTCATCCTGTGTGAGGACACAGCGAGGAGGCACCAGCCGTGGACCAGAAAGCGGTCCCCACCAGACACAAATTTCTGTCTGCTGTAGTCTGGGTGGCCTGTGGTATTCCGTTATGGCAGCTGGAACGGACAGATGGCCCTGGACAGACTGCCTGACGGTGGCACCACATGAGCTGTGTGTTCTAGAGATGGTCACTCACTCTTCTAGCAAGCTCTGTACCCCCGCCACCAAGATGTCCCATAACTAACTCTAGCCCCAAACCCTGGAAGTCCCTCCCCCAGCCCCAGAGACGCCCTTCAGATCCCGAGGTGTGCAGGCTTCTCCTGCCTTGCTGACCAGAGATGGCCCCTGGTGATCTCTGTCTGAGGGACATTGACGCTGGTGAGAGACAGAAGAAAAAAACTGAGGAAACAGAGGAAATGTGGAGCAGCATACACAAAACGCAGCTCTGAGGAGCCATAACGAAAATACCAATCAGTTTGACTTCATAAATACTTAGACTTCTCTAAGACAAAAGACACCAAAATGAAAGTTACGAGAGAACTGGCGGGCTGGGAGAAAATGTTTGGAACACACATAACAGGCAAAGCGTTGGGAGCAGAGTCCAAACAGAATCTTTCCTTTTCAGTGGGGCCTTCTGATAAGACCATAGCCCCGACTGACACCTTGATGGCAGCTTTGTGAGAGACACTGAGCAGAGGCCCCAGTGAAGCTGCACCCGACCTGACCCGCAGACACTGTGCTGTTTAAGCCACTAAGCTTGTAGCGCTTTGTTACACAGCAGTAAATAACTAATACAACTTCCTTAGTGGGATCTCAGTTCCCCAACCAGGGGTTGAACCTGGGGCATGGCAGTGAAAGCCCAGAATCCTAACCACTAGGCCACCAGGGAATGCCCCACCTTCCTAACTTGATGACTCCTGACGTACCTCACTTTTGTTTTGCTTGTTCCCAACTAGAACCTGCAGTTAACTCACAAGGGGCCAGGAGGCCTCTACCTGCCCGCCTGGAACATGCCAGACGGCCTGGCCCCTTCTACTGTCCACTTTACTTTCACAGGTCGGGAGCAGGAGAAAGAAGTGACTATAGGGGGGCCAGTCTCTGTGGTTCTGTCCACGCCTCAGTTTGAAACCTAAACAAACAAGAACAGACATCCACTGAGTGACTTGGAGCTGCAGGGAAGGAGGCAGGGGGCAGGACGGGGCTGACTGTAGACTCCAGACACGCCACAACTTCAGGATGTTCCCACGATACTGGCTGCATTTGTTAAAAATACCTTCAATTCCAAAAATTACAAAGAGTGCAACCAATCCTGTTCATTCAAGCCAAGAAAAACACACCGAGTCAAACACACTGCGTGCCTGAGGGGGGTCTACCAAGAGGAGGAGCCTGCAGGTGCCCTGCAGGCCACGCGCCGCCCCTGCACCCACACAGCAAGCCCGGCTCCCCCCAACTTGGCTGCCTCCAGGGGCTTCTGGGAAGCCCCATGCCCTCTGCCCCCTCAACTCCTGTCCAAACAGGCTCTTTTATGCCGGCAGAGTCCTCACGGGGCACCAGGAACACCCTGGGCAGGGCCGGGTCCCTTGACCCCATACCCAGGGAAGAAACCAAATCGCTGGTCTCCCTTGGTGCTCCCCTGGGGTAGGGGGCCTGATGGCTGCACAATCCCGGGCAAAGGAAAGGGAATGTCCCAGGTGAGAAGGACACGGTGGACTGAGTATGACTGTCACCTACAGCCTCTGGCCTGACCCTACAGACAGGAGATTCCGAGGCTGTCCAGGTGGCTGTGAGGCCCCAGGTGGTGCCTGGACCTGAATCAGGCCGCCATCCTCCGAGCGCCCGTGGTGCCCTCCCTCCACTGCCCACGGCCTCTGCTCCCGACCCGGCCGGTCTGTGTGATCGGCGCTCCTCATCTCCTGCTCCCCCGCAGCAAGCCCAGGGGACAACAGCTCGAAGGAACACGTCCTGCAGGAAAGGGGCAGGGTCTCTGGAAGGAGAAACTTCCTCCTGGGCTGTCCTCGTGCCAGCCCACGCCCACCTTCAGGTCGGATCTCCTGGTGGTTTGCAGTGAAGGGTGCGCCTGCCAGTGACCGGAGGTGACTGTGCCCGAGAGCCTGGGTGAGGCTGCAGGGCTGCCAGCTGAGCGGGGTCAAGGAGCACCCTGCCCACCTGCGCCTGCTCTGTGCCTGGAACCACGGCAGCCGAGCCTGCGCTGTGACCCAGCCTCTCTGGGCTCACATTTACTTTTATTTTTTAAGATGTTTTAATAGACTTTATTTTTAGAACAGTTGAGGGTCACAGCACAATGGAGCAGGAAACACAGAGATTTCCCACGTCCCCGACCCCTCAACACACAGCTTCCCCCACTAGTGACATTTATTGTAGAGCAGGACATTGAGACAATTGACGCACCTACGCTGACATGTCTTCATCACCCAGAGTCCATGTCTGCATCAGGGGTCATGCTAGTACATGCTACAGGTTTGAACAAATGTTTGATGATGTGTATCCACCATCATAGTGTCATACAGAGTAGTTTCCCTGCCCTAAAACCTTCCTGTGCTCTGCCTGTTCATCCCTTCCTCCCCCAGCCCCTGGCAACCACTGATCTTTTTACTGTCTCCATAGTTTTGCCTCTTCCAGAATGTCGTGCACTTGGAATCATACAGTCTGCAGCCTCCTCAGGTTGGCTCCTTTCTCTTGGCAATTTGCATTTAAGGTTCCGCTATGTCTTTTTATAGTTTGATAGCTCATTTCTTTTTAGTGCTGAATAATATTCCATTGTCTGAATGTACATGGTTTATTTATCCATTCACCTCCTGAAGGATGTCTTGGGTGCTTCCAAGTTTTGGCAATTACGTATAAAGCTGCTGTACACACCCCTGTGCAGGTGTTTGTGTGGACATAGTTTTCAACTCCTTTGAGTAAATAAATACCAAGAAGCGGGACTGTGGATCGTAGGGTAAGAGTGTATCCAGTTGTGTCAGGCCCTGCCAGACTGTCCTCCTATGTGGCTGGGATATTGTCCATTCCCACCAGCCACGAATGAGAGTTCCTGTTGCTCCACACACATTTGCTTTTTAAAGCAACACTTATTATTTAAAAAAATATTTTTTAAATTTTATATTGAAGTATAGTTGATTCACAATGTTGTGTTAGTTTCATCACTTATTATTTTTTTAGTATAAAATGTCTTTGTAGAAAATTTGAAAACCTAAAGGAAAACATAAAGAATAAAATGAAAATCCCTAGTGATTCCCTGACCCTTCACCTGTTCATCAGATAAACGAGCATCTCCCTGGAGGGGTGTGTTCCAGGGCCACCCAGCAACCTGCCCGACCTGTCTTCACATGGGGGAGGCTGCTGACTGACCAAACACCAAGCAGGTGCTCCCTACAAGCCGCTCTGCACGTTTAGGCAATAGGCCGTCCCACTACTGGCTGGTGCTGACAGATCCCAGCCCCATTGCCACACGCATCCTGCCAACCTGACTATAAATGCTGGCACAGCAATCTCCAGGATTCTGCCAGTCCCCTTCTGAGAGCAGTCTGGTGTTCCCAAGATGTGACCCCGTAGATGATCCAACAGTGAAACCCCGCTTCACAACTGGTCACCAGCTCAGGCTGTCACTCCCGGCCACTGGACGAACAGCTGGGGCATTTGGGGTATGATTTTATGTTTGTATTCATCTTGATAATCTAAAGGGTTTCTAAATCTTATTATTCTATTTCATTTCTAAAAGGACAAGATTGTAATATCTGGCATTTTTGTTCAAAGAGAACAAAATAATTTAGAAGTAAGTGAGTTAAGTGGGAAAACACCTTCGAATGTGCACTTCCACTCAGCCACTTTTTTAATGGAAAGTCTTCATATAAATAGAGATATTTATCTATATGTGAGAAAATATTATCTGTAGATATATGTATCTAACATCATCTATTTATCTATATCTATGAATGAGATAATATTAAATGGAACCCCATATACTCATCAGCTAATTGTTAAATTATTAACATTTTGTCATATCTGCTTCATCTCTTTTTTTCCCTTTGCTAAAGTATTTTCCAGCATGGCCCAGACACATTTTACCCTTAAATATTCTGGGACACATTAAAAGGTGAAAATTTTAAAATATGATCACAATACCCTCCTCATATCTGACAATGTAAAAAACAGTGAAACACAATTCCTTTCAATCATCCAACATCAGCTCACACCGGCTTCTCCCCAAGGGTTCCCAGGACGCCCCTCTGCCTTGAGGTATAAGTATTTTGAAATCTGGACTCCATCTTGCTCTGAGACCAGGCCCCATCTCCTAACCCCTGAGCAGAGTGAGGGCCACAGAGTCAGACACCACCCCCGTGTGGCTCCTTCTGTCCCGGGAGAAGGGAAGGTGTGGGGAGAACTTTGCCCCACCAGGCACAAATACACTCCAGCAAACCTACCCATAACCAAAAAGACATTTATTTTACTTTGGAAGAGGAGTTTAAAAAGAAACACAAATTATTTCAACCAAAGTGATTTTTTTTTTTTGCGGTACGCAGGCCTCTCACTGTTGTGGTCTCTCCCGTTGCGGAGCACAGGCTCCGGACGTGCAGGTCCAGCGGCCATGGCTCACGGGCCCAGCCGCTCTGCGGCATGTGGGATCCTCCCGGACCGGGGCACGAACCCGTGTCCCCTGCATCGGCAGGCGGACTCTCAACCACTGCGCCACCAGGGAAGCCCCCAAAGTGATTTTTATGTTACCAATATCTTATCTATAAGGAAAATGGTCCATATCTACTCCTTAGAACCCTCACGCTCTGCAAGACACATTTCAAATGGGGCACCCTGTAGAACAGGGTTCCCTCATGATTCCTCCAGTCAGCCAGATCTCTCTCTCTTTGGTTTGGATTTTCATTTTTTTTAAATGGCATGTAATTCATACATCATAAGATTCAAACATAAGATTCCCAAGTGTACAATTTATGGTTGTTAGCATATTTTAAAAGTTGTGCAACACCATGGGACTTCCCTGGTGGCACAGTGGATAAGAATCCGCCTGCCAGTGCAGGGGACACGGGTTCGATCCCTGGTCCAGGAAGATCCCACATGCCGTGGAGCAACTAAGCCCATGCGCCACAACTACTGAGCCCGCGCTCTAGAGCCCATGAGCCACAACTACTGAAGGCTGCGTGTCTAGAGCCCATGCTCCGCAACAAGAGAAGCCACCGCAATAAGAAGCCCGCACACCACAAGGGAAAGTAGCCCCTGCTCGCCGCAACTAGAGAAAGCCCGCATGCAGCAACGAAGACCCAATGCAGCCAAAAGTAAAAAAAAAAAAAAAAAGTTACGCAACACCATAAGCTATCTAATTCCAGAATTTTTTCATCACCTCTCAAAAAGCTCTGTAACCAGCTGTCACTCCGCATTCTCTCCTCCCCCAGGCCCTGGCAACTGCTAATCCACTTCCTGTCTCTGTAGCTTTGCCTACTCTGGACTTTTTGATGTAAACGGAAACACAATATGTGTCCTTTTGTGTCTGGTTTCTTCCAGTTCAGCATCATGTTCTCAAGCTTTATCCATGTTGCCACATGAATCAGGACTTCGTTCCTTTTTATGACTGAATAATATTTCATCGTGTGCCTATGCAACACTTTGTTTATCCACATTTCTGTTGATGGATGTTTAGGAGGTTTCCATGTTTTTGGCTTTTGGGAATAGTGTTATGAACATTTGTGTACAAGTGTTTGTGTGGACACATGTTTTCAGTTCTCTTGGGTGTATGCCTAAGAGTGGAATGCTGGGTTTTAAGGTAACTCTGCATTTAACTTTTTGAGTAACTGTCAGATTGTTTTCCAGAGCAGCCGTGCTGCTTTACATTCTCACTAGCAATGTGTGAGGGTTCCAATTTCTCAACATTCTTGCCAATATTTATTATTGTGTATCTTTTTTTTTTTTTTTAATAAATTTATTTATTCATTTATTTATTTTTGGCTGTGTTGGGTCTTCGTTTCTGTGCGAGGGCTTTCTCTAGTTGTGGCAAGCGGGGGCCACTCTTCATCGCGGTGCGCGGGCCTCTCACTGTCGTAGCCTCTCTTGCTGCGGAGCACAGGCTCCAGAGGCGCAGAGCTCAGTATTTGTAGCTCACGGGCCCAGCTGCTCCGTGGCACGTGGGATCTTCCCAGACCAGGGCTTGAACCCGTGTCCCCTGCATTGGTAGGCAGACTCTCAACCACTGCGCCACCAGGGAAGCCCTATTGTGTATCTTTTTGATTAAAACCGTCCTAGTGGGTGTGAAATATCTCATGGTGGCTTTGATTTGCATTTTCCTGACAGCTAATTACGTTGAGCATCTTTTCATGTGTTTATGACCATTTTTATATCTTCTTTGGAGAAATGTCTATTCAAGTCCTTTGCCTGTGTTTGAAATGGGTTATTTGTCTTCTTATTGCGGAGTTGTAGAAGTTCTTTATATATTATGAATACAAATCCCTCAGGCCTGCATGATGAGATTTGGTTTCACCCTCTGAGCTGATGATCAGCTTTGCTCGTGGGCCTGTGGGCTCCCCGGCCGCACTCCAGCCTGAGAGCTACACGGGTGGGGAGCGGGCCCTCAGCAGCTGGGGTCTGGCTCCCGGCCGGCCCGCCTGGCAGGGTTGGGCGAGGCTCAGGTGTGTCTGGGGAGGTGGGCCAGGGAATGGGGGAAGGCCCTTCTGAGGTGCCCCCAACCAGCACCCAGAGCGGGGGTGGGGCGGTGTCCTCGGACACACTCGGAGGCACAGAGCAGCACCTGACCTGGGAGGGTCTGACGATCTGCTGCTCCAAAGACCCAGTGCCAAGTGGGACGCGGAGCAGCCCAGCCCCCCCGAGGACACGGGTCTGAGGTGAGGCACGCTGAAGATCCCAGACCCCTTGTGAGAAGGCGCCTACGCCTTCTCACTGAGCCCTCACGTGGTCGTCCCTGTGTGTGTCTGGGCCCTAATCTCCGCATCTTATAAAGAACCTGCCATATCGGAACAGGGCCCACCCTGAGGACCTCATTCAACTCCAGTGCAGTCACACGCTGAGGTCCTGGGAGTCAGGACAGATGAATTTTCGGAGGACACAACACAGCCCATAACAACGTGACCTTCATCTCGTCCGCGCACAGCACCCGACACACAACACAAACTCACGCGTGTAACAGAAACGGTGTGCGGTAACGATCACGCTGTGACCCCAGGAATCACCAACTTCCAAGGAGAAACTCCGCGCATCCCGCGCGCATATCACCACTAGAGGGCGGTGTGCGCTCGTGAACGGAGGCCAGGACCCTCCGCGCTCACTGAAGGGCCCAGGCCAATTTCATTTTTTTTTTTTTTTTCAATTGAAGTATAGTTGATTTACAATGTGGTGTCAATCTCTGATGTACAGCAAAGTGACTCAGTTATACACATATATACATTATTTTTTTAATATTCTTTTCCATTATGCTTTATCACAGGATATTGAATATAGTTCCCTGTGTTATACAGTAGGACCTTGTTGTTTATCCATCCTATATACAATAGTTTGCATCTGCTAATCCCAAACTCCCAATCCTTCTCTCCCCGCCCCTTGGCAACCACAAGCCTGTTCTCTATGTCTGTGAGTCTGTTTCTGTTCCATAGATAAGTTCATTTGTGTCGTATTTCAGATTCCACATATAGGTGATATCATATGGTATTTGTCTTTTTCTGACTTACTTCACTTAGTATGATCTCTAGTTGCATCCATGTTGCTGTGAATGGCATTATTTCATTATTTTTTTATGGCTAGCATTCCATTTTATATATGTACCACATCTTTATCCATTCATCTGTCGATGGACATTTAGGTTGTTTCCATGTCCTGGCTATTGTTAATAGTGCCACTATGAACATTGGGGTGCATGTATTTTTTTCAATTCAGAGGCGACCTTCTGAGTGTCCCTGTCCCTCTCCCTCTCCATGCCCTGTGACCTCACTGAAGGCACCTGCTGACCCAGCATCTCTGGAGCGGACCCGGGCACCTCCTGTCCGCAGCAAGGGGAGAGGCTCCTGCCATGCACATGCCCTGTGGGATGGTCCCCGTGTCCTGGAGGTGGATCACAGGTACTGACACAGTACAGATTCCAGAAAGACTCAGGGAAGAGTGATTCCAAGCAGTGGTGTCATCACTAGTAGCCCCGGCAGTCAGTCAGGAAGGGACCTCTGCCCCTTCTCTTGACCCTCCTGCCCCAGCCTGCAGCCATGCCTCCCCCTGACCCAGGACTCCCAATGCCGCCTCTCGTTCAGTGACCCTTAACTTCGTGCTGTGCAGTGCAATCAAGGTGGCCACTGCGGGTGGTGACCTGGGGGTCTGGGGAAGCTGTATGTAAGCCCAGTTTTCTCCAAGAGGCCGCTGTCTACCTGTGCTCTCAGGGGAGCAGGCTCCCATCACAGCATCTGGCTGGTTTCACAAACTGTTGCAAGGTCTGGGATTCAGGGCCCCCACGCACCCCCATCAGATTGGCCTCCGCCTCGAGAACTGGTGGGTCCACTGGCTGCAGGCGGGGTGCCAGTCCCCGTGAGCACACGGGGCCACCAAACGTGCCGGGAGCCTGAGGGAAACTAAAGGGAAACTGTTGGCTATAATGACTCCGGATTTCAGCCAAGCCTACTCCAAGGGTAAAAACGTAAATAAATAAAATGCTAACTTTCACAAAGGCAAGAGGCTTTCAGATTTCTAAAACACCCCTCTTTGCACCCATGCTCACGGCAGCATCATTCACACCAGCCAAAATGTGGAGGCAACCCAGGTGTCCACAGACAGAGGAACAGAGAAACACAGTGGGATCCACACAAAGGAATATTATCCAGCCTTGGAAAGGAAGGACATCCTGACACATGCCACTTGGATTGACCCTGAGGACAGTGCGCTAAGTGCCATGAGCACATCACAAGAGGAGGAGCCCTGCGTGATTCCACGTGTGTGAGAGGTCCCTGGAGGAGTCAGGTTCCCAGAGACACAAGTGGGACAGTGGGGGCCGGCGCTGGGGAGGGAGACAGGGAGTCAGTGTCCAATGGGGACAGAGTGTCAGTTCGGGAGAAGGAGAAAGTTCTGGAGGTGGATGGTGGGGATGGTCGCACAACGATGTGAATGTACTTAATGCCACTGAACCGTGCACTTTAAAATGGCTAAAACACTTAATTTTATGTTATGTATATTCTACCATAATAAAAAATGACAATGTCAAAGAGTCCCCCTCTTCGGGAGGTGCTCCATCAGAAAGGACCCTGAGGCCCTCGGCATGCTCCCCACCTGGTCCAGCTCTTCGCCCCTTTTCCTTCCCACCATCTGAACAGCACCCCACCTGCGAGGTGCCCACACATTTCAGCTCCAAGTGCGATGCTCTTGGACCCTCACCCTGGCTCAGCCTTCAAGGGCAGTGCCCCACCTGCTGTGCGGTCGTCAGGACCTCGGGCCGCAGGTCCATATGGTAAACGCTGTCCTGTGATCAGACCTGGCACAGCCTGCGCGCCGCAGGCCAGGCCCTCCCAAACCCGCCACCAACCCCACCACTGGCACCGGCACTGGCACCGAGTGCGCGGAGGGGCTTTCACTCGTGGATGCCGGCCTGGCTGCCAGGCTGGGGGATGCCTAGGGATCAGTACAGCTGAGCGTCCTGCCAACGCCCCGGGCGGGTTTCGGGGCTTCTCACACGAGAGGGTGGTAACAGGGCTGCACACTGTCACCCACAGAGCCCGGGCAACCGCAGGCAGGCAGCCCAGCACTGGGAACAAGCACAGGAGAAGAGAACAGCATTTAACTTGACAGAGATCTCGGTGATAAAAAGGCAAGTGGAACAATGGGGGGAAAGCCAGGACCAGGGGCGCAAGAATAATCCAACGGGGCTCTCAACCCAGCGCTTTCCTGAAGGGAAAAGAAACGCTAGGAAAACAAACTCTATTTCGTGGCGGCAACAATGAAACAATCTCAATTCTCCTGGGCTCCGTATTATTGGCCTCCAGAGGCTCTGTGTTTCTCAAGATTAGCCTTCCCTTGAGAAATGAGAAGAAAAGAAGAAATAGCAAATATTAGTTCCCCTCTCATGAGGTCACTCCTTGGAGCCGTCTTCTCCGGGGCCAGCTCTGCACAGTCCAGCATGTGATCCTGGAGGCCAGACCCTCTCAAGTCAGTGGGGGAAAGGCTGACAAAATACTCTTGAATTCCAGTGAAGCAAAACAGGAACGGTCCCCAGCCGTGCTTCCTCCCCAGCATCATTGCAGGAGCTCCTTGGGCTCAAAGAACGGAACCTGGGCACCCGCCCCCCACGTCGTGGGGCAGCAGGTGGGCCAGCAGGGCCAGGACTGATTTTCAGTCCTGATTAGTCATTGTGTGCGAGAGAGATATTTTCAGCTGAAATAATAGACAAGAGTTTCCCTAGAGAAAATATACACGCTCATTTTTTGGAACCACTTAACACAACCCTGTACCAAGTAAAGGTACATTTGGAACAACATGACACATTTCTCTACTTGGAAGAATGGCTGGTACAAATTGATGTCATCACAATGAAGATGAATGTGCCTGTTTTATGAGGCTCCCAGGCCACAGGTGAACGGCGAGCCATTGTTATCCAACTGGTTAATATTATTTTTACATAAATCAAGGTAACGCCTAACAACTGCCGAGCCTCTAAATCAACCCGCCTTTTCCTATTTGGAACATAAAGTTGGGCTGCAGCCAAGAGCTTCGGGAAACAGAGGGCTGCGAGCGGCATCTCAATGAGGATCATACTGTTCATGGCCGGATGTGGGCTCTCGGCTCTCAGCCACTTGCCCAAGTTACTAGCCAGCCTGGGAGAGCTTCGCGTGGACACTGCCAGTGACGCAGTGCTGCTGGGGTTAATGCCTACTTGGGCAGTGACGCTAGGAGAAAGGGAGTGGGAGGGGACGGCCGTGTCAAAGTGCCGCAGTCTCGGGCTGAAACAACAGTCATGTCTGAGATCAAGGTGTTGGTGGGAATAGTTCCTCCTGAGGCCTCTCTCCTGGGTGTGTAGATGCTGTCTTCTCGCTGTGTCCTCACGTGGTTGTCCCTCTGTGTGTCTGCGTCCATCATATAAGAACACCAGTCATATTGGATTAGGACCCACCCCAGTGGCCTCGTTTTAACTTTAGAGGCCCATCTCCAAATGCAGTCCCATTCTGAGACACTGGAGGTTAGGACTTCAACACATGAATTTGGCAGCAGGGGGTGGGGTAACACAATTCAGCCCATAACCAGGGGGCACAGGAAAACACTGGCATCTTTTTGCTGTTGTAAAAGAAGATGGAAAGGAATGGACAGTTCCCGACTCCCTGCTGTTCTTTCCACTCTGGCTCAGAAACAGCAGCAGAGCAGGGAAGAGAAAGGAGGGCGACAGCAACAAGAAATTGAGTGAATTTTTTTTTAATTTTTTGCTACTCTATATTATTTTCCCTTATAAAAGAGGAATAGAATAAAATAGATAACTAATAAGGACGTACTGTATAGCACAGGGATCTCTACTCAATACACTGTAATGACCTATATGGGAAAAGAATCTAAAAAGGAGTGGATAAAAATAAATAAATAAATAAAAAGGAGTGGATATATGTATAACTGATTCACTTTGCTGTACAGCTGAAACTAACACAACATTGTAAACCAACTATACCCCAATAAAAATTAAAAAGGGGGGGAATAGATATGATGAAAATAATTGTAAAAGATACAGAAAAGCAGCAATAACAATTATCTTTATTTCTTTTAGATCTAGGGCTTTTTTGAGGTACAAAAGACACACAACATTATATTCGTTTCAGGGTTGCAACATAATGATTGGATGGTTGTAAGTATTGTGGAATGATCACAGCAAGTCTAGTTAACATCTGTCATCATACGCACTTATGGAATTTTTTTCCTTGTAAGGAGACCTTTTTTTTTGCAGTACTTGGGCCTCTCACTGTTGTGGCCTCTCCCGTTGCGGAGCACAGGCTCCGGACGCGCAGGCTCAGCAGCCATGGCTTACAGGCCCAGCCGCTCCGCGGCATGTGGGATCTTCCCAGACCGGGGCACGAACCTGTGTCCCCTGCATCGGCAGGCGGACTCTCAACCACTGGGCCACCAGGGAAGCCCCAAGGAGACCTTTTAAGATCTACTCTCTTAGCAACTTTCAAATATGCAGCACGGTGTTATTAACTATAGCTGCCATGCAGTACACTCCATCCCCAGGACTTATTTATTTTATAACTAGCAGTTCATACCTTTTCTCCCTCACCTGTTTCGTATACCCGTCAGCAGCCACCAATCTGTTCTCTGTATCTATGAGCTTGTTTTGTTTTTTTAGATTCTACGTATAAGTGGATTTTTCTTTCTATGTCTGACTTATTTCGCTTTAAATAATGCCATCAAGATCCATCCATATTGTCACAAGCGGCAAGATTTCACTTTTTCTTATGGCTGAATAATATTCATGTATATATATGAATATCATATGTGGGGCTTCCCTGGTGGCGCAGTGGTTAAGAATCCGCCTGCCAATGTAGGGGACACGGGTTTGATCCCTGGTCTGAGAAGATACCACATGCTGCAGAGCAGCTAAGCCAGTGTGCCACAACTACTGAGCCTGCGCGCTACAGCCCGCGAGTCACAACTACTGAAGCCTGCGCACCTACAGCCTGTGCTCCACAACAAGAGAAGCCACTGCAACAAGAAGAGTAGTCCCCGCTCGCCACAACTAGAGGAAGCCTGCGCACAGCAACAAAGACCCAATGCAGCCAAAAATAAAAAACAAACAAATAAATAAATAATATATATATCATATGTATACTACATCTTCTTTACCCATTTATCCACTGATGGACACTTACATTGTTTTTACACTTTGGCTATTGTAAATAATGCTGCAACGAACATGGGGGTGCATGTATTTTTTTGAATTAGTGTTTTTGTTTTCTTTGGATAAATGTCCAGAAGTGGACTTGCTGGACCATATGGTAGTTCAATTTTTAGATTTTTGAGCAACCTCCATACTGTTCTCCATAGTGGCTGCAGCAGTTTACATTCCACCAACAGTGCACAGAGATTCCCTTTTCTCCACATCCTCACCAACACTTGTTATATGTGTTCTTTTTAAGGACAGCCATTCTGACAGGTGTGAGGTGATATCTCATTGTGGTTTTGATTTGCATTTCCCTGATGATTAGTGATGTTGAGCAACTTTTCATGGGCATGTTGGCCACCTGTATGTCTTAGAACGAGGTTACGAACGTTTATTTTCCTGGGAAATTATCCATTTTAATGAGATGTTCAAATGTATTAGCATATAGTCATGGGTTGCTGGCTTCCCTGGTGACGCAGTGGTTGAGAGTCCGCCTGCCGATGCAGGGGACACGGGTTCGTGCCCCGGTCTGGGAAGATCCCACATGCCGCGGAGCGGCTGGACCTGTAAGCCATGGCCACTGAGCCTGCGCGTCCGGAGTCTGTGCTCCGCAACAGGAGAGGCCACAACAGTGAGAGGCCTGCGTACCGCAAAAAAAAAAAAAGAAAACTCATGGGTCGCACTCTCTTATTATTTAAAAATGTTTGCTGTATCACACCTGCCATCACCCCCTACTTTTCAACCTGGCAGTGAAGATCCTAGGCCATGTCAAAGGTCCGCTACAGGGTGTGAGAGTTAGAAAGGGACAGATAGGGGTAGACTCGTGTGGCAGGTGATGGCTGGTTGATTGTCAAAGGGAGTGAAAAATTTCCCAAGATCAATGTTCAAAATTCAATTGCATTCATACTGACCAGCACAAATTATTAGAAAATGTAGTTTTATAGAATCACAGACATACAGAACAGACTGAAGGTTGCCAAGGGGGAGGGAGCTGGGGGAGGATGGAGTGGGAGGTTGGGGTTAGCAGATGTGAGCTTTTATAGACAGAATGGATAAAGAACAAGGTCCTACTGTACAGCACAGGGAACTATATTCAGTATCCTGTGATAAACCATAAAGGAAAATAATATTTAAAAAAAGAATGTATATATATATATATATATGTATAACAGAATCACTTTGCTGTATACCAGTAATTAACACAACACTGCAAATCAACTCTCTGCAATTAATTAATTAATTTAAAAAATAAAATTAACTTGAAAAAAAGAAAATGTAGTTTAAAAAAAATCCTTTACCATAGCAACCCATTTTAAAGGTACTTAAGGATAAATCTTAAAAACACTACGTAAGGCCTTTACAAATAAAATAATAAAATTTTACTGAAAACATAAACAGCCTAATAACATTAAAAAATAGCAAGACTCAACATTACAATCATGTTTGTTCTGCACAAATTTCTCTCTAAGTTCAAAGCAACTGCCATCAGAACCTCGATAGGATTTTCAGTGGGACTTCATAGGCTGATCCCAAAATGTGCAGTGAGAGAGCAAACTGCCAAGAAGCGCCCAGCCTGTTCTAAAGAGCAAGGTGGGAGGTCCCCACCGGATGTAACGATGGACCCAGAAGCTGAAATCACTGGGAGCCACCCCAGCACAGGATGGACAAGTGGTCCAATGGTGAATGGAGTCTGGGGTCAGTGCCGAGGACGCCTAGAACGTGGCGGAGGGCCACCGGGCACTGTCGTCCGCAGGGGGAGAAGGGACTTTGGTTGACGTTCTGAGACAGTGGGCTACCCACGTGGGGAAAAACGGAACTGAATCTCCACCTCACAACTTACCCCAAAACACCTAATGCAAAACCTGACCCCCTGCAGAAGAAAACCCGGACGGCTATCTTTATAACTTTGGGCAGAAAAAAATACAACTTCTTAACTAAAACACCAAAAGCGCAAAGCAAGCTGATAAAGAAGTCTACACTCAACTTTAAAAGGTCTATATATTAAAAGACACTAAAAAGCAGTGAAGAGACGGGCCACAGCCTGAGAAAATATCTGCAGGGGACAGAGCCAACAAAGCACAGGACCCAGGCCAGCCAAAGAACCCTTGCAGACAAATAAGAAAAAGACCACAATCCAACAGAAAAAAGGGGAAATGTGAACTGGCAATTCACAGGCTGGAAACGGAATGGCCAATAAATACAGGAAAAGGCAGCTCTCACGCCTCCTGCTGGGAGGTGATCTGGAGCAGCCCTGGCTGGGCTGGGCAAGTCGTGTTTTTTTGTTTTTTTTTTTGTTTTTTTTTTTTTAATGTGTTTTTTAATTTTTTTTTTTTAATTAATTAATTTATTTATGGCTGTGTTGGGTCTTCGTTTCTGTGTGAGGGCTTTCTCTAGTTGTGGCAAGCGGGGTCCACTCTTCATCGCCGTGCGTGGGCCTCTCACTATCGTTGCCTCTCTTCTCTGTGGAGCACAGGCTCCAGACGCGCAGGCTCAGTAATTGCGGCTCACGGGCCCAGTTGCTCCGCGGCATGCGGGATCTTCCCAGACCAGGGCTCGAACCCGTGTCCCCTGCATTCGCAGGCAGATTCTCAACCACTGCGCCACCAGGGAAGCCCGCAAGTCGTGTTTTAATGCAGACGTACCCTGTACCCTCGGGAACCTGTTGCCTGCCCCAGAGGGCTGAGTTGCTTCCCTAGACAGGCAGACAACTGGAATCTTCTGTCGGCCCGTCCGCAGGGAAAAGAGTGAACAGACGTGGCAGCCCAGCCCAGGGCTGGCATTCCTGTTGTCAACAGACAAAATTCAAATGAGTACAATTTAAAGATCTAATTGGTTTTATTCAATGATTCATGAATCATGCAGCACCCCACCTAGCAGACAGGAGCTCTGAGGGGCTGCACACAAGGCAAGACTTTTATAGGCAGAAGGCAGCAAGACCAGGAAGTTATACTCTGTCAGGAGCAGGTTGGCTGTTTCCGGGTCACTTTACTTTAGGGGAGGGCGGGGGTCTCTCAGCCAGATGACCTCACCAGTGCTCATCAGGGGATCCCTGAGTGGCTGGCTTAAGATCCCATTTCTGGGAGAGCCAAGGGTATGATGAAGTCAGATCTCAGTCTGGTGGTGTGGGCTGTGTTGTCTTGTTTTCAACCCTGTTGTGCTCTGAGAGGACCAGGCCCCCAGCACGTGCCCCAGGAGCTGAGCGTCCAGCGGCCCCACCCTGAACACGAGGGGCTAACTCACTGTGGGGAAGGGGGTGCTGCAGAGGGAGAAGCAGGTGCAGACGTAGGTGCAGGTGCAGGTAGAGACAGACACATGGTCTACACCCAGGGGTACGTACCACGGAGGGGTATGAGCCCAGGAACCAGCAGCACAAACACACACAGGACAGTGACACAAAATTCAGGTCACACCTGATCACTCCGGGGGGGCTCTGGGATGCTGCCTGTGTTTGTAGTATTTTACTTCTTAAGCTGGATGGGGGACACACTATGTTTCTGAGATAAGCTTTTTATCTTCTGTTTTTCTTCTTTTTGCTCTGATCTACTTCATATAAATAATGATTAGAAAACCACAGTATGAGTGTGGGCCCCTGGAGCCCCAGGCTGACACGCAGCCCCGGGCGGGGCCTGTGAGGGGCAGGAGGTGGCCGGGGAGGGGCAATGGTGGGAGCTCATTTTTGAAGAGCACATCGCTCTGTTGATTTTATCTTTTAAAAGCTGCCCAAGTTCATGCAGGATGAAGCAGGCTCCGAAGGCTGGCTACACAACCTGCACTCCTGAGCTGGACACTTAGACATGGTTCAGATGACACACTCACACCATGTACATTTCCCACAATTAAAAGAAAAGAAAAGAGGGGCTTCCCTGGTGGCGCAGTGGTTGAGAGTCCGCCTGCTGATGCAGGGGACACGGGTTCGTGCCCCGGTCCGGGAAGATCCCACGTGCCGTGGAGCGCCTGGGCCGGTGAGCCATGGCCGCTGAGCCTGCGCATCTGGAGCCTGTGCTCCGCAACGGGAGAGGCCACAACAGTGAGAGGCCTGCGTACCACAAAAAAAAAAAAAAAAGAGAGAAGAAAAAAAGGCAGAGACCCCGAGTTTACAGCCCAGCTGGTTTGTCCTCTGCCTCCTGCCCTGTTTTCGTGTCTTCCCCGAATGTCAATTCACTGACCCGCCGCACACTGAGGTCTCCGAGGAGGCAGCGTGGCAGCCAGTCACCACGTGGAGACACGGGGACATGAGACACGGATGCTGTGAGTGCCGGGTGACGGGCAGCAGATGGCCAGCGAGAGGGACATACCACTCAGGACCTGGCACCACACAGACCGTGACCCTGGCCCTCTTGGGAGCTAGACCTGACCCCGACCCAACATCTTCCGAGAAAAGGAGCCAAAACACCAGCAAAATCATCAAAGCCAGTGTTAGAAAAGCTAATTTTAGGGAAGAGAACTGAAGTGGAAACTTTGGTCTCTTCCCGCCCCAGCCATTGAAGGCCCTAGAAGCAGCTGAGGCTTAGAAGGACAGTTCTGGCCCCCAGGAGCTCCCCCTGCACCCTGACCCCAGGAGCAGCCAGCACAGGGCTGACGCACCACCCCATGCTGTCTCCGTGCTGTCCCGTGGTGCAGAGTGGCCACCTACCCAGCCCTTGCACACACATCGCCTTGGATGTGGTGCATCCTGAGCTCCTGAGACTCAGCCGCCATTGGCGTGTGTCACAGATAAATCCTGCTCATCCTTTAGGTGTGACTTCCTCAGAGGGACCCTCCCCCATCTGGATGCGCCCCCCCCTTCCGTCAATATTGACATGATGTGTCATCCCCCACCCAAGGCGCTCTCGTCACCTGGCCCATTGGGTTCTGTCTCCTAAGTGCCTAGCAGAAATAATTACAGATAAATGAAAAAGCGAGGCTCTGAAAGAGAGACTCGTGCACTGTCACTCAGCAAATCCTTGGAGGTGAGGAGACCCAGCCACACGGGCACTGGGCTGGACACAGCTTTTCAGGAACCTACTGCCCATTAAGCCGACTGCACTGTTTTCCATGTTGAGCACATTCAGGGAAAGTGTTTTTGGCTCAAGGCTGCGGCCCTCACTTCGGGAACCTTCCCCCACCCTGCCCCGGAAGCACCTGGGCTGACATCACTCCCCTGTCACCCAGCAAGGACGGGGCATCCTGTACCTTGTCCTCCAAAAGCAAACAGAGAAACTCTGCTGCAAACAGCATCTCTCCACACTCCTGATGGCACCTCGTTCCAGGTGGGGAGAGGGCCTGGCCCCGTCGGGCACAAGGAGGCCGACTCGGTCCTGCCAAGTGGGACCAGCCACTTGGAGATCAAGGAGGGGCCTCCTCTCCCCTAGTGACACCGAAGTGTGGCCGGTGGGAGGGACTGACGGAAAAGGTTACTTTCCGGAAAGCGGAACTTTCCGGAGCTGGAAATGTTCTCTCTGGACAGTGGTTACCTGTCAGAACTCCTCTAGTGATTTCACTGGATGCAAATGATGCCTTATTTAAAAACAAAACTAAAACCACCACAAGTCTATTAAGATGGCTACTATTAAAAAAAACAACAACAGAAAATAACAAGTGCTGACTGGGATGTGGAGAAATTGGAACCCTGTGCGCTGCTGGTGGGAATGAAAAATGGTGCAGCTGCTATGGAAAACAGTATGGCAGTTCCTCAAAAATTAAAAATAGAATTATCACATGAGCCAACAGTTCCACTTCTGAGTATAACCCCAAATAACTGAAAGCAGGGTCCTATGAACCCATGTTCATAGCAGCATTATTCACGATAGCTAAGAGGTGGAAGCAACCCAAGGGTCCATCTATGGATGAATAATGAAGCAAAATGTACCAACATAACAAGCAAAATAAACACACAGTGGAATATTACTCAGCCTGAAAGAGGAAGGAGATCCTGGCACCGGCTACAATACAGATGATCCTTGAGGACACGATGCTCAGTGAAATAAACCAGACCCAAAAGACAAATATTGTGTGATTCCACTTATATGAGGTCCCTGGAGTCATCCTATTCATAGAGACAGAAAGTAGATGGTGGGGGCCAGGGGCTGGGGGAAGGGGGAGGGGGAGTCAGTGTTTGACGGGGACAGAGGGTCAGTTTGGGAAGATGAAAAAGTTCTGGAGATGATGGTGGTGATGGCTGCACAACAATGTGAACGTACTCGACGCCACTGAGCTGTGCACTTAAAAACGGCTAAAACAGTAACTTTAACGTTATGTGTATTTTACCACAATAAAAAAATGGAAACAAACACATGAACAAAAGCCGAAAACTAAATAACGAAAAGCAGAGTGATGGCAAACAGATGTCTCTGAGCAGTACAGCCCAGCTCTGCTGCCAGCAGCGGCCCCTGGGAACCGTGGTGCTCAAGTGTGTGGAACATTTTTGAAGAAAGGATATTTTAATGGACTAGTGTCCAGGCAGAGGGCCAGGGGAGCTGCGTCTTTGGATTTCTGGCTGGATCCTGTACAGTTTTGATGCATTAAGCAACCATTGCAACTTCTGATAATAATCTGACTTTCTTGTCTACTGAGGAGATAATTCTACAACTGACCTGGGCTTCCTGTAAATTAATAAATTTGCATCATGATGTTTTGTTACATGTAAAATTTCAGACACTCTGAGCTTGAAAAAAATGAGTTTCCCGGTTTTCAAAGTTGTAAACTAGACCCCAGACTTTACGCCCGACTTTAAGAGTAAACATTTAATAATTATTTTATGGTTGACTGTGAAATCTCTATGTCACATGAAAGGCACTCAGTAAACATCCATCAGAGGGAAAAAATGATTAAGGCAATAAATTTTATGTTGAGTAATGTACCACAATTTTTTAAAGACATACAGTGAGGGGGCAGAGGGTCTGTGCAAACCCACCCCATCCTCATCCACTTTTCACCCACAGGCTGAGGGGGGCAGAAGTCCCCTCTGCTCCGGCCCCTCCCTATGAGTCTACTTTCTGAGGAAGTGTCCGCCATGGCCCAGAGAGCTGACCACGTGAGACGCTACCACTGGCCCGAATCTCTGTCACCGCGGGCAGGAGGCCTCTCTGCCTGGATTGGGAAGGGCCAGACAGGAAGCGTTTCCAGCTCTGCAGACCACAGGTGTGGCGAGAGGACAGCCGTGTATGACTGTGTCCCAGCATGGCTTTGTTACAGACCCTGATGTCGGAGTTTCATGTAATTTGCAGGGGTCGTGAAATCTCCTTTCAGTTTTTTCATGTAATGATGCAGCAGCCACTCTGAGCTCCGGAGCTGGGGGCAGGTGGTTGGTGTCCAGCCTGCGGTGTCCCTCCCCACCACTCCCCAGGGACCGGCCTGGGCAAAGTATGAAGCCACAGTGACATCAGCTGCAGAGGAAGCAGTGTAGACAAACGAGAGGCTGCAGGGCCAAGGGTCAGCGGCCATGCACGTGCAGCCTGGCCCCGCGCCCGGGCCTGGCGTTGTCACTCGGAGAGCAGCTGCCCCCAAACACACGAGAACTGGTTCATGTCCGTGTAGACCTGCAGTGGACCTTTGCCCTAGAAAATTAACCCAGAAATGGCACAAGCCAGCCGCTGTCCCCAGGAAGGAAAGTCACGCTCGGCACACATGCTGGGCCTCCCGCAGGTGCGCACACAGACGCCCCCCCCACCCCTGTCCCGTAATGATGCCCGGTGACAAAGGCTCGGACACTCGGGTACCATCCCAGGCACGGGGCAGCCAGCCCTCCACCCCTCCTGCCTCCTCCGAGCACACCTGCCGCAGGGGCTCTGAACCCCAGACCACACCCATCGCCAAATGCAGCAGCATCTCCACTCGGACCCTTCTGGTCGAGATTCAGAAACACACCCTTGATTTAACTTCTCTGTGCCTGTTTTCTCACCTGCCAAATGGGAATGAAATATCTACGCCCCTCATGGGTCCTCATGGGGACTGGGACAAAGCCTGGGAGAGCCCCCCACCACCCCTGCCCCAGTCAAGGGTGCAGGTTAATCGGCTCTCCCTGCCCCTCCCGTGAGACAAAGGCCCCGAAGGATGAGAGCTGCATGCAGCCAGCAGGCTTTAGGCCAGTGCCTGGCACCCAGGCGCTTCACCCATGCCACCCATGACTACTACAAAGAAGACTGGCCTCCGACAGACCCCCCCCTCCTTGGAAGGGGGACAGCTGTCCTTAGAGCTTCACCCAGGGCTGCCCAAGCCTCGTGGTCCTCCCGCAGCAGGAGGAATTCATCCGGGCCACCAGGGACCCACTCTGCATCTGAACATGTTGCCTGAGATGGCGCCTGGGAGGCAGGGCCCCGCCGGAGCCCACTTCCTGGGTAACGGGAGGGAGCATGGGGGCGGGGGTTGGTGGGTAGGGGGCAGCGCTGCTCGGGGGGAAGATGGAAAAGTGTGGGAGATGCAGCTGCACGATGTGTGAGTGTGCTTAGTGCCGCTGCACTGTACGCTTAGAAGTGGTAGGAATTGTCAATTTTACGTTATATAAATTTTACCACAATAAAAAAAAAACAAGAAGAAAAAGTCAACATGGGGGAAAATATTACAAAAAGAGTGTCCAGGAGCACTTCCAAGGTCATACTTAGATTTTTGCTTCCTCAGCCAGGAAACATGTAACTTTGCATTTGATTTATTCTGTTCCCTTCTTATCAGCAGTTCCCAAGAAGTGAAAACAGGGAACTGGAGCTCTCACAGCCACAGGGAAAGATGGGTAGCTGACTGGAATGCCCAGCACCAGCCGCTTCCTGTAGGCCTGTCCACCAGGTCCTGTCACCACATGACAAGGGCACGGGAGCTGCAGCCTTTGCTCTGGGGCCTCTTGGCCTCTCCCCAGCTCAATCCCGAGTGGCGGGTGCCATGCGCGCCTGCTGATTCTGCACACCGGGGACTGATGGCAGGAGACCCCCCCAGACCAGGATGCGGGGCTCCTCCCCGTGCCACATCCTGCACCCCAGGCCCTGACTGGCATCTGGCCTCCCCAAGTGGCCCCCAAGGCTCTCACACGTGCTCTTCCCACGTGTCCAGCAGGAGAGAGGACTTCTCCCACGGGTCCCACAGGCAGCGCGGTGGTTGTGCGGGTACAAACCTCCCTCTGTCCCTGGCATATCCTACCAACCAGCAGCAGAAAGCACGGATGCTGTCGTGGCTAGCGGGGGGTGGGGTGGGGGCACAGGGCAGCAGAGGCTGGACTGGAGGCTGAGCGGCCCCAGCAGAGCCTCAGGGAACTGTTTTTAAAAAAGTGAACTTGCTGCGGGAATCTAGGTGCCATAACATCTTTGTTGTAACAACCTGCGTGCCGGCATCTGCCCTGTGTGGCCCTGGGAACTCTGGATTCTGAAGCCCCCGTGCCCGTGGCCCCAGGAACGCAGCTCTGGGGAGAGGCCTGTCCGAAACAAACAGTTAATCTAGGTGGAGTTTCCTAAACCCCATGAACCTGCAAGAAAACCAAGTGATGAATAAGTGTTTACTTTTCTTTCCACTGCCCTTTGCAACAACCTGCCGTTTGCGATAAAGGTCTCAGAGAACGTTGAGCAGTGCTAGAGAAAACAGGAAAAACAAACTCCGAGTCTTTACATAAATATATATTCTAGCAAAATCTAAATTTAATCTATTAAGTAGCACAGGGCCAATCAAAAGATCACACAGAGCTCTCCGACCCCACTCACCCAGAAAACGGTATCTCGAAGCTGCGGCCCTTGATCCTGTACAATGCAGAGCTTTGAACTGTTTATGATATAACACAACAGACACACAATCACTCAAGAACAGTTATTCTGCCCTTTGAAGCCGCCTGCAGCTCAAGTATTACACAGGCAGGAAGCAGAAATCGGTGCTTTGATTTGTTTAAAATAAATTAAACACAACTGGCAACCATATTTCCTCTTATTCAGAGGAAGTTACAAAAGGTACAGAAGACCAAAAATACCAGGTTGACTTTGAAATGGGGAGCCAGTCTCTTCATCAGCAAAAAACCCCCAGTGCTGGCCCTTAGCGCGCATTTGAAGGCCCTGCATGCACCGATTTTAAAGAGGTTACCGCTGTTCAAAATAACTTGGAAATAACTCTGAGTTTCTTTCGGGTCACAGAGTAAGTCATTCAAATAAATATGGCTCAACATTTTAGAATCAAGCCTTTCTTCCTTTCAAATTCAAACCTAGGCTTTGTCTTGTTCCTCAGTTACCACGTCAGTGAAATGGGGACCACAGACCCTACTTGAGAGAGTGTGAGGGGAAGAGATGCAACGCTTAGGAAGCGTTCAGGGTAGCGCTGGGCACGTAGGAATCACTCCAAACATGGGGTTTTTCAAAAGAGCCACTAGAGGGAAACATCCTGGCTGCTGACGTGATGAAGTTCCTTCCGTGTGGAGGGGAAGGTGATGGCGTTGTCTCCACGGTTTGGCCTGTGCTCCCCTCCCTCCACCTTTTTCCCTCTCAGTCACCAGGACCCAAATGGGCTCCCGGGACCCCTTTCCAACCTGGCCCCACTTGAGCGTTTGGGCAGCTACTCCCCATCGAGTAAACATCTGTGTCTGCCTCCGATCCCTCTCAAGACCCAGAACGCCACCCTGGCCTCCTCCATCTGCCCCCCACCCCAGCAGATCACAGTCCCCCATGCCTCCGCTTCCACCTGGAACTCAGTAACGCCAAAAACTGTGTCTTGGGTGCCCAAGCACCCTCCGGAGTTTCCTACCCTCTATCCTCTGACCGGCCCTTAGATATCCTACAAGGACTTCCAACCCCAAACAATCCGCTAAAGCAGCTTCACAGGGTCACAATCGATGGCGCACACCGTGTGGGGCTGTTTCTGGCTCTGCTCTGTCCCATCGGGCCACGCGTTCATCTTCCTCCAACACTACCCTGTCTTGGTGGCTGCAACTTTGCAGTCAGTCTTGGAACTCTGCGGATGGTGTGTGTCCTTAGGCCACATTCTTCTCTGAAGTCTTGTGGATTCCAGCACCTTTGCCTTTCTGTGGGAACTTTATTTTATTTTATTTATTTTATTATACAGAAGGTTCTTATTAGTTATCCATTTTATATGTATTAGTGTATATATGTCCATCCCAATCACCCAATTCATCACACACACACCCCACACCCACCGCCGCTTTCCCCCCTTGGTGTCCATACGTTTGTTCTCTACATCTGTGTCTCTATTTCTGCCCTGCAAACCGGTTCATCTGTACCATTTTTCTAGGTTCCATATATATGCGTCAGTATACGATATTTGTTTTTCTCTTTCTGACTTACTCCACTCTGTATGACAGTCTCTAGATCTAACCACATCTCTACAAATGACCCAATTTTGTTCCTTTTTATGGCTGAGTAATATTCCACCATGGGAACTTTAGAATCAGCTTGTTAATTTCTACAAAAAGGCCTGCTGGGATTTTGATTGGGACTGAGTTTAATCTCTACATCAGTTTCGGGAGAACTGACATTTCAACAATACAGTAAGTCCCCTACATACGAATGAGTTCCATTCTGAGAGTGCGTTCGTAAGTTCAAATTGTTCGTAAGTCTCACAGAGTTAGTCTACATACCCAACTAACACAACCGGCTATATAGTACTGTACTGTAATAGGCTTATAATACTTTTCACACAAATAATACATAAAAACAAACACAAAAAATAAATAAAACATTTTTAATCTTATAGTACAGTCCTTTGAAAAGTACAGTAATACAGTACAACAGCTGGTATACAGGGGCTGGCATTGAGTGAACAGGCAAGAAGTGTTACTGATTGGAGGAGGGAGAGGAGGTGGGAGATGGTAGAGCTGCAGGATCCATCAGCAGGAGACAGAGGGCAAGCTGCAATTTCACTCACGCCTGACGCTGATGGAACGCACGTTTGCATCTTTGAAAGTTTGCAACTTGAAGGTTCATATATAGGGGACTTACTGTATTGACTATTTCAATCCACGGACACAATATCTATCTCCGTTTATTTAGGAATTCTTTTCTTTCTTTCATTGGTGTTTTAGAGCTTTCAGCAAAAAGTCATTGCATGTATTTTGTAGGAATTATTCCTAGGTATTTCATGGTTTTTTTTGGTTCTATTGTAAATGCAAATGTTTAAAATTTCAATTTCCAACAGTTCTTTGCTAGTATATAGCTCTCTGGATCTATTGAGATGATCATAACATCTCCTTCTTGAGGAAAGCCATTTGATTGACTGTCAGATGTGCAAACACCCTTCTATTCCTGGGATAAACTCTATTGCCCGTGATGTATTATCCTTCTTATCCACGGCTGAGGATTTTCACATCACGGCCCATGCGGGACCTTGCTCCATTGTTATCCTTTCCTCTCTTTAGGCAGGCATTTAAGTGACTTGCAGGCTAGCGTGATCCTTTCAACACTTGCTTCTAAGCTTTGCTGGGGGCGGGGGGTCGAATGTACCCTCACTCTAGTGCTCGTTTTCCCCACTGTGACCTAAGGGGGCCCTTTAGGGGTCTCTCCAGCATGGCTGGGGGTCAGCGAGAGCCACCCACTGCAGCTGAGCTCCTGGGATCTGCCCCCTGGCAGCTCCCTGGCAGCTGTTCTTGGCCTGGCTCCGCGGGGTCTCACACACACACACACACACACACACACACACACACACACACACACACACACACACACAGCTCAGTAATCCGCAAATGCTCAGGGATCCCTTTTCTCCAGGACCCCAGCTCTGTGCTGCCTGTTGTTCGATGTCTGAAGATAGTTAATTCATATATTTCGTCCAGGTTGCCAGCTGCTTAGGGCGGCAGAGTGCATGCAACATGGTTACCCCATCCTGCTGCCAATTACTTGACCTTGACACGGTCCATCCCAGGACAGTCCAGCCAAGCACCTACGCTCAACCTGCCTCAGGAGGATGCCACCCCAGAGAGCCACGTGTCCAGCCCTGTTCGTGGCCCTCACCTACGGGGCTTGTGGTTCCAAAATGCTGCTGCCAGGGTTCTTGCTGGTGGCCCCCCCAGAAGCCGGGTATGAAGGACGAAGGAGTGTGGCAACACCTGGTCTAAAACTCTAGGCCTAACCCACCTGGAGAAGCTCAGAGGATAAATTATGAAAGAGGATTTTCAAAAATATTTGCAAATGAAGCAACTGACAAAGGATTAATCTCCAAAATTTATAAGCAGCTCATGCAGCTCAATAACAAAAAAACAAACAACCCAATCCAAAAATGGGCAGAAGACCTAAACAGACATTTCTCCAAAGAAGATATACAGATTGCCAACAAACACATGAAAGAATGCTCAACATCATTAATCATTAGAGAAATGAAAATCAAAACTACGAGATATCATCTCACACCAGTCAGAATGGCCATCATCAAAAAATCTAGAAACAATAAATGCTGGAGAGGGTGTGGAGAAAAGGGAACATTCTTGCACTGCTGGTGGGAATGTGAATTAGTACAGCCACTATGGAGAACAGTATGGAGGTTCCTTAAAAAACTACAAATAGAACTACCATATGACCCAGCAATCCCACTACTGGGCGTATACCCTGAGAAAACCATAACTCAAAAAGAGTCATATACCAAAATGTTCATTGCAGCTCTATTTACAATAGCCCGGAGATGGAAACAACCTAAGTGTCCATCATTGGATGAATGGATAAAGAAGAAGTGGCACATATATACAATGGAATATTACTCAGCCATAAAAAGAAACGAAATTGAGCTATTTGTGATGAGGTGGATGGACCTAGAGTCTGTCATACAGAGTGAAGTAAGTCAGAAAGAGAAAGACAAATACCGTATGCTAACACATATATATGGAATTTAAGGAAAAAAATGTCATGAAGAACCTACGGGTAAGACAGGAATAAAGACACAGACCAACTAGAGAATGGACTTGAGGATATGGGGAGGGGGAAGGGTAAGCTGTGACAAAGCGAGAGAGTGGCATGGACATATATACACTACCAAACGTAAAATAGATAGCTAGTGGGAAGCAGCCGCGTAGCACAGGGAGATCAGCTCCGTGCTTTGTGACCACCTAGAGGGGTGGGATAGGGAGGGTGGGAAGGAGGGAGACGCAAGAGGGAAGAGATATGGGAACATATGTATATGTATAACTGATTCACTTTGTCATAAAGCAGAAACTAACATACCATTGTAAAGCAATTATACTCCAATAAAGATGTTAAAAAAAAGAAAAAAAGAAAGGATTTTCAATATATAAAACAGTAGACTCATTTCAGTGATTTGAATGTGATTGACTTGGGGGTTAATTTTAATTATACATTTAAACCTAAACCTATATTTTTTACAAACTGCACATAACCAAGAATAGCTAAATAAAATAAAATTCACGATGGTGAAAAATTAGGGAAAATTAATTGTTAATTATAGAGGAATGTCTAAATAAATTATATTAACCTAACAGATTATCATATGGCTATTAAAAATAATGTGACATGGAAAAAATTTTATGAGCTGAGCAGAAAGACCCTAAATTGTCCAAATATAATGATACGACAAGGTAAAATATGCATTAGCATGAGAAAAGACTAGAAGAAAATCTGGGGTAATGAAAGCAACTATTGTGGTAGGATGGAGGGAACATGAGTGACATGATCTTCTTCCGTTTTTTTCAAATGTTGTTGTAATAAACCTTTAACGATTAAAAAGGAGGTTTTAGAAAAGCTACCTTAATGCCCAGTCATTGGTACCATTCAAACTTAACAAACAATAATAATAGGAAAGAACCAGGAAGTGACCCGCCCGCTCCCACAAGGGCGAGGGCAGAGCCTTTCCTGGCAGACTTCCTGTGTGCCCGGCAGGGTGAAGCCTGCGTGGCCCATGGCCTCAGTGGAGCTGGAAAGGACAGCAGACGCATTAGGAATGAAGAGCAGCAAAAGTACGCATCACACCTCCGCAACGCAACACACATATTTTCACCTTGTAAATGCCAATTTCGTTTTATGTATTTTTCTTCCAGTCTTATTGAGATATAATTGATACACAGCACTATATAAGTTTAAGGTGTACAGCATAGTGATCTGATTTACGTACATCATAAAATGATGACCACAATAGGTTTAGTGAACTGTAAATGTCAATTTATTTTTTAAAAAAATATTTATTTGGCTGTGCCAGGTCTTAGTTGCGGCATGTGGGATCTAGTTCCCTGACCAGGGATTGAACCCGGGCCCCCTGAATTGGGAGCAAGGAGTCTTAGCCACTGGACCACCAGGGAAGTCCCTGTGTCAGTTTTAAAAAAGCGAAAATCTGTACAGTTATGGACTTGGAAGTATAACATTTGAGGGCTTTCTACATCATAGGAACAGGCCACAAATCTTCACTTTGAACAAGCCCGTAGGGACAGCATTGACGATTGCGCGGTGGCACCTGGCAACATACAGCATTCACTTTGGGCCAGGCTCTCGCTCAAGGGATCTTTTTTTTTTTTAATTAATTAATTTTTGGCTGCGTTGGGTCTTTTTTGCCGCTCGTGCGTGGGCTTTCTCTAGTTGTGGCGAGCGGGGGCTACTCTTCGTTGTGGTGCGCGGGCTTATTGTGGTCACCTCTCTTATTGTGGAGCACGGGCTCTAGACACACGGGCCTCAGTAGTTGTGGCTCACAGGCTCTAGAGCGCAGGCTCAGTAGTTGTGGCGCACGGGCTCAGCTGCTCCGCGGCATGTGAGATCCTCCTGGACCAGGGCTCAAACCCATGTCCCCTGCATAGGCAGGTGGACTCTTAACCACTGCACCACCAGGGAAGTCTCTCACTCAAGGGATCTTGAGAGAATGTGCACATCCTGTGCCCACGGTCACTGAATTGCTGAAGGCAATCCTGAGGAAATCCAGCTGCGGGACCCCCACGCTCAGGTTGCAGTCAGGCACCCTGCAGTGTCTTCATGGGCTTGTCTCACCATTAAGGTGACTACAGCAGGCTCTTTGCAAGCACCTGGCACGAAGCCACACACGCCATTGCGCTTCCTAAAGCACGTGTGCAAAGAGAAGGGCGGGAGTGGGAAAACCACTCCCAAGTCCTAGGGATGCATCACAGGATGTGTGCACTGGAGGCCTCTCCGGCCTCCGTGAGCCTCCCCTTCCTGTTCCATAAGATAAAGGGTTGCTGTGCTGCTCCTCTGTGCTACGTGGCCCCTTCCACGACACCCTCACCTCCCACCTGTGCACTGTGCACATAGGTCCATGCACATCTCAGGGGCCCATCCGACTCCGCCCCTGTCTCCAGCCACTGTCCAACTCTGCTGCCCTCCTACTTCAGCCTCTAGGAGCCCACAGAGACCCTGGGGGGAGGGGTGTACACTGCAAAGTTTATAGATTTTAGACATATTGATCTTAAGTAATGGTGACAATGTAGATACCAAATGGCACTTATTATTATAACATTCATAGTTGCCAGGGTGTTTCTAAGTCATTTACATATACTTGTTCATTTAAATTACACAACCACCCTAAGAATGATAATACTATCACCACCTACATTTTAGAAATGAGGAAACTGAGGCACAGAGAGCTTAAATTGTCCCAAATTGTTGTTCAATATAGCAGAGGTTTTGGAGGAATCGGAACGCTTGTGCATTGCTGGTCGGAATGTAGGATGGTTCAGCTGCTATGGCAGTTAGACAGTTCCTCAAAAGGTCAAACTCAAGACTACACATGACCCAGCAATTCCACTCCTAGGTGTATACTCAAAAGAACTGAAAGCAAGAGCTCTAATAGATGTTTGTACACTGATGTTCATATCAGTGATATTCACAATAGCCAAAGGGTGGAAACAACCCAAATGCCCTTCAACAGATGAATGGTTAACACAGTGTGGCATGTACGTACAATGGAGTATTATTCAGCCATAAAAAGGAATGAAATTCTGACACGTTATGACATGGATGAACCTTGAAAACATGCTTGAAATATGCCAGACATAATATTGTATGAGTCCACTTATATGAGGTACCTAAAATGGGCAAATTCATAGAGATAGAAAGTAGAACACAGGTTACCACGGGTTCAGGAGAGGGGGAATGGGGAGTGATTGTTCAAAGGATACAGAGTTTCAGTCTGGGATGATGGAAGAATCCCAGAATGTATGTATCTTCTACTTCAGTTATTCTCCTTTCAGTAAGATCATTGCAGTAAGATCTTTTGAGTAAGATCATTCTGGTTTAAAGATTGGATTGGTGGGGGGAGGGTAGAACTAAAGAAAAATGGGTTTCTGAAGTAATGCAGGTGAGAAATGATTATTTGCTTAAAATGCTGGCTGAAGAGATCTATTCGAGAGATATCAGGGGATTAAAATTGACTGGACTTGGTGGTTATTGGATTTGAAAAAGGTATGGGAAGAGGAACCAAAAGTAATTCCCAGGTCAACCGGGTAGATGACTGTCCTGCTCACTGGTTTTATACTCAGGAGCTTGGACACCCTCAGTCATCACTTTTCCAGGAGTTATTAGCAGGTAATGAGGAAACAGGTAATGATTTTAAAATATCACTTGAAGAAAGCTACTCAGGAATCAGATGGCATAACTTTCTGATGATCCAACACCGTGGATAAACCTGCATATTACAGCGCTGAGCAGAAGGTGCCAGACGAGAAATAGTGCACACCGAGCGACTCCACTTATACGAGACTCTAGAAGAGAAATCCGATCCCTAGTGACAGAAACATGGCCAGTGTTTCCTGGATCTGTGAACGAGCAGACGGAGGGAGACGGGGGCACAGGGAGACTTCCCGGACGACGGGAATGTTGTATATGTTGATGGGGGTTACGCTGACCAGTTCGCTTAAAAGAAAGTGCATTTTATTGTACGTAAATTGTACTTCAATACATTTTACTTTAAAAATTCATAAAAATCAGACCTTTAGATAAATTCATCCTCTTCCCTTGAAGCAGGGATTATCCTAGAGAAGTTCGTGGACTTGAACTAATAACAAATCTGCTGTCACATGGATTTCTACTTTATGAACCTATCACTTAAAATGAGTTCAGAATTTTTTAAAAAAGCATGTATGCAGTTCTAAATCGGTGAGCTTTTCCTTACAACCCATTCACTAAAATAAGTACAATTTAATTCTTTGAAGTTATCCAGAATTTCATTTCTTGGATAACTGTTATCACGCTGGGCACCAGTACACTAGAATTACTGCATTGCAGCTGACCACGTAAGGGGACAAATGTGACATCTTGCTTTGGAGGCAGGCAGCCTCTGCTTATATGAACATCCTTATGTTTAACCCTCATCTTCAAATGAATGGGACTTCAGCTGTGACTTCAGTGTGTTTAAGAAAGTGGGGGTGGGAGTGATAGAGGCTGGCCAGGGCCGCACAGCCCGTTGGTGGCAGTGCCAGGACAGCCACTGCCCCCAGGGCTGTGCTCGGCGGGTCACCTCAGGGAAGACTCACCATCACTGAGAGCACTGTCTTCAGACTTGACGTCTAGGGCTGCACTACCTGGTGCTTTGGTTTCTGTCCCACTCCACCCATCGCCAGGGTTAACTACGGGTCTTTACAGAGATGTTGTGTGCATTGAGTGATAGGCATATGTGTAAATAGATGCTTTAAAAATGGTAGCAGCCTGTATGCACCACTCTGCATCTTCAACAGCCCTCCATTCTTTCCACTGATATAAGCTGTTATTTTAGAAAATACACAATAAGCACACTGCACATCCATTTTTTACTGCACATAGAGGATTTCTGAAAACCTTTCTATTTAGGTATCAGCTACATACAATAGAATACACTTGTTGGAAGTGAGTTCAATGAGTTTTGACAAATGTGTGTGCCTGTGTAAGTGCCCACTGTCACAATCAAGACAGAACACTCCCATCACAGGAAAAGTTCCCGTGTGATTCCTCCTGGCCAACCCCCTCGCCCCCCACATCAGGCCCCAGGGGACCACTGACCCGTTTTCTGTGACTCTAGATTTGTCCCTTCTAGAGTTTTATAGAAATAAAATCACGCAGTACGTACTTTTTTCCCCCTTGGCCACACGGCATGCGGGATCTTAATTGCCCCACCAGGGATTTAACCCGTGCCCCCTGCAATGGAAGCATGGAGTCTTAACCACTGGACCACCAGGGAAGTAACAGTACATACTTTTTTGATCTGACTTCATTCAGCACAAGGTACGTGAGATCTGTCCATCACCATCAAGGTTTTCCTTTTTATTGCTAATATTGTCCCACTGCATGACTATACCACTTTTGCTTATCACATGTTGATGGACATTTAAGATGCTTTTGGGTTTTGGCTATTATTAAATAAAGCTGTTGTGAACATTGCTACATGAGTCTTAGCACGGATACACGTTTGTTTTTTTTTTAACTTTTTTAAAAAAATTAATTATTTATTTTTGGCTGTGTTGGGTCTTTGTTGCTGCACGGGGGCTTTCTCTAGCTGCGGAGAGCAGGGGCTACTCTTTGTTGCGGTGCGCGGGCTTCTCTTGTTGAGGAACACCGGCTCGAGGCACGCGGGCTTCAGTAGTTGTGGCTCGGGGGCTCTACAGCGCAGGCTCGGTAGTTGTGGCGCACGGGCTTAGTTGCTCCACGGCATGTAGGATCTTCCCAGACCAGGGCTTGAACCCATGTCCCCTGCATTGGCAAGCGGATTCTTAGCCACTGTGCCACCAGGGAAGCCCCAGATACACATTTTCTATTGTGTATTATCTAGGAGTGGAATTGCTGTGTTGTAAAATAGTAAATGAATATCTAAGAGTAATAGAAACTGCCCAACTTTTCCAAACTTGTACCATTTTACATCCCCACCAGGAACGTATGAGGGTTCTAGTGCTCCATACCCTTGGCAATACTGGGTATTGTCAGTCTTTTAAATTTTGGTCATTCTGATGGGTGTCCAGTGGTATCTCATTATGACTTGAATTTGCATTATCCTTAAAACTAGAAATAATGAACATCTTTTCATGTACTCATTGGCCTTTTGTATATCTTCTGTGAAATGTCTGTGCAAATCTTTTCCCGGATTCTTTTGTTTTTAAGATTCATTTTTTTATTGAGGTAACATTGTTTTATAACATTATATAAGTTTCATGTATACGACTTTATATTTCTACTTCTGAATATCCTACACTATGCTCATAACCAAAAATTTAGTTTCCATTCATCACCATACAGCTGATCCCCTTTACCCATTTTGCCCGCCCCCTGACCCTACCCCTCTGGTAACCATGACTTTGTTCTTTGGATCTACATGTTTGTTTTTGTTTGGTTTGGTTTGTTCATTTATTTGTTTGTTTTGCTTGTTTTTTATATTCTACATATGAGTGAAGTCATAGGGTATCTGTCTTTCTCCACCTGACTTATTTCACTTAGCATAATACCGTTAATACCAAGATCCATCTATGTTGCTGCAAATGGCAAGATTTCATCTCTTTTAATAGCTGAGTAGTATTTCATTGTGTGTATATATATATATACATCTTTATCCATTCATCCGTTTATGGGCACTTAGGTTTTTTCCATATTTTTGCTACTGTAAATAATGCCTCTATGAACACAGGGGTGCATATATCTTTTTGAATTAGTGTTTTTGTATTCTTTTTTTGCCCAATTCTTAATGAAGTTCTGTCTTCTGACTTTTATGAGTTCTTTATATATTCTGCATAAATGCCCTTTGTCAAATATATAGTCACATTTTTGAAGTTCAATTAATCAATTCCTTTTCTTTTATGTTTTATGATTTTTTTGTATCCTAAGAAATCTCCCAATGTGGCAAATATTTTCTTCCATGTCTTCTTCAAGTTTTATAGTTTTAGCTTTTATATTTAGGTTTATGACACACTTCAAGTTTTCATTTTCAAAATTGTTTTGACTTTTAAGTTATAAATTTCTCTCTAAACACTGCTTTAGCGTCATCCCACAAATTTTATTGTTATTTTTTCCATCATCATTTATTCAAAATAACTTCTAATTTACTTTGTGACTTCTTTATTTACGGGTTATTTGAAAATGTATAAATTGCCAAATATTTAGGGATTTTTCCAGATGTCTGTTACTGATTTCTAATTTAATTTTTGTTCTGTTCAGAGAACACTCTGTATGTCACTCAAGCTGTTTGATAGCATAGCTCAGGTATTCTGTATCGTTAGACTGGTTTTCTGCCTCCTGTTCTATCATTTACTGAGAGAGAAATGCTGACGTCTCTAACCACAGTGCACATTTATCTATTCGTTCTTTTAGTTGTTTCAGTTTTTGCTTCATGTATTTTGAAGGTCTATACTAGGTGCATATATATATATATATATATATATATATAGGATGATTATGTCTTTTTGATGATTTGACCCCCTTATCTGTAAGAAATATCCCTATCTCCAGTAACAGTCCTTGCTCTGAAATCTACTTTGTCAGATATTGATTTAGCCACTCAAGCATTCTCATAATTCATATTTGCATGATTTTATTCTATTACTTTATTTTTACTTGTTTTGTTGACTGAGACATGTTTTATTTTGAGCATCAGAAGCTGAAAGAGAAAAATTAATATGTCGTATCCAGAGCCACATTTTGCCATTCAGGACCATAATTTTTAACAAGAACTGACATTCCACTTAAGTTCTTAGATGTAGAGAGATATGAGGTCTACATTTCTCTCCATCACTCATGTAATAATCCACATTTAGTGATGTGGCAGAAAACAACTTGTACATAATGAGCATGTTTCTTCCTATCCCACTAGAACGTTAGCATTTCTCAAATCACCAATATTCATGACTTTGACTATTACACTTTCTTATAAATATGGGCACCAACTCTGATAGTAAATAAATGGTTATCAGATGGAGGTACCTCTCTTCCTCTCTGTTTCAAAACAGCGACAGGAAATGAAAAAAGGGAAAACACCTCAGAGTTTGCAGGCTACTGACAGTGCTCCTGACCAGCACAGGAAGGAAGTGACAGTGGGGACACCTGTGCAGTTGTTCAGGCCAGGCTCTCCTTCTTCGGATGTCATGCAAATGGCATGCACAGCCACGCGGAGCGGGTGACTGACAGCACGACAGGGATCATTCCGCTCGGGCCGGCAGATCATGGGCTCTAGCTGTTCATCTCTCCCTCCGCCTTTCCTTCTGAAGCCTCATTTTGGATACAAACTAAAATATGTACAGACGGCATGATATGATCTTTGTGGTTTGCTTCTAATTAATCTAGGGGTGGGGGCAAGGTGGGTGGGTGAAACAGGATGGGCGTTAATTGGGACCTGTTGGGGCTGAATCATGGGGGCCGGGTCACCATTCTATTTTTGCATGTATTTGTATTTTTCTATTACAAAGTTTTTTGTTTTTTTTTTAAAGAACCTCCCTCCCTCCATTTTTCTGCCTTGGTATTCTCTAAACAAAAACAAAACAGTGATCATCTCAGCAGAAAGGACTCAACTCTACTCAAGCTGAACTAAGCCAGAAAACGTCTTACAAGTGAACTCTCTATACTAGTTCACTCGATGTGTGTTTATTGGGAAACTACGCTGCACCAAGTCCTCTTCTGTCACCAAGGAGTAGCAGGAGCAGGTACCCTGGGGGGAGGGTTGGGGGCACAGAGTGAGGGCGTGCCGTGGGGTCTGGGGCTCCGTGAGGCCACAGTGTGGCTGGGCTGGGCAACCTGCATCTGGAGACGTGGTCAGCGGCCTTCACACGGGCCTGGCTCACCACCAACCACATCCCAACCACGGTTCACCATTTCACTGAAGGATGAAGAGGGACCCCACACAATGGGGCCTTGGGGCTCCATCCCAAGCACAGGAATAACCTGGGCCAGGGCCCCTCCACAGCCTGGCAACCAACAGGTGCCGAGCTACCAGACTGAGGAAGCCAGCTATGCAGGAGGGGGCGGAGGCCAATTCCTGGGGCCCCTCTCCTGCTGAACTCCAGCAGGGTCAGAACTCTCAGGTGCAAAAGGAGCCAGACAGCCCTCTTGGCCACAGGAACCCATGTTCATGCTAGAGGTACCCCCTCCTGATTCCTCCAGCAGGTACTGGGTGCCGCCTCACCGCCAGGCCCTGCCTGAGCTGGGAACCCAGAAAGCAGCATCTGGGCAGACACGGGGGAAGCGGGTGGGAAACAGGGCCCCATCAGACCACAGGAACAGCCCACGTGAAGGCCTTGAGGCGGGAGCCTGCCTGGTGTGCCAGGCACCAAGGTGGCCAGTGGGACCAGGAGAGCGCAGGTTGCGCGGGGCCACAGCAGGGGTCTGAATAAAGAGCAACATGATCTGCAGAGTCATATCTCATCTCGAACACAACGGGAGAGAAAGTCCTCGGATGAAAGACCTGATTTTGCTCGTATTTCCCACAGGCTTCCCTAGCACGGTACCCGATGTGACAACTGCCAGGGAAGCAGGGTTCTCACCACGTTTGGGGGCCAATTACCAAAACTAAGGCGACTGGGGACTTCCAGCTACATTACACAGATTTCTCTGAGGTGTTAGGAAGAAAGTGCCTGAATTAAAATACTGTAATTCACCCTAAGATGTAAATGAATGAAAATGAATGCCAAAGACCTCCAGAGAAGCCTAAGAAGATGCTTACTCACCAGGCATCTCACTGGTGAAATCTCCGGCAGAATGAATCTCAGGCCGTGCTTGGCATCTACGGGGCAGTGTGTCCAGCGTCCAGCACGGACACAGGAAGCAGAGCTCAGGCTCCAGGCCTCTCTAGATCACAGGATCCAGAGGCCCTGAGAAGCTCCCACCCCTGACCTCAGCTGTTCCTGCCCAGGTCCCATCTGACCCAGACCAGAGCTCCTGGGGTAGCTGCGGCCCATCAGGTCTTGTCCCAGATACCCCAGCCCCCCAGGACTCTGCTTACGGGCCCCACCAGGCAGGACAAACTCAGCCGTCACTGAGCTCCCACTTTGGATGTTTAGCAGCCTGGCCTCTGTTCACAACTTTAAAAACATTTAGAAAATTGCCGGATTCCATTGTTATGAAATGTCCAAAAAAGATAAATCAGTAGAGGCAGAAAGTAGATGAGTAGTTCCTGAGGGCTGGGGGAGGGGAGAGAAATGGGAATGACTGCTTAATGGTCCAGGGTTTATTTGGGGGTGATGAACATGTTCTACTTGATCGTGGTGATGGTTGCACAGCTCTGTGAGTATAATAAAAACCTCTGAATTGTAGACTGTAGATGGGTGAAGTGTACGGTATGTGAATTATACCTCAATAGAGATGCTACCAAACAAAGAAAACAAGAAAGAAGAGATGGGAGAAGCAGACAGCCTCAAGAGCCAGGGCCAGGGAAGTCTGTGAGCCCTGTGAACTAGCTCTGGAGTATGAGGCAGGGGCCAGGGCAAGATTGGGGGCAGCTGGGCATAGGGCAGGTGGCCTGGACCCCCCCGGGGACTTCCAGCCTGGACTGTGGGGTGTTGGCAGGATCATGCGGTCAGGAGCCAGCTCTCCAAGATTCCGGTGATGGCCTGGGCCCCAGATCCCCCCCTCCCCTAACAAAACCAGAGAGCAGACACAGTAAGGAAAGTCAGCCCCACTCCTGCTGTGCCACCAACAAGCACAGCACACACACTAAGAACCTTCCAGTAAGGACTCGCACCTTCCTGAAATCAGGTGCCTGCATCTGTCATGAACGAATCACCCAGGGTCCACAGCTCTGAGGACTGGAAGAGCCCACACATTCTCGAAGACTGAGCTCTGCATTTTCCAGCTGAACATCTTTGTGGCCTGCTGGCAACAGCTCTTTCCCCACCGGTCACCTGGGACACTGAACTGACGGTGCAACAGGGGCGAGGGGTCCCGGGATGCTCACTGGGATGGGCAGGGGAAGTGTGACCCAGGTGCGACACCCACTGTGGCATCATCCAAAGCTGCTGCAGAAGCAGAGACCCGGGCTCCATCCTCGGTGTGATGCCTGGGGAAGGTCACCTCACCCTGCAGGAGCACCGCAGGGAATGCTCTGGAGAGTGTCCCCAATCTGAAGGGGCCAAAAGCAGAGTTGTCAAGAACTTCACAGGAGAATGAGCAGGGCCTGGTGACACCTGACGTGGGCACTGGGGTGACACGGACCAAGGGGAATTCTCAGACTGCTGTCTAAAGCTGGGTGCAACCTTGGACTCAAGTGTTAGCAGTTAATATCCACATCATATAAAGAACTGTCACAACTCAAGAAAGAAAAAGGAAAGCAACTCCAAAGAAAAATGGGCAAAAGAGAGTTTTCTGATGAAAACTGACTATAGCTAATAAACTTTAAAAGATGCTTAAATTTCCAAGTAATCAATAGAATCGATAAGACAAGCTTTATTCACCCAACAGATTAAGAAAAAAACTAAGAAAGGTGAAATCTAATGCTGGTGAAAGTGTGTGGGGGAAGCAGGCCCCCCTGGGGCAGTGGGACAGCATGTGTTAAACTCTGCAACGTGCATACTCTGACCCATCGATTCCAGCTGGAGGCCTCCAGTCAGCTCCCAAATGCACAGCAATGAACACAGGCACTCAAGGACATTCACTGCAGCAGGAAATCTACAGACAACCCAAATGTCCTTCAGAAGAGGAACAATTAGATAAATTATTAAGTAAATTAAACAACGCAGCATCCACAGAATAAGATACTACACAGGTAGAAAAGACTAAGTTGAAGGAGTACGTTAACAATGGGCATCCAGAGGATGGGATTTTAGGAGAAGACTTTCAAATAACTTTGTGTTATGTTAAAATACCAAAAAATCAGAAAAAAAAAAATTCAAAGCAAACAGGTTGCTGAGTTGATGGTATGGACCCTTTTAGGTAAAATATAAAACCACGTCTCTCTGAGACAAACCTTTGTTCCCGCATCAGCCTGTAGCACAGACAGCTGGCCTCAGCTGCAGGTCGACTTCTGCCCCGGCCCCTCCACCCGCCCTCCAAGTGGCAGCCAAAATGGCAGCCTGAGGAGCCCCTCCATCCCAGGACCAAAGGCAATTCCTGAACAAGGCCTGGCAGCACACGCTGGCCTTCCTCTCAGGAACCAACCCCGCCAACCCCCTGGTCTCAGGTCCCTCTCTCCTCCCCCTCCCCACCCCCCAGCGCCCAGTTAACTCCTGGTCACGCATCAGCAATCCATTTGTGAAGCTCTTTCTGGCCCTTCCCTTCCCAGTTTCCATGGCTCAAGGTTTTCATAATACCCTGTGCTGTGCTTCAAAGAGCTCCTCTCTGTTTGAAATTCAGTATTTGTGTGACGTTACATTAATGTCTGTCCCCAGTTCTGAGGGCCACGAAAGCACAGCATCGGCGCTGCACCCAAACTCCCCACAGCATCTGCAGCAAAGCTGGGCGCAGTGAGCACTGCGTGGATTAAACACATGCTTAAATACTATACCTGTTTTTAAACGTTTTTATTTTGGAATTTTCAGATATACACAAAAGCAGAGAGAAGAGTAGACTGTATGCCCATAAAGCGGTCATCCAGCTGCAATAACTCGGCCGCTGACATCTGTCTATCCACCCCCCACACCTTCTTCCTTCTTCTTGTTCTACTCAGGAAAGCTTCAGTACGTGCACGGATGCACTTTCGCACACACAAGTGCACGTATAGAGGAGCTCTGTGTAGATACTCAGGGGTCATGGGGTACCCGAAACACACAACGAGCCTTCATCACAGCCACTGTGAGTGCCACCCAGGCCCGTCTGCTCTGGGTCCTGGAGGCTGAGGCTGGACCCTTGGAAGGGCAGCCCCGCAGCTCAGGTGGTAAAGTTATTTGGCCGCAAGCCAAGCATCTCCGAGCACAACGCACTGTCACACCCTTCCCGACCTGAACAAACACAAAGAGACGTACCCCATCGAGTCACCTACTTGGCTGAACTGTGCACCTGGTCACCCTCCGGGGAGCTTCCTTCATGGGTATTTTTCTCCCCTACACAAAGCGCACCCACAGAGTAAACGGAGGCCGACGAAAACAGGAAAGCCCGATATTGCAGGGACTGAGGAGCCAAGGCCCCCAGAACACAGGGCTCAAACTCGAAACTCAGACCCCAGAGAAGACAAACGAGGCCACAGGCTCCGTGTCCACTTGCAAATTAAGAAATACAGTAGGGAGGGTAAACCACAGCTACCAGTAGGAGCTGCTAGCCCTTACAGGTCATGTAATGAAAAGGGACAAATATGTTTATCCTTAGCAGTCACAAGTCATTTCACAGCTGTGACTTTTGGCAGCCACTGCTGTGGAGGCAGCACGGGCTTATGGAACATCGCCATCACCAACTCAGGCAAAAGTCCCTATTCCCAAGGTGCACTGTCTGAAGGAAAAACAAGTTAAAGTAAAAAGATTTTTTTAATAGTCAATATTTAAAAACACATGAAAGGTAGCTGTTAAAAGCTCAATAATAAATTCAGAGATTTATTTGCGCCAGTGCCTTATCCAGATCACAGTGCTGCTTACACTGGACTCCCTCGGCCAGATACACTGAGCGGGAACGCTGCAGAGAAGCCCAGGTTGACAGGGTCTGTGGCCACACTGAACCAGCTCCCTCCTCCCCCAATTGCCACCAAGCCGCATCTCCACCGCCACCCCCCCACCCCTGAGACTGAGAGTGACAGGCACTCAGTACAAGATGGTAATGGGAGGAAGGTGGACCTCAGCCTTCCCGGATTAAGCCAGCATCTGAGAATCTCAGAGGTCTTTGCGTCACTGTGTCTTATATTTCAGGAAAAAAATGAATTTAGAAAAGTCATCTTCTACGCAGATGCCAAATCATTTTCACAGGCGGCGAGTTTTCACTGCAGCACCATCCTCCTGACCCGAGCCACCTTGGGATGCCTCTCAGTTCCCTGGGCGTAGGCACCCCCCAGGCTGCAGAGCCCGCCCTCAACCTCTGGCCAATGCCCATTTCAGTAAACGGAGAAAACCCACCCCTGATTTAGCCTGAACAATAAGGGTAAAAGAAAGCATGCAAAGATGGGGTGTCAATGCTTAAAGTTAAAGATTTTGGCTATTGAGTTACTGCTGTTCCTAGTAAGATCCCAAAGACAAAGCAAATAAGGGACAATGAGGTCAGTGGTCAGGAGCTAAGCTTCTGGGCCCAAGATCTCGAGTCAAAAGCTGGTTCTGTCTCACTGACCAATGACCTTGGAGAGCAGTTACTCTACCTCACTCCAGCCTGTCAGTAAAAATGGTGATGATGATCACACCTAGCTCACGAGGATGTCCTGAAGACTGAGAGAGTACATACGAAGTATTATGTTTATGAAGCACTTGAGAAATATTAACAACTATTTATATTAGCCTTTGATGATTTTAAATTTGTTTTAAAAATGTGAATGAAAACACCAAGTTTACTTATAAACTAACTTAGGATAATTCATTATTGCTAATTCATTTAAAAAATTAATTTGTTATTTACATTGATCTGACTGGAGCTATGACATCTTTCTGGAACACAGCTCAGATAGTCAATAAAAGAAAAAGTTCCTCAGATAACTGTACAGCCTCTGGCAAAATACCTATTCTCCTTAATCTTGCCTTAATCTTGTCAACTCTAAAACAGAATTAACAACCAGTCTACTCTGAAGAATGGTGAGGCCTTCCCTGGTGGAGCAGTGGTTAAGAATCCGCCTGCCAATGCAAGGGACACGGGTTCAAGTGTACTGTGGAGCAACTTAGCCCGCAAGCCACAACTACTGAGCCCGCGTGCCATAACTTCTGAAGCCCAAGCGCGTAGAACCCATGCTCCGCAACAAGAGGAGCCACCGCAATGAGAAGCCCATTCACCGCAACCAAGAGTAGCCCCCACTCGCCGCAACTAGAGAAAGCCCATGCGCAGCAATGAAGACCCAAAATAAATAAATTAATTTTAATTAAAAAAAAGAATGGTGATGAGAATAAAAGTCCTTTCTCCCTCTCACGCACAGCAAATATGATTCATTGAAAACATTTGCGGTGTATTGAGAGAAGGCAGGCCCCCTGCAGAGCTCCACAGGCCCAGGACCCTCCCAGGAGACCCCTAGGATCTTGGATCCACACGGCTAAACTCAGAGTCAGCTCCTCCACACACAGAAACGGAGGCACGCAGGTGGTCACCAGGTTATTACACCATGGAAGAGCTTAGTGGCCCAGTCCCAAGCCTGTATTTTAAAGCTGGTCTTGCCAAGGCCATTCAGACACATACCCATGCTCAGTTTCCCTGCCACCAGCACGCTGTCACCAGGCGGCCTCCGTCTTGCCCTGCAACTGGAGAAATCCCACTCCATGCTCATCTGCCTCTTTTCTGGGAGCTTAATGTGGATGACAGCCAAACCTGCACCTCTGCTTGGGCGCTCTATTTTTAGCTTAACCTGTATTTCCTGTGTATTTCACACTGCAGCAGTTCAGCTGGATCCTGAGCATCTAGAACACTGGAAGGTGCTCAGTCTGACATTATGAGGTGGGTACTGCCACACCCCTTTGCGTGTGAAGAGGCAAGCTTCCTAAGGTTAAGTGATCTGCCATTCTAGCTTGGCTAGTAAACTATTAGGCATTTCCACTGGGATGCCCCCAGGGCCCCATGCACCATTCCCGCCATCCTCCACTTCCCAGCCCACTGCCCCCACGTCAGCTGTTTTCCTGCACTCACCATGCCCACTCTGCTCCCCACCACCACTGCCCAGGTTGTTTCCACTTGTCACCAGCTCTTCCTGCAAAAGCCTACAAGCTCCTTCCTTTACAGCTATTCACCAAGATGCCCCCAGCACAAGCCGCGCCAAGCCAAATCCAAACAAGCGCTCCTCTGCATAAGGCCCTGCAATGGCTCCCCACCCCCTAGAGAATAAAACTCAAGTTCAACCTCCCATTTGACTTCAGCACCTAGTTCTACTGCTTCTAGGGCTCTGAGCACATCCCAAATGGCCCGGCCTTCCTGCTGATGTGCCTTCCATGCCTCAGATACCCACACTGCCTGGGAATTCTGGTTTCCCTGAAGCTCAGGTCTACCTCTTCCAGGAAGCTCTCCTTGCCCCCACCTCAGGCTCAGGTAGGAACACCTGTAATGCTCCACACTACATGGATAAAGATATAATCATCTCCTCTGTTCAACTACAAACACCTTGGGGGCAGAGAGTAGGTCTTTTCTTATCTTTATTGCTGAGTGCCTGGCACGAGGTCTGCACTCGTATACACTCAGATGTCCCAATGACTCAGTCCCCCTGATTTTCCAGACCCAGACATCATCCTAGGCTCAGCTGTGATGGGAGCCCAGTGAAGCCTGTCTATTATCATCTCCAAAATCTCCCTGAAATTCTGCTTCTATCTGCATCTCCATGGCACTTCCAGGCTCAGGCCTCATCGCTGCCGGGACTATGAGATTGGCTTCCTTCCTCCAACATCCCCTATGTACAATTACACTTCCTATCTGCTTCCTGCCAGAGTTACACTACTGAAACACACATCTGACGTGAGTTCCAGGCCTAAGGACCCTCTGCAGAATTCCCGCCCGAAGGAGCTTTTAAGACCCTGCACATCCTCTCCCCACGTCCCCGTCCAGGCCCACCTATTGCCTCCCACATGCCCAACGCTGGTCTGGAGGCCACTCCAATGCCCTGATGGATGCACACCAAGCCCAGCCCCAAGGCTCAGTTCGGAGGTCAGCCCCGGGTGAAACCTGCGCTGAACCACCTCCTCCACGCAGGACTCACGCCTGCCCCCACCCTGACCTCTACTGCGCCACCAACACCGCTCGCAGCACCGCCAGGCCAGGGCCATTCTGGCCCTCGCCAACCCACAGGTGAGCCAGGCTGGGGCTTGGTTCGTCGGTTAGACGCTCACTCACCGACAGTCGGTTGACCTGGCGCTACGGCCCACGATGGTCAGCCTCAGGATCTCGAGAGCGGCGCTAGCCCCGCGCCGTGCAGGTGTCTCTCCCGCACCAGCCGCCGCAAGACTCACCACAGCCGCCCGCGCCTCTAGCTCCGCGGCGCCCCGCGAACATGCGCCGCCCGCTGCCTTGGACGATCCCCACGCACGCCCCACGCACAGGCCGCGCATGTCACGCACGCTGCGCTCATGCGCAGCCCCCTCTCTGGCACATACCCGGGCCCTGCGGCGGTAGCGGCGTCAAGGCCGCTGAGGCGTGTCCCTCAGCCCCGGGCTCGCGGGTCCGGATCTCCTGCACCTCCCCCGCGGGGCGGCGCGGCGCCCCTGGTGGTGTGGACTCGAGCGCACCGTGAATTGTGGCCGCAGCCACGGCTCCCTGAGGGCCCCGCGCGTGTCCTCCTCTGCGCTGTTTCTCGGCTGAGAAGGGTCTTGGTGGCTCCTCACAGACATGTGGTGAGGTCAGTACGGGGCTGATTAGCTGTGGACTGGCTGGGGTGGGGGAGGGGGGCGGCCCTCTGCGAGCGTTTTGGTGTCATTATTACTGGTTTTATTACTGTGTGTAGCAGGATGTTCAGTGGGCCTTTTCCTGTTATCCTGCGATTTACGAGCGGGGCACAGAGGCAGCCAGAGGCATTCAGCGGCCCGCCTGGGAAAGGCCCGGAGCCTGTCCCAGGGCTGCCGAGCACACCTGCTCTAAGGGGAGGTGGGAGGTGGGGGATGGCAGGAAGAGTCCATGTCTCACTGTGGTGGTGGAATTCACCAGAGAGTGTGAGTGTTACTTCTGTAAATCATACCTCAGGAAACCTGGAGAAAATTAACTTTGAAAAACCCCATTAAGAAAATGAAGGGGGGGCTTCCCTGGTGGCGCAGTGGTTGAGAGTCTTCCCGCCAATGCAGAGGACACGGGTTCGAGCCCTGGTCTGGGAAGGTCCCACATGCCGCGGAGCAACTAGGCCCGTGAACCACACTACTGAGTCTGCGCGTCTGGAGCTTGCGCTCCGCAACGAGAGGCCGCGACAGTGAGGCCCGCGTACCGCGATGAAGAGTGGCCACCGCTCGCTGCAGCTAGAGAAAGCCCTCGCACAGAAACGAAGACCCAACACAGCCAAAAATAAATAAATTAATAAATAAAATTTTAAAGAAAAATGAAGGGCAGGCCACAGATTGGGAGGAAATCAAAACTCATACCTGATAAAGGACTTGTATCTAAAATACGTAAAGAACTCCCCCAATCCTGTAATGAATCTACAGAACAGATACTTCACCAGAAAAGGAAGGATGCTCCATCATCATCTGTCATTAGGGAGACACAAAGCCACAGCAAGACACCACTGGGCCACGCACATCCTCTCATCCTCTCAAATGGCCCAAATTAAGAAGACTGACAACAGTAAGTGTGGACGACGATGCAGAGCAACTGAAATTCTCATGCCTTGCTGGCACTGGACCTCCTCTGGACGTAATGGGTCCGTCCCTTGAGGTGCTTAGCCAATGAACACACCAAGTACTTTCCATTAAAGCAGAAGCATTTCTTACTTGTGATGAGTACCAGACAGGAAGATAGCTCTCCAGGGGAGTTTCAAGCCTGGAGCATGCATATTCAAGAGAGGCTAGGCATGATCATTATAATAAGGCAAAGGTTCCTCTAGGTTGCCAAAAACTGCAAGCAAGTAGGTAGGTGCCTGGTTGGTTGTTCACACTGTGGTATCTTGTTGACTGGAAGGCACTGTAACCTTTTTGGAACATCTGGTGTCTGGAACTTTCTGCAACTTAATCCTTAGTTTTTGCGAAACAAAGCACACTTTGGTTTAACCCCATCCTGTTCCTACAGAGCTATCACTCTGTGCCTGTTCCGTCTGCGTTAATTTTATCACCCACTTTTGCAGTCTTTGGGTTTAATTTCCCAAGGGCCAGCTACGGTAGGCAGAACTTTCATGGTGACCTCCAAAGATTCCTCTCCCCCAGCCATTCAGTCAAATGCTGCTCTTTGCATAACTGTGAAAGCCTTTGCAGGTGGAATGAGGGTTATAATCATCTGACCTTAAATGAGACAACTCATCATGGATTACCTGGGTGGGCGCAGTAGAATTACATGAGCCCTTAGAAGCACAGCAGAAGGTAGCTATCAGAGACCTGGTGGGAGGGACGAGGCAGACAGGGTCAGAGAGCCAAAGTGTGAGAAGTACTTGGCCTGCCATTTCGAGTTTTGAGGGAACAACGAGGCAGGGAATGCAGACAGCCTCTGGAAACTGAGAATGACCTCTAGTTGACAGACAGCAAGGAAACAGGTCCCACTCCTGCAGCTATGTTGGGGGAATTCCTTGGCGGTCCAGTCGTTAGGACTCCATACTTCCACTGCAGGGGGCAAGGGTTCGATCCCTGGTTGGGGAACTAAGATCCTGCAAGCCTCATGGCACGGCCAAAAAAGAACAAAAACAAACTATGTTGGAACTGAATTTTGCCAGCAACTCGAGTGAGTGTGGAAGCTTCCAGAAGAGAATGTTACCTTGCTCACACCTTGACTTTGGCCCTGTGAAACCTGACGTTGAGAACTAGCCACGCCTTTTGAGTGTCCACACTGTTTCCAAATGTCTGGTGTCTTCATCTGGACCTCCAATTATTATGATTCGTTTTATTGTGATACTTTTCTATTAATTTCACACATATCCCCTGCAGTTATAATAAGAGTTTACTTTATATACTGGAGGTTTGTGCGTATTTTCATTCTTTTGTTCAGCAAACATTTATTGGGGTTACCCAGGTGGCTCTTTGCTGGACCCTGATGTTATAAAGGTGAATAGTCATGTTCTTGTGGACTTAATGGGGGAGCAGAATAGTGTTTAAAAAAAAGAAAAAATTCAACTGAGTAAATTTTAAAGATCTTATTGGCTTTATTCAATGATTCATGAACTGGGCAGCATCTCATCTAGCAAATAGAAAGGACCTCCAAAGAGCTGTACAAAATGAAAGTTTTATAGACAGAAGGAGGTGGGACAAGGAAGTTACTCTAGCAAAGAGCTGATTGTTTCAGGCAAGGTCACCTTCCTTTAGGGGAGTGTAGGGGCCTGTAGAGTGAATAACTTCACTAGTAATAACCAGTTAATTCCAGATTGATTGGCTTAAGATTCCATTTATGGGAGAGGTTGACACTGTAATTAAGTTAGTTATTAAGTCTAGGTTTGGTGATGTGGGGCTTAGCACAGGTGACTCCATTTTGGGCCTGTTGTTCATTCTTTCCTTCTTCCTTCCATCCAATTGGCCAAGAATCCCAACTCAGTCAACTGCCTGGTTAGATCTGACTCTGCTGCTCCATAGCCCTGTGGCATATCACAGTATTCTCTTTTCGTCTGGGTGTGTTGATGGCAAAGCCCAAGGGTTAGAGTCTGTGATATTGTGGTTTATAATAAGCAATAAGTATTTGGTCTTCATCCCTATTCCTGGCACCTAGCTTCTAAAACCCATGGAATTTCCTAAGTGATGATAGCAGTAAAAAAGTGTCTTTTGTTATGTTAATGAGATGATTTGGGGGAAGCACACAAGGATGGAGGCTGGTTGCCCGCAAAGCCAACAAGGAGGCTAGAGGGTTGGAACTTTCAGTCCCACCCCCTCGCCTCCAACCTCCGGGGAGGGGAGAGGGGCTGGAGGATGAATGAATCAACCATGGCCAATGACTTAATTCAATCATGCCTCTAATGAAGCTTCCATAAAAATCCCGAAGGACAGGGTTCGGAGAGCTTCCAGGTTGGTGAACACTTGGATGTTCGGGGAGAGTGGTGTGCCTGGAGAGGGCATGCATCCCTTCCCATACCTTGCCCTAACCATCTTTTTTATCTGGCTGTCTCTGATATATATATCCTTTAATAATAAATGGGTAACTAGTAAGTAAAATGTTTCTCTGAGTTCTGTGAGCTGCTCTAGCAAGTTAGTCAAACCCAAAAGGAGAGGTCGTGGGAACCTCTGATTTATAGCCAGTAGGTCAGAGGCACAGGTAACAATCTGGACTTACAATTGGCATCTGAAGTGGGGACAGTCTTGTGGAATTGAGCCCTCAACCTGTGGAATCTGATGCCGTCTCTAGGTAGATAGTGTCAGAATTGAGTTAAATTGTAGGACACCTAGCTGGTGGTGGAGAATCACTTGGTGGTGGGAAAAAACCCACACATCAGAATCAGGAACAAAATTGGAGAGTCATATATGTACATCACTCTAAACCTCACCTGGCATGTGGCAGGTGCCAGGTGAGTATGCTTGCTGCTGCTGTCATCATTACATCACAGGCTGGTCAATTCAGATGGGTTTGGGCACTGTGCTGATGACACCTGGGACACACCTATCAGCCATTTGACAGGTAAGTAAAGAAGCTGAAGGTGGGAGATACAGACCCACACCTGGCCAAGAACTGTGGTGGAAGAGCCAGAGCTGGTTCTCACCACTCCTGACGCCAGGGGTGAGAGCAGAACTAGTGTTCGCCTTGTGGACTGGGACCTGGCGAGGGCCTCGAGGTGTTGCTGCGGGGTTCCCTGGGCCTCCCAGAGCTCATTTCATGAGGCCGGTAGAGCAAGAGGCAACCTTGGCCTGAGTGGCGGCGCCTGTTAGAGGAAAACAGGGGTGCTCCCTGCCTTCCTGCATCCAAAGTTTGCCAGCCACCAGGCCCAGCTCATGTGTGGTTTCTTTTTTTCTTTTTTTTTTTTTTGCGGTACGCGGGCCTCTCACTGTTGTGGCCTCTCCCGTTGCGGAGCACAGGCTCCGGGCGCGCAGGCTCAGCGGCCATGGCTCACGGGCCCAGCCGCTCCGCGGCATGTGGGATCTTCCCGGACCGGGGCACGAACCCGTGTCCCCTGCATCAGCAGGTGGACTCTCAACCACTGTGCCACCAGGGAATCCTGTGTGGTTTCTTTTGAGCAGCCTCTCTGCTGCAGCGGCCCTCCATGATTTCTCATTATATTGTGAGAAACCCCCAAACACTAACTTCCCAGTTGGTCAGCCTGCTCATCAGAGTGCAGTGTCACCCTGGCTAGAGGTGTCAGAGGCTCTGGCCCTAGGCTCCCCTCGACCCCCTGCCATTGATCCCTCCCTCCCCACTCCTACTCCACGGAGAGGGGGAGTTTTTTTGACTTTTCTGTTTGGAGGCATGTCCTGTGCTGGTATAGGATGTTTGGGGAGGGAGAGACACCTCCCAAACGTCCTTGTGGAAAGGACAGCGAGTCTCTGGCTTTGGACGGAAGGACTTTGGGCTAGATAAACTTCACCCTGAAAACAGCCCTGCAGAGCCAGGGGGACCAGTGAGAGCCACAACCCTCTGCTATCCAGGGACATGACTGTCATCACTCATACCTCTCCCAGAAGCAGCCATCCCCATTTGGCTTCCCAGCACATCCTGTCAGGTGGCCGCCTGCCCAGACCTCTGAAGCAGTTGGCTGGTGAGTCCACAGTGTAGGCTGAGCCAACTGCCCACAGCTAGCTTCCAAGCAAAGTTTGTTTTTGATTTTATGCTTATGTTTTTAAGCCCCAAAGACTACTGGTTCTGGGAATGACTGGGTCACTATGTGACCTTGGGAAGATCCCTTGCAGCCCAGAGTGGCCAGGGCTCTATGACTCTAGGTTGCGGTTCCTGACTCCCTCATACTATAGCGTCCTCCTCATCTTGTTGGCACAGGCAACCGGACAGGTTGCCAGTGCCCACTTCTCTGGAGGGAGGTGGCAAGGGCATGGTCCAAGCTGAAGGAGAGGAGCCCCAGTCTGTAGTGCCCTTCCCAAGGTACCAGGCTGCATGGTGCATCCGTAGCCCTTGGCCAAGGGTTGGTAGGAAGGGCTGGACTGGCCAAGGCCCTGAGGAGACAAGGTGGGGTTGTTGGCCAGTAGCCCCCTCCTACTGACTTCTCCATCGCTTTTGTTTGTCTGTTTGTTTTAATATATAAAGATAACATCTGTATTTGAGAAAAGAAAGTTCAAACTGTAAAGAAAAAGGTCAAAGTTGTTGTGTCCCACTCCAGCCCCTCCCTGGAGGTCGCCTCCCTTCACTGTTTGTTTCTAGTTCTTACTCTGGGTACCTCCATAACTCTAAAGTGTTCATCCCATGTCTTTTTTTTTTTTTTTTTGCCACACCTTGTGGCATGCGGGACCTTAGTTCCCTGACCAGGGGTCAAGCCCGGGCCCCCTGCAGTGGAAGCGTGGAGTCTTACCCACTGGACCGCCAGGGAAGTCTCTCCCATGTCTTGATTTCTCAACTCTACCTGGTTTCTCTTGGCTCTCTTCTGTGAAAAATGTGAAATGAACACCATCTCTCCTCGCAACCTCCCAACTTGTTTATTACTTTGTTCATTGTTTGAGACTGGTGCTTCCAAAGGGGGGCCTCTAAGCACCTGCCTAAAATGCAGATCCCCAGGCCCCAGACATAAGTGTTGGGATTTGTGGTGGGATCTTGGAATATGCATTTATAATCATCACCTCTAGTTATTTCTTATGCACACTAAAGTTTGAGAATCACCATCCCAAAGCGTACCTTTATAACTAAGTAAATCTCTTGTCAGGATGCTTTTGTCTTCTCTGTCAGAAGCCCAACTAAGGAGTGATGTCAGCAAATATGGAGGAGTAACAGCCATAAAAAGAAACAAAATTGAGTTATTTGTAGTGAGGTGGATGGACCTAGAGACGGTCGTACAGAGTTAAATAAGTCAGACAGAAAGAGAAAAACAGATACCGTATGCTAACACATATATATGGAATCTAAAAAAAAAAAAAAAACGGTTCTGAAGAACCTAGGGGCAGGACAGGAATAAAGATGCAGATGTAGAGAATGGACTTGAGGACACTGGGAGGGGGAAGGGTAAGCTGAGACGAAGTGAGAGACTGACATGGACATACATATACTACAAAACATAAAATAGCTAGTGGGAAGCAGCCGCATAGCACAGGGAGATCAGCTTGGTGTTTTGTGACCACCTAGGGTGGGGTAGGGAGGGTGGGAGGGAGACGCAAGAGGGAGGAGATATGGGGATATATGTACATGTTTGCTGATTCACTTTGTTATACAGCAGAAACTAACACACCATTGTAAAGCAATTATACTCCAATAAAGATGTTAAAAAAAAAAGTAAGAAAAAAATGTGGAGTAAGAAACTTCACATTCCACCCTTCATAAAAACAATGAAAACATGAGCAAAAACTGACAGGATCAATGTTTCTGGAACTTTGAAAATTAACCAAAGGCTTGCAGCAACCTGGGGAAAGCTTATTTAAAAAACAAAACCAAAAATGGCTGATTCTCAATAAGAAGTAAAAGCTGAAATCTTCCCAAATTTGACGAATTTTGAGTTAGTAATAAAAAATTCAACAAAGAAAAACCCAGGACCAGATGGTTTCACTAGTGAATTCTATCAAAGATTTAAAGAATAATTAACATCCATCCTTCTCAAGCACTTACAAAAAATAGAAGAGGAGGGAACACTTATTATTTATTTGTTTGTTTATTTATTTATTTATTGATGCCCTGGGTCTTCGCTGCTGCATGTGGGCTCTCTCTAGTTGTGGTGAGCAGGGGCTACTCTTTGTTGCGGTGCATGGGCTTCTCATTGAACTGGCTTCTCTTGTTGTGGAGCACGGGCTCTAGGGCGCACGGCCTCAGTAGCTGTGGCTCTCGGGATCTAGAGCACAGGCTCAGTAATTGTGGCGTATAGGCTTAGATGCTCTGCGGCATGTGGGATCTTCCCAAACCAGGGCTTGAACCCGTGTCCCCTGCGTTGGCAGGCGGATTCTTAACCACTGCACCACCAGGGAAGTCGGAGGAGGGAACACTTCTTAACTCATCCTACAAAGCCAGTGTTACCCTGATACCAAAGACAAAGACATCACAAGAAAAATACAGATAAATATCCCTTACGAATGTAGATGCAAAAATCTGCAATGAGATGCTAGTAAACTGAGTCCAGTATGATAAAAAAAATCAACATAATAAGTGTTGGCGAGGATGTGGGGAAATTGAACCCTCATACATTGCTGGTGAGAATATAAAATGATGCAGTTGCTGTGGGAAAGTTTAGCAGTTCCTAAAAAGTTAAACATAGTAATACCATATGACCCAGCAATTCCACATTTAGGTACTCAAGAGAAATGAAACAATATGTCCACACAAAAACTTGTATACAAATGTTCATAGCAGCTTTATTCATAGTAACCAAAAAGTGTAAACAACCCAAATGTTCATCAGGTGATGAATGGATAAACAAAATGTGACCTATCCATACAACAGAATACTATTCAGTCATAAAAAGGAGTGAAGTACTGACACAGGCTACAAAATGGATGAACCTAGAAAATGTTATGCAAAGTGGACGAAGCCAGATGCGAAAGGCCACGTATTGTATGATTCCATTGATGTGAAATGTCCAGAAAGGCACATTCATAGAGACAGAAAATAGGTTTGTTCCCAGGGCATTGCTATTATTTCACATTGTCAAGGTTTCTAATGTTTGCCTTTGTTCTCTCATTAGCTGGCTTCCATCTGGGGTTTCCTGGCGACTGGCATGCGTTTTGGTCTTGGGCACACTGGTCTGCTGCTCCCAGGGGCTTGGCCCTGCGTGGGAGGGTGTGTGGGCAGTGGGGGTCCTGTTGAAGCCAGGCTGCTCTGTAGGATGCACGTGGGAGCTGCTGGCAGATGCTGTACCCACATCATCCAAACCTGAGTACTTTCTTTTAGCCTTTCTTAAAATACACACACATGTCTTTTTATTGTGAAAGATATCATTACATACAGCTTCACAAATGATTCTATAGCAAACATTCACATAGTCACCCCTAGGTATCGCCTCAGAAGCTCCATATATCCTTTCCACTCACCTCTCTCTAGAGATAAAGGTTATCCTCACTCTCATGGTAATCATTTCTTTGTTCTTTTTAGTTTTACCACCTGTATATTTATTCCTGAACAATATGGTTTTATCTTGCCTACTTTTAACCATTATAGAAATGAAATCTGTTTTTTTGTCTCTTCATAACAAACACCCCAAACCTCAGTGGGCTGAAACAAGGGCCATTCTATTCTTCTTTCTCAAGTGCTGGGTTGCCTGAGCTCAGCGGGGTGGTTCCTGCTCAGGTCCTTGCACGCGGTCATGGGTGCTGGAGTCACATCGGGAGCTCCCTCCCTCCATCTCTGGTAGTTGATGCTGACTATTGGCTGCCACATGTACCCAGTGCATGTGGACACTTTTCCCTCTGGCTCATGGGATTATGCTCATTCAACTTTTTGAGGTAATGGCAAACTATTTCCTGCAGTGGTTGTACCAACGTGTACCCTTGTCAGGTGTGTGAGAGGTCTGTTTCTTTGTCTCTACCCTGACACCCCAGGGGCACCAGGAGGCCTTTAACTGACCCCGCTTGGGTTCTCTCCTGGCAGGACCTGCCTTTCTCCCCCCTCAGCTACTTGGAGGAGGGTTCGTGTTTTCAGAGGTGTCTTGAAGAGAGCTCCTGGGAATGGAGCTACCTCCTCATCTACCTCCTCCTGCCCCAGCCTGCCTCAGTGGGCCCTTTGGAGACAAAGTGGCACCCAGGGTGACAGCTGGAGGCTGCAGCCTCCTCCCCCAGCTGAGGCTCCTCGTCTGCACGCAGGGTTGGCTTTTCCCTCAGCCCTGGTTGGTCCCAGTGTCTCACCCTATCTCCTTCTTCTCTTCCACAAACTCCTAAAAGCCTCTCAAAATTCCTGGCCCACTGATGACATTCTTTATTATTTCCGTATTGCCACGTGTTTATTAGCTCTCAAAGTCTTTACTGGTATGTGCAGTGGGACGCTCTGTAGGGGAGGGCGGGGGGGACAGGGATGGGCTCTGTCTGCTCCCTTGAATCCCAACCTCGGCCTAGCATCTCTGACTCAGTTCCACCTTGCAGGCCCTGGCTTGTGGGCCCTCAGAACTCGGCATGTGGCAGGGATGGTCCCTTCCCCTGGGAATAGGAGGCTCTGGGTTCTGCTGAGTCTGTGGCCACCCAGCTACAGGACCATACTTCACCCATCCTGGCAGCCAGACATGACCATGTGCCTGTTGGAATGGTGGCTTCTCTTACTTCTTAGCTCCATTCCCAGGAGCTCTCTTCAAGACACCAGCCAGCCAGAGCCCAGTTGCATGGGTCCCTCCTTGTCCTACTGTTGTCCTTCCATACCCCATGCCCTGCTGGTGTTTGTTACTGCTCTTGCCCATGGGCTCTTCTTTCCCAGAATGCCTGATCCCACTTTCGCCCTGGTGAACTCCTATCTTTCCTCTAGACCTATGTAAGGGGCAGCTCCTCTCCACAGCCTCCAGCCTCCTGGGTAGGTGCTATGTCCCTCTGCTTGGCTCTTCTGCATCCCCATCCCTTGGTCTGTGGGGAATGAGAGCAGGAGGCACTGTCTGAGGCAACATCCTTGTTGTTGTAGACATTTTTTGGGCCACCGTTTGCTGCAGGGATGCCCAGCTGGGACATTCCCAGCTCATGCGTATTCAGTGAAAGTGTGAAAAGAAGGGGGTGTCTGCAGGGGGCAACCAGGGCAGCTGAGGGGTAAATTCACAGGCTCCAGGCCCTGCCAGCCTCCTGGGAAGGGCTGTGGGGCTCTGAGCACCTCCCTGTGTCCTTGGTGCGGTCAGCCTGGGCCTGGATGTTCAGCTCTGACCCACTCCTTGTTTGGACCAGTGCTGGCCTGGATGCCAACTCCTGAGGGCTTGACTAAGCCAGCGTGAGCTTGAGATAGGATCTGAGGACTGGCTCCTGGGAGCAGCAGGGGTGCCGGCCTATGTTCACGGCCGCTTCCTGCCCTTGGCTTTCCACCTAGCAAGCTGGGTGCGGCCACTGCCTGAGGAGGCAAGAGGTGGGGGCATCCTCTGGGGTGGGCCCTGCACACCAGTACTGAGTGTTTGAAATAACCGCAGGGCACCAATAACAATAGCATGGGAGCTGGCAGCAGGTGACAGGTTAAACATTCTAAGGTTTCAGTGTTGTGGGGAGAAGGGCAAAGATATTAACTTTAGAGGTTATTACTTTTAGAAGGTGACTGCCTAAATAGGTCCAGAAGGTATAATTTCTGAAAAGGTAAAAAGGAATTAAGAAAAAGACAAAAGTTAATCCAGGGACTTCCCTGGTGGCACAGTGGTTAAGAATCTGCCTGCCAGTGCAGAGGACATGGGTTTGAGCCCTGGTCCAGGAAGATCCCACATACCGCGGAGCAACTAAGCCCATATGCCACAACTACTGAAGCCCGCGCACCTAGAGTCTGTACTCCGCGACAAGAGAAGCCACCGCAATGAGAAGCCCGCACATTGCAACCAAGAGTAAGTAGCCCTTGCTCGCCACAACTAGAGAAAGCCTGCACACAGCAGCGAAGACCCAATGCAGCCAAAAATAAATAGATAAATAAATTAATTAATTAAAAAGTTAATCCAAAAGAAAACGGAAAGGAAGGAGGAGAGTGGGCAGGGGGAGCTGGACATAGCTGTTACAAATAAATACAAGCATACTTGTAATCACAAAAAATGTAAAGGGACCAAACACTCTAGCTAAAAAGATTGTCACATTGTATGAAAAATAACCCACGTTTCTGCAATTACAAGAAACCCTCCTAAAACAAAAACACAACATTGAAGGTCAAGGGAGAAAAGACTAACCAAGAGTTAACTTGTGGGTTATGTCAACATCAGGTGCAGTACAGTTTAAGACAGAAAAGACCAAAGGTGGCTTGTGGGAAATACAAAAACAAAGCCAGGCTCTGGTAATATTCACAAGAAAAAGAGGAGGCACAAACAAAACACTAGGAAGGGAGATCTCACCATAGATGCCCCAGTAAGTGAACAGAAATATAAGAGGCTATTTATCAACCTCATGGCAACAAATTTGAAAACAGATGAAATGAGTAATTTCTTGGGAAAACAGTTTTCCAGAATGGAATCCAAAAGAAAATTTAAAAACCTGGATTGTCTTACAATTAAAGAAATGTAATCAGTGATTAAAAATCTGCCCCTCCCCTCACAAATGTTTTAAAAGCTTTGCAAGCATTATTTACAGTAGCCAAGACATGGAAGCAGCATAAATGTCAATCGACAGATGAATGAATAAAGAAGATGTGGTACCTAGATACACAATGGAATACTACTCAGCCATAAAAAGAATGAAATAATGGCATTTGCAGAAACATGGATGGACCTAGATATTATCATACTAAGTGAAGTAAGACAGAGGAAGACAAATACCATATGGTACCACTTATATGTGGTATCTAAAATACGATACAAATGAACTTATTCACAAAACAGAAACAGACTCACAGACATAGAAAACAAATTGATGGTTACCAAAGGGGAAAAGGGGTGGGGGAGGGATAAATTAGGAGTTTGGGATTAGTGGATACAAACTACTATACATAAACTAGATAAACAATGAGGTCCTACTGTATAGCACAGGGAACTATATTGAATATCCTGTAATAAACCATGGTGGAAAAAGAATATGAAAAAGATTATATACGTGTGTGTATCTAAATCACTTTGCTGTACACTAGCATTGTAAATCAACATTGTAAATCAGCTATAATTCAACACAACATTGTGAATCAACTATAATTCAATTTTTAAAATGTTTTTAAACATGGAAAAAGAAATAAAAGGCTTTGCAAGCAAATTCTACCTTTCAAGAAACAGATGATTCCAATCTTGTACAAATTATTTTGGAGAATAGAAAAATAGGAAACTCGCACCTCATTTCTACAAGGCTGATATAACCTTGATATGCAAACTGAACAAGAGTAGAACAAGAATAAAATTACCAGTAAATCTCACTCATAAACACTGATGCAAACTGAATCCAATAATGGATCCAAAAGATAATTTCTCATGGCCAAGTTGGGTTTATCTCAAAAACGCATGATTGGGTTTCCCTTGTGGCGCAGTGGTTAAGAATCCTCCTGCCAATGCAGGGGACATGGGTTCGAGCCCAATTACTTGAAGTAAATCACCATATTAACAGATTAAAAGAGAAAAACCACAGAATTATTTCAATAGATGTAGCCAAAAAAAAAACGTGATGAAATTAAACTTTCGTAATAAAAAATAAAAAACAAAAATAGGAATTGAAGCTAATAAAGTACCTCTACTAATATATAGTAAACAACATTAACAATGAAAGCATTCTCTGTGAGATCAGAAACTTTACATGATGAAGGCTTCTATATGATGTGCTACTGGATATCCTAACCAGTGCAGTGAAATGAGAAAATGAAATAAAAATATGAAGAGTTAGAAAGAAAAACACAGACTCATTATTTACACATGATAATGATAATCTATGTGCAAACCCCAAAGGCATCTGCAAATAAACTATTAGAATTAGATAAGGTTGCTGGATTTAAAGCAAAATTCATTTGCATTTCTATACAATAGCAAAAATCAGTTAGAAAATGCAATTTTAAAAAGATTTTAAAATAGCAACAAAAATATAAAGAATCCAGGAATAAATCTAATAAAAGAACTGCAACCTGGTAATATAGTAAAAATAGTATCTGTGGCACTTCTTATGGGCCATTACTACTCTAGGCATTTTAATCCATGAGCAAATATTTTCTCCCAGTGTGTACCCTTTCATCCTTTAAAAAGTGTCTTTTACAAAGCAAAAATTAATTTTGATAAGGTTAAATTGATGATTTTCTCCTTTTATGATCATGCTTTTGGTGTCATGTCTATGTCCTGAAGACTTTCTTCCAAGTTATCTTCTAAAAGTTCTATAGTTTTACATTTTACGTTTAAATCTAGGATTCATTTTGAGATTTTTTTTTAATGATGTGAGGTTTTGGTTGAGGTTGATTTTTTTTCTATTGATATCTAATTGCTTTAGCGTATTTGTTGAAAAAATTATCCTTCCTCCATTGAGTTGTCTTTTTTGTGGTAAAATGTGCATCCCATAGAATTTAGCATTTCAGCCATTTTTACAATTCGGTGGCATTAAGTGTGTCATATTATTGTGCATCCATCACTACCATCCATCTTCAGAATATTTTCATATCCCAAACTGAAACTCTGTACCCATTAAACAATAACTCCCCATCCCCTCCTCCTCCAGCCCCCTGGCACCCACTATTCTACTTTCTGTCTGTATGAATTTGACTCCTCTAGGAACTTCATGTTAGTGGAATCATAGAGTACTTGTGCTTTTGTGTCTGGCTTATTTCACTTAACATAATGTCTTCAAGGTTGATCCATGTTGTAGCATGTGTTAGAATTTGCTTCCTATTTAAGACTAATATTCCATTGTATGGATATACAACCTGTTTATCATTCATCCATCAGCGGATATTTGGGTTGTTTCCACCTTTTGGCTGTTGTGAATAATGCTGCTATGAATATTGGTGTACAAATATCTGTTTCAGTCCCTGCTTTCAATTTTCTTTTGGGTCATTGACTTGCTTTTGCATGCTTGTCAAAAATCAGTTGTACTTGTGTGGGGCTGTTTCTGGGTTCTCAGCACCATTGAACAATGTCTCTGTCCCCTGTAAGCAGTATTAATATCTATATAAGTTTTAAAATCAGATAGTATGATTCTTCCCACTTTATTCTTCTTTTTCAGAATTGTTTTAGCTATTCTAATTCCTTTTCCTCTCCATATACATTTCAGAATAATCTAGTTTATACCTATAAGAAATCTTCCTGGGATTTTGAAGGGAAGTGCATTATTCACTATACATTATTATAATGAATAATGAATAAGTGCATTATTCATTATTCTTTATCACATAACGTCTTCCAATCCATGAACATGGAATGCCTCTCCGTTTATTTAGATGTTTTTTGATTCCTTTCATCAGTGTTTTATAGTTTTCAGCATATAACTCCTGTACATATTTTGTTAGATTTACATCTAAGTATTTTGTTATGCTACATTGATTGATTTTTGCTTATTAAACTGATTTTGCATTCCTGGAATAAATCCCATTTGGTCATGTATTTTTTATATGTGTTGCTGGATTTGGTTTGCTAGTATATTGTTGAGTATTTTTGCATCTGTATTCACAGGCATTATTGGTTTTAGTTTTCTTGTGAAGTCTTTGTCTGACTTTGGATCAGGGCAGTTCTGGCCTCATAGAGTGAGTTAGGAAGTGTGCTGCCCTCTTCTATTTTTTTGTAAGAGTTTAAGATTGATTGGTATTAGTTTTTCTTTACTTTAAACATTTGGTATAGTTTACCAGCGAGGCCATCTGGTCCTGGACTTTTCTTTGTTGGAAATCTTTAAAATTACTAACTCAATCTCTTTACTTGTTATAGATCTATTCAGATTTATTTCTTCTTAAGTCACGTTTGGTAGTTTTTGTTTGTAGGAATTTGCCCATTTCATCTTGGTTATCTACTTTGTTGGCATACAATTGTTCATTGTATTCCCTTAAAATCACTTTTACTGTTAGTGAGATATTATTACCGATACCTCTTCTTTCATTTCTGATTTTAGTAACGGTTTTTAAGGTCAGTTTAGGTAAAAGCATGTTAATATTGTTGAGTTTTTAAAGAAGCAACTTTTACTTTGACTGGTTTTGAGGGTTTTTTGTGGCTCAGGATATGGTCTATCTGGTATAGGTTCTCTGGGCACATGACAAGAATGTGTATTCTGCTGCTGTTGGGTAGTGTTATATAAATTTTGATTAGATCCTGTTGTTTGATGGTGTTGTTGAGTTCTAGCTTCTTGGTGATTTTTTGTCTATTTATTCTCTCAGTTGTTGAGAGAAGAGTGTTGAAGCCTCAACTATAATTGTCAATTTGTCTATTTCTGCATTCAATTTTATGAGGTTTTGCTTCCCATATTTTGCAGCTCTGTCGCTTGGTGTGTACACATTTAGGATTGCTATGCCTTCTTGGTGGATTGGCCCTTCTATCATTATGTAGGTCTCTGTCCCTGGTAATTTTCTTAATGAAGTGTACTTTATCTGATATTAATATAGCCACTGCTGTATTTATTTGATTAATGTTTGCATAGTATATCTTTTTCTATACTTTTGCTTTCAGCCTACATATGTCATTCGATTTGAACTGAGTTTCTTTTAAATAGCATATATTTGGGTAATTTTTTTGGTGCACTCTACCAACCTTTGTTGTTTAACTGCTGTATTTAGACCACTTACATTTAATGTAATTATCGATATGGTAAGGTTTAAGTCTGCCACTTTGTTTTCTGTGTATTCTCTTTCTCTCTGTTTCTCTGTTTACCTTTTCCTGCCTTCCTATGGCTTACTTGAACATCTTTCCGAGTTCTGTTTGAATTATCTATAGTGTTTTTGAGTGTATCTCTTTGTAAAGTTTTTAGTGGTTGCTCTAGGATTACACTTTATACAGATAACTCATCAAAGTCTACTGATGTCAACACTTTACCAGTTGGAATGAAGTATAGAAACCTTACCTCCCTTTATGTCCCATTACCCTTTCCTATTTATAATACAATTATCTTAGATATTTCCTCTACACACCCTGAGAACCACTTTAGGCAGTGTAATCATTTTTGCTCCAACCATCAAACATAAGTTAGAAAACTCAAAAGGAGAAGGAAAGTCTCCTTCTTCTGTATTTACCAACATTTTGCTTGTCATATTCTTTCTTCCTTTTTGATGTCCAAAGATTCCTCCTTTTATCATTTCCTTTCTGTTTAAATAACATCCTTTAGCCATTCTTTTAGGGTACATCTGCTGGTGACATTCTCTTAGTTTTCCTTCATCTGAGAATATATTTATTTCCACTTCATCCCTGAAGAATATATTCACTAGATACAGAATTCTGGGTTGACATTTTCTTTTCCTTCTAGTGCTTAAAAAAATGTGCTACGTTCTCTGGTTTCCATGGTTTCTGATGAGAAATTCTGTCATTTGTTTTGTTTTTCCCCTATTGGTGAGATGTCCTTACCTTATTTTCTGGCTCCTTTCAGTATTTTTCTTTGTCTTTGGTTTTCGAAAGTTTAATTACAATGTGTCTTGGTTTGGATTTCTTAGGATTTATTCTGTTTGGGGTTCTGGCAACATCTTGAATCTGTATGTTTTTTCTTTTCTTCTTCCTAAACCTAGGAAATTTCCAGTTATTGTTTCTTTGGGTACTTTTTTATCCCCAGCCTTTTTCTTCTCTTCTTTTGGTACTCCAATGACATAGATGTCAGACCTTTTGTTATGATCCCACATTTCCTGAAGTTCTGTTCTTTTTTTTTTTTTTAATCTTGTTCAGATGAAATAATCCTATTGTCCTATCTTTAAATTTATTGATTCTTTCCTATGCCCTCCCCCGCTTTTTGCTCTTGAGCAAAACTCTATCTGCAGTTGGTCCTATTCATCTTGGTCAGAATCAGAAACCCTCTTTGGCATGAGGAGACAGAGAAGAAAACTATAAGAAATCATAACTTAATTTGTATTTTCTGGTTATAGAAGGACTTTTTGATGGCTAAAGATAAAGATTGAAATCTCATAGGGAAAACCTTAATAGATTTGAATACTCAAAAATTCAAACTTCTATAACATTTTGAAAAAAATTGTTAATAGGTTAAGTAGGAAACAGCAAAAAGTATATGCCATATATATGATAGCAAGTAATGTTTCTAACATATAAAGTGAGAAAACACCAAGGCTCTATGTGGATACATAGTTCACCAAAGAGGAAATGAAAATGAGCAGTATTAATTGGAAAAAAACTTTAACTTCATTACTTGTGAAGAAATGCCAATTAAAGTAAGGTGCCATCTTCTACCTATCCAATTAGTAAACTTTAAAAACTGTGACTACCTAGAGCTAATGACAGGCAGTGAAAATGCGTACTCAGATAAGGCGTCTAAGGGACACACCCTCTAGGGTGTGAGCCAGAAATGCTACTTTGAGGAGTTTTTCCTGAGGAAATTACCCGAAATACCAAGGCTCATGAATAATGCCATTCATAGCAGCATTATTTATAATAGAAAATTATCATTTATGAAACTATGTCTTGAGGGATGGTTGCATAATTACCAGGATGATCATCACCGTAAATGTTAATCCAGCATCCACCTTGAGCCAGGAAGTGCTGTCCACTAAGCTCCTTGGCAGCCCTTTGATGTTTAGCCCATTACCATCCCCATTTTACGGAACCTTGGAACAGATTGCCCTGGTCACCACCCACTCTCAGGAGTCGGGGAGATAGATGATTCCATCCTGGCTCTCCAGCTCCCAAGGCAGTTAGAAACAATGATAATCATGAGGGTGTTTTTTAACAGAGTAGGGACATGTTTACAATATGATGCTAAATGAAAAAGGAGGATCCAGAATGACTCTACTGATTTTAAGTGAAAGTATAAAATTGTTGCAAAATGCAGCATGCAGAGAAGGACTGAATCTGTGAAGGGACGGGTCGGGGAGAGAAGGTGGACAGAGAGGCCACAGAGGCAGTGCAGGTATGAGGGGTGGAGGGTGTGGGGTCAGGGCTGCCTTGGGCTCCTGGGGCCACTATTGCCATTACACAGAGCCTTTGCTGGCCTCCAGGAGATCACATAGAGACCACCATCTGGTGCGATCCGTGAGGGCACAGGGGTCTACAAGACCCTGGGTTTCTTGTCAACCAGAGCCCTCTGCCCCCCACACTCCCCTACCCACTGGGGAAGGTTAAGCAACAGTGCCCTCCTGTTCTGCCAGCCAGCCAGTGGTGCCCGCTCTGAGGACCAAACTGACATCAGATGAGCTGTGAAGGTCAAGGGAGCCAGGGAGGCTGTCTCAGGAACCTGGAGGGCGCTCAGGAATGGCAGCACAGGACTCAGGATTGATGACTGCCTCCCCTTGAACCTTGCAGTCTCCACCACGGAGGGCTTTGCATCAATGGTGGGACAAAGGCAAGGAGAGCCCAGTTCCCTCATCTGAACTGTGAACTCACCAGCTCTTTGTCAAAGGGCACTCTGGGCATCGGCACAGGCACCCATGCCCCTCCCACGCAGGGCGCCTCGGGCCCCAGGGCAGGCCTGGCGATGTTGGAGGAGCTGCCTCTGGGGCACCGGTTGCACCAAGAAAGGGCACAGGCAGTGCTCTGTGCTCAGAGGCTCCACAAACAGCTGCTACCCTGAGGAAAACATCCTTAACTATTTCAAAGCCAAAAGACAGAAGGGACATTATTTCTCACTTCCCCCAAAATGAAATCCCTTAACTAGGAGCTTCCCAAACCCCAGTCCTCAGAAATCTGGAGCCTAAATTTAGATTGTCCCTGGAAGGTCACCGGATCACCGTGGTGCAGGGTCAGCTGGCAGCTGCTCAAGATAAACTGATTTCTGCCGACTCAGGCCTTTCCCCCACACAATTAATGAGATCCTGCCGTACTTCCCCTGGGAAAGCAGAACAATAGCAGCAGATGAGCAGGTGGCCTTGGCTGGTGTGCTGGCCCAAGAGCTCCTCGCCAGAAATCAGGGATCCACACCCTGCCCAGCCTGGACCCTTGGCCTGCATGCCTGCGCCCACCATGTCACCCCAGCCCCGCCGGTCTCCTCCTGCCCTTTCCCGCCTCTGGGCTCTTGTGTGGAACCTCTTCCTGGTTTTGGGCTGAACTATCACCGCCTCAGAGAGGCCTTCATCACTTGGTGTCACTCTGCCGTCTCTTTCCCTCACAGCCAAGGGCATACCTGAAAGCCCTTCCCAGTCCCTGGTTGAGGGCAGGAGCCCCGTGGGTGTTCTACCCGGACACGATGCTCCGCGTATAGTAGGTGGCCAGGAGATTCTAGAGAGTGGAGGGAAGGGCAGGCAAGTCTTCACGCCCCCGCAGGTCGGGGCTGGGCCTCTCTGTGGCAGCTCTGATTCAACTGCGGCCAGGCCTACAACCAACACAGTGGTGTCGGGGTAGAAATCAGATTGTGAGAGGTGGGGACTGAGGCCCTTCTGCCAAGTCCCTGAGATACTGTGCGGCTGTCCCCAAAGAGACGTGGACTCACAGGGGCTGCTCCAGGGTGCCAGGCCAGGATGGGCCCAAAGTGGCAGAGAGAGGGAGGCAGGTGGGCAGGCGAATGGGGAGAACCTTGTGCTGGCTGCAGCTCTGAGGTGCTGGAGGAGTGGCAGGTGGCCAGAGGTCAGCATGGGTCACAGGCAGCCCCCTGCCCAGGACAGATGCATGAAGACGGCCACTGTGCTGGGGCTTGTTCCTGGATACTGGTGGGATCAACCAGCGAGCAGACGGGCAGCTCCAGCTTGGGCCTCGAGAGCAAGGCTGAGGGATGGGAGCAGGAAGGCATCCAAGAGGAACAGACCTTGGTAACACAACCTAGTAGATGCAGGCCCTGCCCAAGGGATACATACTGCACGCAGAAGAGGCGTGGGTGTAGACAGACCAGTCTGAGGGCCCAGAGGGAGGCAAGTCTGAATGGAACGTGGAGTATGCTGCTGGACTGGCCAGACCCAGTGCAGCTGGCCCATGTCACCTGGGCCGCTCCCAGGAGTCAGTGCTTCGTCCATGGGCAGTGCGAGCCACAGAGGGTTTCAGGCAGAGTGTGACCCAGGAGCAGGGCCTGCTGCGATGCCCAGCTGCCCTGAGGAGAACAGCCCCAGTGGCCAAGGGTGGGGCCTGGACGGCCTGAGGAGGCCACAGCAGTCGACCTGGGAAGACAGCAGCGTGGAGTGTCATGGAGGGACCCTGGGCAAGGTCCTTGGACTTGGGCCACAGGGAAGCGGGATTGAAAGGGTGGGTGGGTGGTAGGGCTGGGCCCCCTGGAGTAGATGGGGGAGGGGACGTCCAGAAAGGTCTGCAACAGGAGGGAAGCAGCGAGTGAGGGGTGTCTGGGAGGAGGCAGTGGTCCTTGGAGCTCCATCTATACAGGAAGTGAGGGGGCTGGGGTGAAAGAAGGGGTAAAATTGTCCTCCCCAATCCCACAGGGCCCAGCAAACTTGCCTTGGGTGCCTCCCCGTGCTGGACGACAGGGTATTATCTCAGCCACCTGAGGAGAAGGAACCAGGCCCAGGAAGGACCGATCTATTGAGGCGCCCAGGCTTTGGCCAGCCTCAAAGGCAGGCCTTCTCTGGGGAGGCCCTGCTAGCAAGTCAGGCACCTGGGACCTGAGGAAGGAGTGGGGGTCCTGGTAGCCCCACTCCAGGGCAGAATACAGACTTTGCTTTAGACAGAGGGACTGACAGGGAGTGGGGAGGGGGCTGCCAGAAAGGGACTAGTGACCCTACCTGAGCCTCAGGGGGCCCCACTGTCCATTCCAGTGGGCCTTGGAGAAATGGCTGGGCCATTGTGCAGAAGAATGCCCGGAAATCCCTCGCCTCCCGCCTCCAGCGAGGATGGGGGCTCTTCCTCCCAGTCAGGAAACTCCATGTTGGCTTCCGTAGGGTGGCCTGGGGGCTGGGGTGCCAGGGTAGCACTGCAGCTGGTGGGAGGGCAGAGTACAGCCCCTGCGTTTCTCTCTCTGTCTCTTGTCTGAGGCCTGGAGCAGGGAGTAGGTGGCAGAGCCTGAGGCCACGGGCTGCTCCTGGGAGGATTGCCTGTATGCTGGGTCACTGGGGATTTACTGACGCGGTGTCGCCTCAGCTGGGCCTCAAAGGATGGGGGATGGGCAGCATCTCCGGAAGAGGAGCAGTCGGTGCAAAGGTTGGGAGGTATGGGAAGCCCCCGCAGCAGGGGCAGAGTGGGGGTCTCCGGAGGCCATGAGAAGGCCCCGTTCTTTCTGCTTCGTGCTGGAGCCGCAAGCCCCAGGGACGTGGTGGCGCTGGGCAGGGCCTTGGACGAAGCAGGAACCTCGGCCTGACCCGCACAGGCCTTCCTGGCTTCTCGGCCTGTGAGGGAGACAGTGTTAGCACTCGAAGGGCCACAGTGGTCGGGGTGCAGAGAAGGGGGCTGTGTTGGGCTTGGACTCCAGGGAGAGCTTCCTGGAGGAACAGGCCGAGCTGTGTTTGGCTAACCCGGGGGCCCTCGGCGCAGTGGCTCCCGCCGACCGGGGCCAGGGAAGAGTGGAGCTGGCCTGGGAGGTAGGGACCAACTGGCTCGTTCGAGGATGTGTCGGGGAAATCGGTGCAGACCCAGGGTCATGCAGCTCCTGAAACGGCGAGGTGGGGGCGCACAGGGAGGTAGTTCGTGGAGCGTGGTCAGCTTGGAACGGGCTCTGCAGCGACCAGGACAACAGCGGATGAGGGTCCGGGGCCGCCACCGGATGCCCCGCGGTTCCCCGCGCCGCCCGCCTCCCGCCGCCCGCCACCCGCTACCCCCACGCGCAGTTGTTTTCCTAACTCCTGCTGCCGGGGGCGCCTGCGATTGGCTGCGGGCGGATGGCCTGGGCGTGGATTGGCTGCTCAGGGCGGGGGGCTGGGCCCGCGGGTCATAGTCCGCCCCACGAACCTTCAAATGGGAAGCCCCCCTAGAGGCGCCAGCAGACCCGAGGCTGTGCTGTGGTGCCGCTGGGCCCGGGATCGGAGGGAGTAAGCTGTGCGCGCCCGGAGGCCCCGGGCCGTCGGGCGCCCGTCTTGTCTCCAGCCATGGGGTCGGCGGCGCTGGAGATTCTCGGCCTGGTGTTGTGCCTGGTGGGCTGGGTGGGCCTGATCCTGGCGTGCGGGCTGCCCATGTGGCAGGTGACCGCTTTCCTGGACCACAACATCGTGACGGCGCAGACCACCTGGAAGGGGCTGTGGATGTCGTGCGTGGTGCAGAGCACAGGGCACATGCAGTGCAAGGTGTACGACTCGGTGCTGGCGCTGAGCACAGAGGTGCAGGCGGCGCGGGCGCTCACCGTGGGCGCCGTGCTCCTGGCGCTTGTCGCGCTCTTCGTGACCCTGGCGGGCGCGCAGTGCACCACCTGCGTGGCCCCCGGCCCGGGTAAGGCACGCGTGGCCCTCACGGGCGGCGCGCTTTACGCGCTCTGCGGGCTGCTGGCACTCGTGCCGCTCTGCTGGTTCGCCAACATCGTGGTCCGGGAGTTCTACGACCCGACCGTGCCCATGTCGCAGAAGTACGAGCTGGGCGCCGCGCTTTACATCGGCTGGGCCGCCTCGGCGCTGCTCATGTGCGGCGGCGGCCTCGTGTGCTGCGGCGCCTGGGTCTGCGCCGGCCGCCCCGACTTCGGCTTCCCGGTCAAGTACTCGGCGCCGCGGCGGCCTACGGCCAGCGGCGACTACGACAAGAAGAACTATGTTTGAGTGCGCTTGCGCGGCAGGGCCGCGAGCGGGAGGACCGGCCAGGGGAGCCCTGCATGGACGGCGGCCTCCGCGGCGCACAGGCTCTGCGGAACTCTGGGTCCTACGCACGGACCGGACTCTGTCCGCGGCCCGTCCTCTCCGGCCTCCTAGCCGGTCCCGGGCTGCGCCCTGCCCCGCAAGGCGACGCGCACTTGGGAAGACTCGCTCTGTTTGTGTGCAGTGCTGGCTCCGACGTGGGTAGGGCGCGCGTTCCTTCGGCTGTGTGGGCACTGGACTGGAGATGCCGCTCCCTCTCTGACCGTCAGGGTCTTGGATGCCACCCACTCCCTAGTGGCTCCTGCTGATTCCAGAGGGGCAGACCGAGAGCCCAGGGGCCCCAGCCTCGGCTGCCGGAGGGACGTTTATAACTGGCCTTCACTCCATCAGCAGGCTGGCCTCCGGGTGGGGGCAAGAGACTTGGTCTGGACCTCCCTGTCTCACCCCTGCAGCTCGCCAGGCAAGGCTTACGGGCACCGGATTCTGGGTGTGGGGCCGGGGCCCTGCCCTCCTTCACAGCTTGGGGGGTTGGGGCAAGAGTCCGCTTAGTAAATGGTTTGGATACCCTCCCATCTGTGTCCTGTTCTTTGTCCAGTCACCGCCTGTGCTTTGCAGCCCCCATTCATCCACCTACCCACCAAATTTTCCCCAAAAAGCTCCTGGGGGGACCTTCCAGGGATCCCGAAGATCCCATGGCCATTTCTCAGGTCCCTCCTGCCATCTGGTCACCTTCCCGTTGGGTGGGAAACAGCCACAGCTCACTGCAACCCAGGGAGGTGAGATATGTAGTCAGAAGGGCCACTGCTGAGCCATAGAGCCTGGGGGTGGGGGTGGGGGTGGAGAGCAGGGGCTGTGATGCAGACCCCAACAGAAGATGCAGGTTGACCCTAGCCAGTGTGTGTGGGTCTTGGGATGCAGGTAGGGCTAAGGGTGGGCTGCCAGGCTGCTGGCTTTGCCTAGAAGAGGCTGGTCCCCAGGCACCACCGGACGGGCGTTTTCCACCTGCCCCCCCCGGGTTTGGCCATCTCTGGGTCGCCTCACATGGCTAGACATCTATACAACACTGACTCCGTCCTTTCCGCCAATAGTGCAGTGGGAACAGGGGCAAATCCAGGATGTGTGCTGGGCTCCAGCAGAGCTGGCTGCAGGTTGAGAAGCGCGTTGCCATGGGGAGGAGGCACCCGCGGCCAGCTGCCCAGATTCAGCTTCAGCCCCTCCATCCTAGCTCTCTGCACAGGGCCTGTGCCCATCTTGGTGGTCTGGCGGCCAGCCCAGACTTAGGCCAACCATCAGCACCTCTGTGTCAACCCCTGCTGGGAGCACCATGTGACCTTCCTCCTTTGGGTGGGATTCCTGGAGGGCAAAGCAGACCAGAGTTGTCACAGCCACCAAGAACTCGTTGCTTCCAGGGCAGAAGAGAACAGTGGACAGGATCAGGGGCTGCTGGGAGAAGTTCCAAGCCCAGCCAGTGCGGAGGGCTTGGCAAATGCCCCCAAACTCCACCCTGAGGGCCATGTCCAGAAATGCCTGGGCCGGGTCCAATGGCAAGGAGTCTCCCAGGCCTGGCCAGGTTCCTCATTGTAGGGAGGGGCAGAACCCAAGGACATAGGCTCAGGGCAGCTACTGTGAACATGGCCCTGAATCCCAGAACTTCTAGGGAGGCTGAACTATCTGGGGGCCTTAGCTCCCAACAGTGGGATGACTATAGAGGGATGGGCCCCATGGCACAGAGGTCCTTAGCCTTTATGGCAGCCCTGCCTGAGCCTAACCTAGAACAGCTCCCAAGCGAGCAAGTGTGTGATCCTGGAGCCTTGGCTCTTGGTGGGGTAGGAACAAAGGTCCTTCCACTTCTGCTCTGGCCACAGGGTCCAGGCAGTGTCGGGTACAGGGTGTCTGGCCCAGGCGCAGGCCTAAGGCTGCCTCCTCCACAGCCCAGAGCTCTCTTGACTCCAGGGCCCCAGGCGTCAGCTGGGATTCTGAATGGTAGCTGCCCAGCCCTCAGCTTCTGCAGATGGCCAGGGTGGGCAGCTTGAGGGCCCTGGCGGGCAGGCTGCTGTCCCCAACCCATGCTGGGAAGGGCAGGGGAAAACTCCACTGCCAGAGGTCAGGTGGGAGGAACAATGCAGCTCCAATGCAGCTGACCCCACTGCTCACTACCCCTCCCCAAGGCCCACCCTGAGACCTAGCCCCCCTAACCCGTGTCCTCAGTTCCTGAACATGATTTCTGGGCTTTTCCCACCAACATAACTGCTGCCCAAACCACTCTGCCACCTCTTGCCTGTGGCCCCAGGTGCCACACCTAGGTGGCCATGGCCCTCCAGCCTGCCTGCTCCCCTGGCACCTGAGCTCTGTGCAGTGGTCACAGATGGCCTCAGCCACTTGCGTGAATGGCTCTCTCCTCGCCAAAGGACAGAAATGGCATCCTCCTTGCCTCCAGATCCCCTCAACCCTTGCAGGTGTCCTGGGGACAACTGGGAGGGTGGGGCCAGCTGATCCCACGGCTTCCCTGACAGAGAACTCTTGCTGCTCCGAAGGCTTTGGAGGTTGCTGAGGCCGGTCCAGCTTGGACCGTCTGCGATAGGACGTGGGCGAAGCTGACCCCGAGGCCCCTGAGCAAGGCCCTCCCTTCCTGAATTGGGGCCCCGCCCTTGCTATCCCTGCCTGACTCACCTGGTGGTGTCTGCCATGTGCCCAGAGGTGGGGGTGCCTGGACAGGCAGGTGCTGGGGGTAAGATGATGGATGTGGCGGGTGGGCCTGGGAGGAGTACATGGTCAAGAGGGTGGACCTGAGATGCTGCCAAGGCCAGTGGACAGGAGGAAGTGGTGGGAGGGCGAACCGAGCCAGGTCCTGGCTGGCATCAAAGTGGTCAGTGGAGGTGCTGAGGGGCCTGGCCTCTGCCCACTGCTGTCCAGGGAGCCTGGAAGCTGCCCCCCATGCTGATTTCCTGCTGGGCATCGGGGTGCCCAGGGCACAGGATCAAGGTCCCTCTGGACATACAAGGCTCAGAGAACAACCAAGCCCTGGCCCTGTGACCAGAGCCAAGATTGGGGCACCAAACCTAAAATAATCATTTTATTCCATTAAAAACACTGTCCCTGCATCTAAAACTATGTCCATAACTTACAATCTAAATAAAAGCCAGTTAACATAAATAAGGAGAAGGAGGTCACTTCTGAGGAAATCAAACTCTGGAAAAGAGAAAAGAAAAAACACATTTCAAACAATTCTGATGGTTCCCCAAATCAAACAAACTGCCCAGGCCTTCCCACTGCTGTGCTGAGCGGCTGCTTCTGAGCAGCCCCACCACTGACAGGTGGGGTGTAGCACCCGCCGTCCTGTCTGCTTGAGTACCTTAGGCCACACGGCTCCTGGCACCTCCTCCCCTTACAGACCCTGCCTGGCAGATTGTCCAGCCTTGGCACTGCCCCCAGCACGCTGCCCCTCACCCTCCCAGGCTGGCTCACCTGGTGCCGTCTTGGTGGCAGCTCGCACATGGCCCTGGGATCATCACCAAGCAGGCTGCAGGGAGGGGTCTGCCTCAGATGCCAGCCCCACTGCCTGAGACCCCCATTTGTAACCTTTGATTTAACCCTCCCCCCCCACAAAGGCCCTTGCTGAGGCCCAGCCCTTGAGACTCAAGGGGTGTCAGCCCCAGTTCAGATGAGGACATGGGAGCAGCCTGGTGAGGCTCCCCACAGACGTCACATAAGACCCAATCTGCCCCCAGAGCCCTGTGCCCCCCAAGAGAGGGGCTGGGGGAGGTCCCTGAGGCTCCTAGGCCATTCTCAGAAGAGCCCACCAGGGCTCTCACACTCCCAGCTCACCAGGGACGGGGGATGGAGGAAGGACCCTGGGCCGGCAGGAGGGACCCCCCACACCGGAGCCTGGACGGGGCCCGTGTGACACAGCCGCGACTCCAGCCGGGGCTCAGGGAGATGCCGGGCAGGGCATCCGCTGTTGGGGGCCTGGGCTGAGAAGGGGTCACTAGACAGAGCAGGTCCCCGGCCCATTTCCCGAGGGCCCTTGAGAAAGAGGTGGTGTGTGAGGCACAGGGGACAGTGCTGGCGGGAGTGTTGCGCTGCACTGTCACAGTGACAGCCGCAGGCGTCCAGGCTCACACAGGGCCCATGATTTATAATTCCCCACTGAGCAGCTGCTACCAGCTTGGCCTTCTCAGAAGTCTAGCACATGAGAGCCCAGATAGACACCCTGTGGGCTCCAGCCCTGGGCCTGACGCTGGGGCAAGGGCAGCCCCCGTTCCCGGCCACACCCGGCGCCTTGTGATAAGAGGAGGGTAAACACAGCTCCTTCTGAAGGGATCCCAGGAGCTTAATGAAATTAGATCCCTCAAAGTGGCCCATTGTGGTCCTGCCACCAGCCTGGGGACAGGCGTCCCTGGGAACAGGCGCTGGACCCCATCTCCGGCCTCAAACCCAGGTAGAAGCCGGGCTTTGTGGCAGGGCCACGGGAACCCACCAGCACCCCTCCCCCATGACTCACCCTAGGACAGGAGGGACACGAGTGCATCCAGGAACTTGCTGCGGTCCTCGGCTTTCAGCTCAATCACTGAAGTAATGAAAGGAAAACATCACTGGGACGGGAGGAGCAGGGACAGAGCTGGGGGAGGCCACCAAGTACCAAGTTGACTCCCGCTGCCCGGCGCCCCAGTGGCAACAACCCCCTACCACATTCCAAAGGCGCACTTGGCTCCCTGGTGGCCTGGGGTGCTCTGGATCATGAGGCCTATTTAACCGGCCTCGCTGGCTGCCCTGTCGGTGCAGCTGCGGCTGTGGTCTGTGGGCAAGACCCTCGGGGCAGCCAGGGGACCAGCGGTGACACTCTGAACACCATAGCCCTGGCAGAGAGGCCTCCCTCCCACCCGAGCGGTCAGGCAGGAGGCGGCCTTCCATCCTGTTCTGGCCAGTCTCTCAGCTTTGGTGTCCCTTCCGTAGAAGGGGACATGGTGCAAATTGACCCATCTCTGGGGGCCATCAGCCTCAGACAAGCATGGGGCCTCATCAGACAGGACAAAACCAGCCAGCCTGGCCCTGCAAGCTGTGGGTACCTCAGGCCTTGACTTCCTCCACACCCCCTGCAAGCCGCCCACCTCTGGGGGAAGCCCAGCAGCTCCCGGCCCTCTAGTCTTCCCCATGTGGGAAGCCGGGGCATCCTGCAGGCTGGCCAGCACTGCCTGTCTGCAGTCTCAGGCATGAAACAGGAAGTGGGGGGCTGCTGCTGGAGGGGACCCCCCACCATGGAGCCACAGCCTGAGTGTGCCCGGCAGGAAGACGCCAGCTCTAGACTCCAGAGCAATGGGGTGAAGGCGGGTCTCGGACTCAGAGACTGGTCCTCGTTAAGGCATCAGTGGTGATGTGAGAGGTCCTTTCTGAGAGGTGGGCGCTATGGGCTGAAGGTGCCCACCTTGCTATGGTGACAGCCTAACCCCGGCACCTCAGAACGTGAGTGTACCTGGCAGTGGGCTTTTACAGAGGTGATCAGGTCACATGAGGTCACTAGGGTGCGACCTGATTCGGTCTGACTGGTAACCTTATAGGAAGAGATCAGGACATAGACATACAGAGGGTCGACCATGTGGAGACACAGGGAGACGACGGCATCTACATGCCTAGGGGAGAGGCCTTGGGAGGAACCAGCCCTGCTGACACTTGACCTTCCAGACCCCAGAACAGTGAGAAATGCATTTCTGTTATTTCAGCCCCCCACTCTGTGGTGCTTTATTACAGCAGCTGGGGCTCACTAACACAGGGGTAAAGTGCCACACATCTGAAGACCAGAAAGTAAATATGGCCAAACATGCCATGTTCCACACTGGCATCCGGTGGCCTACAGGTGTGGCCCCCCAAAGCCACCATGCGGCAACGTCAGGGCATAGTGGTGGCCAGACCCCCAAGCTCCTTGGTAAAGTGATCTCAGGGGCTGGATCCTAAGGCCAGAGCCAGGTATGCCTGTCAGGGCCCAGATGGGGTACAGGACCCGAGGCCAGAGGACTGCTGGCAGGGCACCCCGGCACTTCCCTGGTTCCAAGGCCAGCACTGACCTTGAAAGGGCCTCAGTGCGGCGGACTCTTACCTGAGAGATCGAAATGGTTGTGCAGTGTCCGGGAGTTGGTGCCCTCCGCCGCCTTCTCAAACGCCCGGCCAAAAAAGCTGGGGACACACAGAGGCGCATTGGGGGCTGTCCCTGCAGTGGACCCTCCCCACCAGGGACACACCAGACTCCTCACTGGCCACAGCCCCGAGGCCTCAGCCCACTCTCTGGACAGCCACTGCCTCTCACTACTGCTCCCATGTGAGCCCTTCTCAGCCCTCAGGTGGGCGTGTCCCCTGGTGCCCCCCCATGGAGCCGTGTGGGGATGGGGTCCTAGACACACACAGCAGGTGGGACCAGGGATGAGGGGCCCGCAGGGCGGTGGGGGAACAGGAGCTCCTTGGGGAGCAGCCTGGATGGAGCTGCCTCGAGGGAGGTTTGGTGGAGACAGCGGGAGTGTGGGGAAGGGGCTCCAGTGCCTGTTGTGGAAAGCAGAGGGCAGAAGGCGGGCAGAGGAGGGCAAGTGCTCCCAGCCTCCACGGCCGCCCTCACAGGAGACTGTGCGTGGCCACCGAGCTCACCGCCAACCGGCCCAGCCATGCACAGACTGGCAGCCCGAGTGAGGACACAGGCGGCTGCGGTGCTGCCTCGGGAACCCTGGCCGGCTCCCACCCATGTAACTTTGGATCTGAGACCCTCAAGGGAGCTTTGGAAGGCAGCCCGGCAGCAGGGAAGCACTTGTCTCAGAGGCCATTGTCTCCCCACTCACGGCTCAATGACCTTTGCAGACGCAGAAGGTGGTCAAAGCTCACAGTGGCAGAGCTGGGACCGATCCAGACCCAGGGTAAGACCCAGACCTGATCCAGATTTTCAGTGCAAACTGTTTGCTCCTCAGAGGAGCGTTCAGGCCCAGGGAGGGCTGAGGGTTTCGCCGCGGCCGCAGGGCCACACACCTCGCCGCCCATCCTGCGTGCGTCTGACCCCGGCCGGCCCTCCTCAGGGAGCTGGATGCCCTTGCCTGGAAGCTGGATGTCCACACACCTGCACCCCCCACCCCATGCTGGGGTGGGAGCTCCCAAGAGGCCTCAGACTACTCACAGGGAGGAACCCAGGTTACCTGGAGCCCAGAGACGTGCCCTCACCGGTGAGCCCTGTGCACTGGTGTCTGTCCTGGGCTTTCAGCATGAGGCCCCAACTGCCCTGCCACCCTCAGGCTTGCCTGCCTGCTGCACCTCCCTGCACTCTGACCCCGCTCAGTGCATGCTTGATGCTGTCCCACCCTGCAGCCCACGTTTGTAAGCCCCACCACCCTGCTTCATGGTGGAAAAGGCCATCCCTGGCCTGGCATTGAGGCCGACCCCCCATAGCCCCAGGCCCCAGGACTCACTTCTTTCTGTCGGAGCTGTCGGTCTCTGGGGGGATGCCCACCACGGTTACAGTGCCCTGCTCCGCGCTCAGGGGGGCGGCCATCACCAAGGGCAGTAGCTTGCAGCGCCGGTTCTTCGTCTGCGGAGGGAAGTGCACCTCGGTCACAGTGCCCAGGAGCCCCAGTCCCTCGCTCCCCAAAAGCCTCCAGGGACTCCCTCTTCCCAGAGACACTCAAGTCCCCACGCAGCTTGCCCCCAGCCTCCTGTGCCCCTGGCTGTTCCCTCCCTCACCTCCTTTAGGTCCTAACACAGTTGTCACCTCCTCCAGGAGGCCCTCCCCAGCCACCCCCCCCCACACACAGCTCAGGAAAAGGGAGGCACCTGCCAGCCCCTGGCAGGTGAACAGCCCCCGCACCCCAAGGCCAGTGTCTGGCACCAGCCACTGCCCCCCAACCCCCGGCTGCTGTGTTTCCACCCTCACCGAGCACACGAAGGACTTCAGCAGGTGCTTGCTGAGCAGGCTCAGGGCAGCTGGCCTGGAGAACAGCACAACGTCTGGCGTGCCCTGCAGGGAGTGGGGGTAGGTGGTCAGGGGGCGGCCAGCAGGCGGGGCTGGGGATGTGTCTGTGGGGAGCTGACCTCCATGAGGGAGCAGTAGAGGAAGGGCCCCTGGGAAATGATGAGGTTGGTGCAGAGGCAGCTGGCGATGGTCTGCTGTGTGGCGCGCAGCTGCTGCTTGGCGAGCTCCAGGCCGCGATACAGCTTGTCCAGGTTCCCCCTGAAACATGGCAGGCGCACGGCTCCATCACTGGCCGCAGACCGGACACCTGGTTTCTGGGTCAGAGGGGCTGTGGAGCCAACAGTTCACTTCCCTCCCTCCCCAGCTCCCTTTCCGGTGACAGGAAGGAATAAAAAGTGTCTAAACCCACAGCGATGGACAGGAGAGGTGCGGGGGGGTGGGTTCCTGCTGGCATCAGAAGACCAGAGACTGGAAGCCAGCAGAGGTGCCTCCTAGAAGGTGCTGCAGGGCTCTGACTGGAGAGGCTTGGGGGGCACTAGGGATCCCGCCACCAGACAGATGGATTTTTACCCTTCCCCCACACAAAGGAGGGTTCCGTTCTGAACACATTAAAATGAGCCCTCTATGGAGAAGTCAGGTCTTCGAGCAAAGCCTCTGCACCCAGGAGGTAAGGGTCCCAAAGTGTTACATGGGCTTCCCACCACCAAGATGAAGTGATGCCTTCCAGCCAGCAGGCTTGCCAGGCTTCCACAGCCTTCCCCACCCCCCCAACCCCTTGAATGTGGAGGACCACCAGACATTTGAGAAATGCCTGTGGCCTGAAAAACCAGCCCTAGTGGAAACATAATTTGGAGACCAAAAGAAAGCTTAAAATGAAGTCTAATTAGTATCTTCAGAGAGATTTGGGCAACACATTCATAAACCAAGAACAGGATGCTATGAAAAATGATCAGAAACCAGGAAGTATTTGTGGAAAGTAAAATGGTTGCAACAAATAAAAAATTCACTCCAAGTCAAGAAAACCTTCCTTACCACAGATAAGACAAACACATGGAAAATGTAAGGCAAAAATCAGAGACAGAGAATCATTCCAGGAAGTCTAGAAAGATTAAGAAACAGACATATGTGTGGGGGGAACAGTAAAGGCAGAGTATGAAAGCATTTCCTCAGACTAAAAGGGCTCACCCAAAACCTCAGTCTAATGCATGAAACAAGATCCACCCCACACATCACTAGACATTCTGGAACACTGAGAATCAAAAAAGATTCCGAAAGCTTCTGGTGGGGGTGAGGGTGCATTTACAGAGAAACAAAAACCAAAATGGCTCAGACTTCTCATCAACACCACTGGCTGCTGGAAGACAGGCAGCAACCCTGAATTCTGCACAAGCTAAACCAGCAATCAGATGAGGGCAGAAGATACTATCAGATGTGCAAGAGCTCAGAATGTTTACCTCACATGTGCCTTTTCTTTAAAAGTTGCTTAAGAATTATGTTCTAGCAAAATGGGGGAGTAAAAAAAACAGATGAGGATCCCAAGATGTGCTGGGTCCACCCCAGCGGCACAGTCTGGGCCGCCAGTGGTGGCGGCGGGTGGCAGGACTAGGGAGCTGGAGCTGAGAACAGAGCCCCAGGCTCTCCTGGACAGAAGGGGCTCAGGGAATGAGAGCTGGGAAAACCGGATATGATAAAGGAGGCAATGAAGAGCTCCCAGGAAAACAAAGAGCTGAGCCAGAAAGGAATGGGATCACCGCACATTAGTGACTCTGGAATATTTTATTAGAGCAACCAAGTAACACTATTTATTGATCTTCATCTTTGAGAATCAACCTACAGCCAAAGATGAGACGACTCACATTCTGTCCTCTACCCCACTATTGTTAACCTTGAACATGCGAAAGTAGTATGGGGGAGGAGAAAACGAAGGATGCCAACACCCTTTTCTTACCAACTAGGGAGACAAGAGATGCTGGTGAAAGAACAAGACCGAAGTATGTTCAGGTTACAAAGGAGCTAAAAATAGTGGCACAACTGTACCAACAGGAGGGGAAGGCGCACAGAAATTGGATGAATGCTCTTTTGTCACAGCAGGAAGTCAGCAGACAATGGCTAAGACTGGCCCATCAATTCTGAGAGGAGGCGGAAACAGTCGGCAGTATAGTTTTTTGATTTCTCCATATTTCTAGGTAAAAACAGAGCAACTACATTACAAAACCAAAGACCTAGGACCCACATTTACAACACAAAGAATGCGGAACACCACAGACCTCAAAATATAGGCAGGTGGGAAGAGACCCTCAACTGGCTACCAGAAGTGTGGGAGGGAGCAGAGAAGCAGAGACCTAAGAAAGGTGAAACTCCAGGCAACTGGGGACAGTGGCCAAAACTTAAGATTTTTGCACCATGCAAGAGAAGGTGAGTGTGAGGGCCATAGCAATCACCAGGGGGCTGGAGCAGGCTGGCTCCCCGTACCAGCCAGAGCTCCTTTCCACTCTGGGCCCCTTGCTGAGGAGAGATGGCTACAAGTGGAACTGAAACTGGGCAAGAGAAGGACAATTCAGAAAAGGAAGGCAAAGGCACTGATCAAACACGCCGGGATTGTCATGGAGGTTCTAGCCAGGCAATTAGTAAGAAAATGAAATAAAAGGCAGTTAGATTGGGAAAGAAGAAGTAAAACCATCTTCGTCTGCAGGTGACATGATCCTATATATAGAAAATCCTGAAGAATCCACTAAAAAACTGTCAGAACTAATAAACAAGTTCTGCAAGTTTGCAGGACAAGATCAGTATACAAAAATTGATTGTAGTTCTATGCAGTAGCAATGAGCAAACCAAAAATGAAATTAGTAAGTTGATTTACAATAGCATCAAAAAGAATAAAATATTTAGAAATAAATCTAATAAAAAGTGTACAGTTTATTCTCTGAACTATAAAACACTGCTGAAAGAAATTAAAGAGGATCTAAGTCTATGGAAAAACATCCATGTTCATGGATTAGAAGACTTAATATTGTTAATATGGCAACACTCCCCAAATTGACCTATAGATTCAATGCAATCTGACTTCTTTGCAGATATTAATAAACTAATCCTAAAATTCACGTGAAAATTCAAGGAACACAGCATAGCCGAAACCTGCTACAAAACTACAATAATCAAAGCAGTGTGGTACTGGAATAAGGTTAGACACATGGATCAGTGGGAGAGAAGTGAGGATCCAGAAATAAATTCCCACATGTATGGTCAACTGATTTTCAACATGGGTGCCAAATTAATTCAATGGTAGAAGTCTTTTCAACAAATGGTGCTAGAACAGTCAGATGCCCATATGCAAAATAATTAAGCTGATCCCTTCCTCACATCAGATACAAAAATTAACCTCAAGTGAATCATACACCTAATATAAAGGCTAAAACTATAAAACTCTTACAGAAAACAGAGGTGTAAATCTTTGTGACCTTGGATTAGACAATGGTTTCTTAGCTATGACACCAACAATAAAAGAAACAAAAGAAAAAATAGATAACCCAAACATCATCAAAATTAAAAATGTGCTTCAAAGAACATCAAGAAAGTAAAAAGACAACCCACAGGATGGGAGAAAATACTAGCAAATCATGTATCTGTTGAGAGACATATTTAGAATATACAAAACAGTTCCTACAACTCAATCATTAAAGGACAACCCAATTTGGGCTTCCCAGGTGGCGCAGTGGTTGAGAGTCCGCCTGCTGATGCAGGGTACACGGGTTCGTGCCCCGGTCCAGGAAGATCCCGCATGCCGCCGAGCAGCTAAAAGGACATACATTTCTCCAAACAGGATATGCAAATGACCAATAAGCACATGAAAAACTGCTCAACGTCATTAACCATTAGGGAAATGCAAATCAAGGCCACAGTGAGACCACGTCATACCCCTAGGATGGCTGCGATCAAAAAGTCAGACAGTGACACATGTTGGTGAGGATATGGAGAAATTCAAACTCTCATACACTGCAGGTGGGGATGTACAATGGTGAAATCACGTTTTGGAAAACAGTCCAGCAGTTATACAAAAGGTGACACACAGAATCACCACATGAGCAGGCAATTCCACTCGCAGGTATATACCCAAGAGAGAGGAAAACATGTCCACACAAAAACTCACATGTGTGTTCACAACATCATTTTTCATCACCGTTAAAAGGTGGAAACTACCCAAATGTCCATCAACTGATGATGGATAAATAAAATGTGGTCTATCCCTATGATAGAATATTATTTGCAATAAAAAGAAAGGAAATTCTGACACATGCTACGACACGGATAAAACTTGAGGACATTATTCTAAGCAGAAGAGGCCAGGCCGTAAATGATCACTTAATGTCTGAGTCCATGGATATGAAATGTCCAGAAAAGCAAATCTATGTATACAGAAAGTAGGTTATTGATTGCCAGGAGCTGGGGGAGATGGGAGATTTGGGAGGCGATGGCTGAGGGGAGCAGGGTTTCTTTTTGGAGCAATAAAAATGTCGTAAAATTAGATAGTGGTGATGTTTGCACAACCTTGTGAATATACTAAAAGCCATTAAATTGTACACTTACAATAGGTGAGCCATAGAGTATGTGAATAATAGCTCAGCAAATCTGTTTAAAAAAGTGTGCTTGGGAATGCACCAGGAAACCCCAGAAAGCAGGTGCCTCCATTTCTAACACTCTGAAGCTGGAAAAGCTGTGTGAACCATACCTCCCCCAAAAAAGTTAGGAAGACTAAACTCACAAAAAAATGAGCAACGATCAAATCCTCTCAGTTATCATCAGGGAAAAGAACAAGGAGGATAGTCTCCCTCTCAACAATGAAGGTTAATTAGAAAGACACGCCCCCAAAAGACCAAAACTATAAAATTCTATTTCAAAACAAGCTGAAAGACATTAAAAAAAATAGTACATCTCAGGAAGCGAGATAAGAAAAAATTAGAAGTAAAAGAAAAATAATTGAGAAATGAAAACTAAACTAGAAGAAACACAGGAATGAATAAACAATAATGCCTGAAGGGGTATGGGAGGTGAGAAAGAAGAAAAATTTTTAAATCAAAAAGAAAGGATTCCAAAGAACATGACACATACTGAAAACGGGCACGTGTCTCATGCGCCCCCAGCTCAGGTGGACTGTGATCTGGATTCCTGCACAGTCACCCCCATGCCTCGGGGCCCTGTGACCTGCCTCCCTGGCAGTGTGGGGCTGAGGGCCGAGTGGCCGGTGGGGATGGGGGCCCATGGCTACACCCACTACCTGGAGAGACTGTCCAGAGCCTGGATGAAGTTATCCGTCCCAGAGCCGTCTTTCTCGGGGCTCTCCATTAGCGACATGGTGGCAAAGACCACATCACTGGCCAGGAACTTATGCTTGAAGCCAAAATGGATGCTGAAAGTCTGGATGCGCATGTCCTTCATGCTGCAACGGGAGGAAGTGACACGGCTGTCGTTCTGCGTGTGGCCGGAGTGTCCTCGAGTTGGGGTGAGCTCTCACACAGGCCAGGCCACCACTAATGCTCCCTCCCCAGCCCCCAATGATGCTTGCAGCTAGCCATTCCAGTCAGAGAATGGACGGAGTCAGGAGGCCGACACACCAGCCTTCAACCAGGGTGCTGAGCACCCGGTACAAAGCTGTCAGCCCGTCAGGGCAGGGCAGGAGCTAGCTGTGTGTGTGTGTGTAGGGGGGTGGGTACGGGGATGTGGGTGTGGTCCTCTCCTGCCTGCGCCCCAGCGCGCCAGGAGCAGTCAGGCCCGTGTCCCTCCAGCAGCGTCAGAAGACCCGGTTGGGCAGAGCTCGCCTGAACCTGGCCCCAGTGGGCCCTTCCAGGGTCCAGTGATGGACAGTCCAGGTTGATCTCAAAGGTCTGCACCTCGGCCCCAGGATGTAAGGATTCTACACTTTTCAGGCACCTTAAGTCCTAATTTTAACCCAAAGAGAACTAAAAACTTCAGGGAAGGCTAGTCAGGTCACAATCATCTATGTGTTCTTGTTTTCTGCATTATTTTTAGAATGTGATTAAAGCTGAAACCTTGACAAAGCTTAATCCAGAGAAACATGTGTTTACCCAAATTTATTGGCAGACTCTTCAATCATCTCCCGCAAATTCTCCTTCAAGGAGACGTCCATGGACTGAAACTTCTGCTTCACCTGTTTCAGGGGCAGACTGGGAAGGAGGAGCACCGGTCATAGGAGGCATGATGCCACGGCTGATGCCCCGGCCTGGCCTTCAGACCAGATTCTGGGATCGAGTGAGGAATGTGGGATAGAGCAGGAGTGGGGGCTTTCCCCCAGGGGAGGGGGGCCGTGGGGGGCAGGCCTCGGCGCTCACTCACCCCACATCCGCGAGGAACTCCTGCAGCCGCTTCTGCCCGTGAAGAGACCAGAGCTTGAATCTGGCTGCGGTGTAGCACGTGTTACACAGGCTGTCGTGAAGGGACCAGTGCTGATAGAGCGCCAGGCGGAGGCTGGGCCCGCGGTCAAGGAGCTGTGGCTGCATAGTGACCCAGGCCCCCGCCCTGGGACCACCACCTGCATAACCAGTCAGCCCCCCCAGGGACCTGGAGCTCTTCGATCTTAGTTTAACATGACCCAGACAGCTTGGAAGATGTGGACGCACAGCATTATCCGGGGGCCCCTGTGGCCACACAGGACTTGGGAGGCCCCACTGGGCGTCGCCAGTTCAGGCTGGCCTCCCTCCCGCTCCCCGCGGGCTCCACCTGCCTGGGCCTGTGCTGGGATCCCCTCAACAAAGCCTCATCCTCGCTCCACTCCTTGACAGGCTCTTCCTCACTCCTGGGGCCACAAGTGTGGCTAAGAGGATGGTCCTCACCCACGCCGAGGGTCTCTGGGCACACGGCGGCCTCTGTCCTCTGTGATGTCCCTCCTGCTGGTTGGGCCCTGGGGCCACTGTCCTCCCTGCCCACACCCCCGGCGCACCCCGGTCCCTGGATGTCACGTGTCAGGACCCAGCTCCTGGTGGTTGCCCCCTCCCGGAGCTTGGCTGCCCCACACCCGGCACCTCTTCCTAGACTTGTCATGGGCACCCCCACCTGACCTGTCCAAGCCGTGTTCACTGGTCCCCAGCTGTCCCAGGGCAGGCACAGGCTGGCCCCACTCCTACCATCGCTCTACCCGCCACCAAAGCAGCGAGACCCCCGTCACAGCTGCCACAGCCTATCCCCCCCATTCGGCAGCCCCGGGACATTCAAGCACCAGGAACCAGCTCCTCCACCTGCACCCGTCCATGGCTCCAGCCCCTCCCTGGAGCTCACCCCAGGACTTTTGCAAGGCCATGGGATTGCCCAGGCAGCCCTCCCTCTCCTGAGGGTAGCTGAGTCTCCCCTCTGACATGGCCTCACCAAGCCTGTCCTGAGCCCTGCGGCCGGCCCGTTGGCCCGGGTCGCCCCCTCGAGGCGCCACATCCTCCTCGTGAAGTGTCACTCTCTAATTGCATCTGCTTGCTGCTTCCCAGCCCGCTCGGCAGGAGTCTGCGAACCCTCTCAACTGCCTGAACCACCGTGGCCCCATGTGCACTTGCCTGTGTGTGCCCAGCACCCATGCACCCTGATACACGTGATGCTCCTGAACATGGCAAAGCCATGGACGAGCCAGGCAGGGCCCACGTCCAGGACTCCTGCTGCACCCACTGGGCCCTCTGCCCAGGGCCTCTCGTCCCGGGGACGCAGGGTTGAGCCGTGAGGATACTCGTACTCGAAGGAGATGCGCATGCAGTCGACAGAGAGCGCATGTTCCTCGTCCTCATGCCGGTGGTTGTGCCGGGACACGTGCCGCTGCAGGATGCCCACATCGGTCACGTACTTCATCCTGGAAGACAGCACGCAGCCTGGGGCCCCCTCCACCCCTCCTGTCCAGGGCCCAGGACCCCTGCTGCCTCTGCAGGCAATCGAGGGCCAGGCTCTAGCCTCATCTGCCACCCCCGTGCAATCTCTCCTGGGCAGCAGCTGCCCCGCGTCATTTATTTGAGGCCCCCTAGGGTGGGCACAGAGGGTGCCATGGCCCACCTGCCAGCCACGGTCAGTGGACAGACCCCATAGTGACAAGACGCCCAGCACAGGAAGTGTTGGCGAGGAGAGCAGGAGAAGGCAGACCCCATCCAGGTCCACTTGAGGGGCCACCCAGGCCAGCATGGTGTCCAGCGTTGTGCACCTGACACCATCGGCAACACAGGAGGGGAGCAGGCTAGGCCCAGGCCGTGAGACTCGGGACCCTCCAGTGGGCAGGGTGGGAGGGGCAGCTACCGGGGCACAGGGGCCTCTGCAACCAGTGCAGCCGGAGGCTGTGCCAGGAGGCAGGCACGGGGCCCTAGGACGGGGTTACAGTTCCCACCTGATGGCACCAGAGCAGCAGGAATGAGAGGGGCACCAGCTCCCCCACCCCTCCCAGGTGTCTACATCCTGGAGTTGGACAGACAGGAACAGCAAAGCCCACCCACCAAGGGCAAAAAGGGTTCGGGTCCACACCAGCCCTCCTTGCAGGCCTGTCCAGCCTTCCCCCAATCTTTGAGATCATGCCTGCCCGCCCTGGCAGGCCTCAGGGCCCTGGCCCCTCCTCCCAGCCCTGTGTCCACTGGGCACAGGGGTCAACAGACAACATGAGAGCCGGGAGACCGGGCCCCTCCGCTCATCTCAGGCTCCACCTGCTGGGCCCCCGAGGTGGATGAAGCATCCACACAAGGCCACACATGACTGCACCAGAGGTCCAGTCCTGACAAGGACCCAGGCCCAAGGCAGCCCATCCTCAAAGGGCGCCACAGGGACGCTGCCCCCAGCCCACCACTGCAAACCCGGCTGCGGTCGACCTCAGACAGCCCGGGGGAGCGCATCCTTACTGGGTGATCTTGTCTTGCACCCACTGGTCCGTTAGTCCAACAATGGCCCACCTGGAAGGAGAGGAATGGAGCCGTGAATGGGTGGGCGGCACTCACAGGCACGTCCTGCCAGCGTGGCCTGACCCAGACACTCCCCTGGACCAGTGGTCCCGCCCTGCGGGTGAAGAGGTTCCAAGGCTCCCATTGCGGTGTCACCGCAGTGGGGCTCTCGGTTCCCAGCAGGGATGCCCTATGACAAGAGCGGCAGGCCCCACACCGCCTGTGTCCCAGCTCGCCTGGCCGCACGCCATGCCAGCTCAGGGCGACAGGGCACCTCTGGGCCTTGATGTGGCCAGTGCCTGGCCCTGCCCCAGCCGTCCTGAGGCTCTGACTCAGCACAGACCGTCACCTTGCAGAGGAGAAAACCGGGACCTAGAGCAGAATGCTGAGGGTGAAGCAACACACTCCTTGCTAGACTCTGAGCCTTTAGTCCCCAAATCAACCCGCGTTCAGGAGCGCAGTGGGCCAAGCACCCCCGCCGGAAGCCCCAGCAGCAGGCTCAGAGGCAGGCCAGTGGCTACTCCTGTCCCGGAACTACCCCCCGCCAGGGTTGCAAAGATGCTTGGCGACAGCAGCCTTGTTCAAACCTCACGCTCAAACTGATTTGGGCAGCAAGGCTGGGTGGGTCAGCTGGGAAGGGTGGAGAGGCCCAGGCCCCTCCCTCAGACCCTCGGCACCCCATGACACTCCCCAGTCCCCCCAGGAGTCTGTGTGCAGCCGGGGGCCCCAGTCAGGAAGACGACCAGGGCCTGCACGTGTGCAGAAAGGGGCCGCACCCGGCACTCCCCTGGCAGTGGGGACCCGCCCTGGCTGTGAGGATGCAGCTGCTCATAGGAGGGCCTCACGCACCACAGCATGTCGCTCAGGTCCTTGGACATCATCCACGCCAGGTCAAACATCACCATGGCCGACTGCAAGAGAGACAGGCTTAAGGTCGGGCAGCCGTGCTCACGGCAGGGTCAGGATCGTGCTGCCCGGGGCCCTGGGACCATGCAAGAAGGGTCTTTCCCACAGGGCTGTCTGTGGATGAAGTATCCAGCTCCCGTGAGCAGACAGGCTGGGTCCTGGCAGGAGATGGGAGGATCAGGGTCTGACCAGAAGACTCTAAATCCTGTTTGCCCTGAGACGTTGGGCTTCCTTCAACAGCGCCAAGGAGACTGGTTTCCGCGGGAATTTCCAGCATCTGAGGAGCTGGGCGTCCGTTCCTGCCCACACCACCCACCCCTCCTGCGGCTTAGGATCCTCCACTTGCCAGGGCAGAGAGATGATCCCACAAAGGGCAACGGGGCCTTGACCAGAAAAGGGGCTCTGGAGATCTGTGCTCAGGGTCCAAGGCCCCAGAGCCAAATTCTAAGGCTAAACACAGGATGCTTTACTGGAAACTTATTTTCTAGGGGTCCTCAAGGCCCTGAGCTCTGCTCAGTGATGCCAGAGTCGACACACTGGGTTTTCTGTACGAAACTCTTCCTATACATATATGCTGGTGGGCCTGTGTAAGTCCAGAGTTCTACCTTCTTGCACAGAGACTAACAGACCTGTTCTGCACTTTTTTTTTTTTTTGGCCATGCAGCATGCAGGATGTTTGTTCAAACCCAGACCCCTGGCAGTGAGAGCGCCAAGTCCTAACCACTGGACCGCCAGGAAACTCCCTTGTTTTGTACTTTTGATCATGAACATAAATAATAGCTGCTGTTCCTTGAGTACCTCTAGGTAAAAGGAACCGTCCCAACAACTGCCTCTGGAGTGAGGGCTGCTCTCTTCCTTTTACTGAAGAGGAGAGGCTCAGAGAAGCTGCATTCCCTGCCCAAGATCACAAAGAGGAAGCTGTGGGGCTGGAATTCATACCAGGCCTTCGTGGCTCTAAAACCTGTGCTCATTCCTCCTCCTGTTTTAGGACAGTGACCCCTAGAGTCCAAACGTGACCATGATCCCGCCTATCTGTACTTACCGATGTCCCATGATATTCGTACTGCTCGTAGTCAAAGAGTATGTCTCTTCTGTAATGACACAAAACGCGGGTCTTCAACAGGAAGCAGAACAGGAAGACAAATGTTGGGGAAAATGCTAAAACTGGACGGTACCCAAGAAACGCAACTGAAATAGTTTGTTTTCACTTATTGACTCTTCAAGGAGTGTAGACATACAACGGCTGGGAAGGGAGTAAACGGGCTCAAACCTCGTGTGGCTGCAGAATATGTGAAATGGCACAGCCCCAGAATCCCCCCCCAAGAAATGATCCCCAGAAGGGAATTCACGGAACAAGCAAGACAAGACGGGCTCTGCGTGCAGCCTATGTGTCACAGGAGGATGCTGGACCCAGCCTCCAGTTCACAAAGAAGGGGAACCGGCCAGTTGAGCACTGGGCAGTTGATAAAGGCTTTTGGAACCATCAGAACTATGATCCTATTAAGAGGAAAAATGCAAAATTAGGTGTGATTATGTAAAATGTGCACAAGTACAGATAACCCAGGAAAATCAACCCAAAGCCAGAATCTCTTCCTATTAGTGAAAGTGGGTTATATTCAGTTTTCTTTCCTTACACTTCCTGAAATGGTTTTACACTGTCCTTCCACGGGGGTTGGCTGGGGGCACAGCAGGACGGGGGCTGGGTACTCAGACCCTGTTAGACCTCCAAGGACTGTGTTTAGCAAGGAATTCCCAGCTCTAGAGCACTGCTCCACGGTTTGCCTCAAGCTAGAATAACCTCTCCAATGTTTTCATTTTAAAGCACTTCTGTTTTTTAACTTGCAACAGGAAGAGAAGGTATGTGCAACTTAGTTTCCTTTTCATACTTTTTTCCTATGAAAAGTTTTACACAATTGCCATCTCTTGAATTTGTAAATAAAAGTATCTACATTTAGAAAACTATGAAAACAAAAGACCAGGGCCCTCACCGCTAATGGATGGCATGTGCTTGGGAGACCTTCAGGCCAGGCCCGGCCTTTGTGGGACCAGAGGGCGAGGCAGAGGGGCCCTGAGCTCCTCCCCAGTGCAGGGCCACCCGCTCAATCCTGCAGACACTGGCGCAGAGGCTCTAAACCGAACATGTGATCCTCAAATAGAAAAGAAAGGGGCATCGCTGACCCGCTATCCCGCTGCTGGACGCAGCCTCACCTCCGAGCCTCCCATTCTCTTCGCTTCCTCCTCTTCAAGGTTCGCTCTGCGATCTCCTGATCCACGACAAAGAGAACAAAGGGTTGAGCAAAGGAGCCAGGAACTCACCCCACAGCCGGAGAAGGTTCTGATCTGGCAGAAGGCACAGGGCACGAAGCCTGCTCCTGGGGAGGGAGGCGCAGAGGGGGCAGCTGGGCCCTCTGGCCCATCAGCACTGCGGGTGCGTGGATGTGGTTGGCCGCTGCCGCCCCCCACCCACCCCGCCGGCACCTGCTCAGGCCACACCCCGAGTCCTTCATCCCAGCACCGAGCAATCCACCAAGAGCCCGCCACTGCCTCCTGCTGGCTTTCCCACCAGATTAAAAAGAGCTCACACTTGTACATCCAGACCCCACCGTTTCCAGCGACTATTCTGATCTCACAGGCACAACCTCATCCAGTTCCCACAACAAAGGCAAGGGGGTGGGGGGACGGCAGTTTTAAAAACTCGCTTCTGGAAAGATGGTGTACGTGTATTTTTCTCTATACATTCATTAAATATACTTAGAAACCCCAATATCACATATTATAAAAAAAAAAGATTCTGAAACGTGGAGAGGAAGGCTGACTAGCCAGGGATCCTGGGACCTGAGGGATGTCACAGCATGAGTTCCCTGGGTTTTCTTTTTTGTCCATTACATCCCAGACTTGGAGCTGAAGAAGCCGGCCACTTGGAAACACCAACAGGTACGAAGAAAAAAATCCCCAATAAAAGCCAAAGAACCACGAAGGAACAGCCTCGGAAGACAGGAAACTTTTAGAGGATAAGTGCTTGACTCCAGGACCACCCCCTCCAGCCCAGCGCAGGCCACATGGAGCCCAGCCTCCCCCGATGAACACCTCCCATCTGTAACACCTCCTCCTTCTACCTGTGCTCTCCCTACACCCTCGCCAGGGTAGAGTCAGAGGCCAGGCAGGGAGCCTGGAGCTTCCTTACCTAGTGGTAACGCGAGAAGCTGGGTCACTTGTAGACTGTTGGTTGGAATGTAAAATGGTACAGCCGCTCCGGGAAAGGTTGGCAGCTTCTTAAAAAACTGAACACACAACTACCACACAACCTAGCAAATGCACGCTTGGTCATTCATTCCAGGGAAACGAAGACTCGTGTTCATACATACAAATCTGCACACAAATATTTATAGCAGCTCTATTCACAATAGCCAGAAACTGGAGACAGCCCAGATGTCTGTCAGTGAGTAACTGGCTAAACTGAGGCCAGTCCACACCATGGAACATACTCAGTAACTAAAGGGAACCAACCTGATACACCCCAAGACCTGGCTGAACCTCCAGGGAATTATGCTGAGTGAAAAAGCCAATCCCCAAAGGTTATTTACTATATGATTCCATTTATATAATTCTTAAAAGGACAAAATTATAGAAATGAAGAAGAGTATACTGGTGGCCAGGAGCTAAGGAGGGGGTGGGGGCAGGAGGGAAGTGGTGTGGCTATAAAAGGGCCACAGGAGGGGTCCCTGTGGTGACGGAAATGTCCTGTGTCTTGACTATTTCAGTGGTTGTGATGTTGTGCCATAGTGTTGCAATATGTCACCACTGGGGGAAACTGGGCAATGTATGTAAGTGATTTCAACTCATTTCTTACATCTGCATGTGAATCTACAACGATCTCAAAGTTCAAAGTTTAATTTAAAAAGGCAAGTCATGGTCCTGATGAGGGAACTTCTTGGGGATGATAGAACTGTTCTCTATTATGATGTGGTGGGGGTCACATGGCTTTATACATTTGTCAAATCTCATTGAACTGTACACCCGGTGAATTTTATTGAGTAGAAGTTATACCTTAGTAAAGTTGACTAACAAAACCCCCAGGGCCCAAGAATTCTTTGACCCTCCCCAGGACGCACAGTGGAGTCCTGTCCCCTCCCCTCGTGGCTGTGGAACTCCAGGGCTGATCAGGAGGGCTCAGACAGCTCAGTATCAAAAAAAACCAAACAATCCAATCAAAAAATGGGCAGAAGACCTAAATAGACATTTCTCCAAAGAAAACATACAGATGGCCAACAGGCACACGAAAAGATGCTCAACAGCACTAATCATCAGGGAAATGCAATTCAAAACCACAATGAGATATCACCCCACGGCTGTCAGAATGGTTAGTATCAAAAAGACCACAAATAACACATGTTGTTAGGATGTGGAGAAAAGGTAACCCTCCAACACTGTCGTTGGGAACTAAGTTGGTGCAGCCACTATGGAGAACAGTATGGAGGTTCCTCAAAAACTAAAAATAGAGCTACCATATGACCCAACAACTCCACTCCTGGGCATATATCTGAAAAAAACAAAAACACTAATTCAAAAAGATACATGTACCCCAATGTTCATTGCAGCACTGTTTACAATACCCAAGACATGGAAGCAACTTCAGTGTCCGTCGACAGATGAATGAATAAAGAAGATGTGGTGTGTATATACAATAGAATACCACTCAGCCATAAAAAAAGAAAAAAAATGGAATTCGGCCACTGTGACAACATAGATAGACCTTGAAGTATTATGCTAAGTGAACTGAGATGGAGAAAGATAAAACATAAAATAAAATACCATATTATTTCACTCACACACGGAATCTAACAAAACAAAATAAATGAACAAACAAAAATAAACTCATAGATACAGAGATTTGTTACCAGAGGGGAGGGGGCTTGGGGGGTGGAGGACATGGGTGAAGGGGATCAGGATCCAGCATATGGTGGTAGATGATAACTAGGCTCATGGTGGTGAGCACTTTGCAGTGTACACAGATGTTGGATTATAATGCTGTACACCTGGAACCTATATAATAAAAAGAAAGAGCTCTAAAAAATCAAAGATTAGAAGATAAAGACCAAAAGTTGGCTGGAAAATAGAACAGATAAAGAGCCAGGCAAGAGGAAAGAAATCTCAGAGTGGGTCTGAGAGGTCCCAATCGGATGACCCAAGACTCTAGAAATAGCAGGCAGGTGAGGAAGCAGGACACATCCCCCAGATGGACAGTGTCCAGAACATCCCAAACATGGCCCTGAAGGGCTCCTCCCAAGGCTCTGGTCAGGCCAAGGATGAAGGGAGGACCCCAAACATTCCAGAGGCAAATCTCAGCCTGCACACCAAGGACCAGGGGCCAGAGGGCATTAGCTTCCTTACAACACCGAGCACTAGAATAATCTCATCCCTTGTGTGGGGGGAGCAGCGCCTCCCGCCTGTAATTCCACATCTCGCAGAAGCCACCAGTGCTGGATGCTACAGCTCAGAGAAGTCCAGAAACCTGCCTGAGGCCACACAGCCACGGGATGGCAGAGCACAGAGTTGGCACCCACACCTGCTGCCTCCCATCTCTGCCTGGGCCCACAGGCTCCGGGCTGACCCCTGACCTCAGGGAGTGGTCATTTCCTCAAGACCGTGTTGAGAGGCCCAAACCCACCTCCTCCACCCGTGTGCGCTTCTCGGAAGGCTCTGACCCCTCGTCACTTTCGTTTCCCGAATGTTCTTTATCCTCCTCTTCATCCCTAAAAATGTCGTCATAGGCGGGAACTTCAAGGTCATCATCTTGTTTAATGAGCAGTTTGATCTAAGATTAAAACAAAAAGCAATCAATCTCCTCTGTCATTCATGGAAAACTATCCATCACGTTTTCTCTCGCAGTCTTATTTCTCGATTGGCCACAGCGAGTCGCTGGAATCTGCATGCTATTCGGTGCATAGAAACTACGGGAATTTGAAAACTACCTACAGTCATTAAGTTTGGAAAAAAGCTTCCTCTTAGGCCACATTCTCAGCCAACAAAACGAATGCCTTGTACCTCAGCCTTTGACAGAGGACACGGAGATCGGTGACCTTGAAGCAAGCAAAGCTCCTGTCTCTAAAAGAGGCCCTTCACGTGAGAGTTTCAGGGCTGATGCTTTGTTACTGTGGATGCATGCCCACTGCTGACGGGTCAAAGAGCACGTGTGACAGAGCCATGGCAGGCTCACAGCAGCCTCACACCACTGTCCTGCTGGTCCCCACACCACCCTGGATGGGCAGGGTGCATCCTAGCTCCATTTATAGGGGAGGTACCTCTGAGGTCCCCCAATATTCAATAAGGCTGGGCTGGCCTGAGCTTGGAGTGCAGACTCAGGGCAGGTTCTGGTCCCTACACCTTCCAGGACAAGCGAATTCCATACACACCCTCTGAGCACCTCCAAGGTTAGGTGTCATGTTTCTCATCAAAGATGGACAAGACCAGGTTCTGTCCTCAGGCTGCTCCAGCTCTTATAGGGGAGGTGGACACGGGCCTTGTCAAGAACACCAGGCATCACATTGTCCGCAGCATAAAAGGGAACAGACAGACAGACAGGAGAACTCAGGGGAGACGTGGGCCCCGAAGGCCGGCTTACCTGGGCATCGTTGTACACGTTCACGACATTGACTGGCCTGTGAGTGTCACACACGAAAAATACGGTGTCTTCATCGGGTTGAAGGATATCCAACAGGTCCACGTTAGCACCACAGTTTATGAGGATAAAATAGTGGAACTGAGAAAAGGACAAGGACCCTGTGAGTAAGCGCGTGGGGGAGGCTGTTTGTCTTCAGCACTAGGCCCGAGTCCTGCTGAGACACACGCAGCCCCTGACGCACGGCGAGGCGCTGACAGTGAGGGGCTCCAAACACGGCCACAGCTGGCCTGTGCAAGTGCTTTAACAACCCCATATACAATTTCATTTCCACCGCGACATTGTAAGGAGGGTTCCATGCCTGTCCTGGCTTCAACGAGGAGCAGGCAGAGGATGAGTGTGCCCGAGTCTCAGGCTTGGGGTCAAGAAGGTGATGTGGATGGACCAAGAGTTCAAATGCATAACCGAGTCTCTTCTGATCTGTCACTCTACTGTGACAAATTGCCTTTCTGTGCTAGTAGCATGGCACAGGGTTAAATTTCTAGCAAGTCTTAGGTAGCCCACACTTACCAAGCACCTAAATATTAAGTTAACCCTTTAATTACATTCTATCACTATAGAAAACCCTTTCCTTATAAATATTGAACTGGCAGAGGTCCTTCTCATGATGACAGGAGAACCGGGTGAGGACTTATCTCTGCCAGACAGTCCTAGATGTGGCCAGAAACTCTAGGGACCCTCTTCCAGACTCCACTCTCTCCCCGTGGGGCTGTGGGGTCTCAGATGTCCCATCTCTCATTATAGCTCCATGCCGAGGTGGGAGGAGGCCTGGCCTCTACTGCTTAAATTTCAAAAGGAGACAGTATATTCCTGAATTTCAAGCTGGAAACCTGGATACGTTTTCTTGGAGAGATAAATATGAAACAGTAGTCTAATCTAAAGTAATTTTTACAAGGCCATATAAAAAACAACCTGCCAAATTCCAAGCACCTTACGATGAAATGTATCTGCAACACAAGTTCAAAGTTAGAGGCTGTCCATATTCACTATCTCTATTTTGTTGTCAATTTTGTCTCCACAATTTGAGAGTAAGTCACCTGGACATATAGCTCACTTTTCTCTTCTGAAGAAAGTCGGTAGTTAGAAATACATGCAACCTATTGTATACATAGAAAGAATGCTCAGTGTTAAGAAGTTGTAACTGAGTAAAAAAAAGCCAAGTATTCTCAAATGCATCTCTCATACCTGTTCTTTATGCTCAAGAAATGCAGTTTCAAGTTCTTGCCACCCAGAAACTGGAACCAGCGTATACTGCACGTGGTCACACTGGAACAGGGCCTGGAGAGAGATTTTTTTCAAAACCTATTGCAGTTAGGATGTCTGCAATCTACCTTGAAATGCACTTAAAAAAAAAAAAAAAGATGAGAGACAAGCAACACGTGATAACCTAAGGTTAGTGAAATATTTATGTCAGCAAGTAGGTGATGGGGACATGAATGTCCACTGAATCATCTGGTCAACTTTGCTGAAAATCACCAAAAGAAAACTGAAAAGGTGATGGTTTTTCTATGTCTTCTGAGAAGTAGTTCCTGACCCAAGGACCTCTGACCAAAGCCCATGTAAAGCTTGCACCATATTCAAAACCGAACCAACGATCTTCCCTAACAGGCTAAAGAATCGAGTATCTCCAGAATCGCTTATGACTCCACTGTGCCCTCGGCTGTCAGATTCCTCCGCTTCAAACCCCACACGTGAGAAGCCGCCACAGGTCTACGGGTCTCTCGAATGCAACCATTCTGTGCCCAGGTTGCTACAGAGATACTAACTAGTCTCCCTGCCTTTTACCTAGTTCTCCTCTAACCCACCCAACGCCGTCCCGCCAGGGAAGCAGCCTTCTTGAGTCCCCGCCCCAGGACGAGCTCTCGCCCGGAATGGGGTCCTCGCCCCGCTCCTCCCCCGCGCCCCGCGCCCGCCCAGCCCGCGGGCCTCACCTGAAGGATCTTGCAAGCGCACAGAGCGTCCACGTCCGAAGCCACGAAAAGAAGGACCCTCTGTCGGGGGAGAAAGGGCTGAGCGCGGCGCCCCGAAGCCCGGCCCCTCCCTCCCCCACGGCCGCGGGTCCTCGTCCCTTCCCCCAAGCTTCGGGGCTCAAAAAAGGCTTCACCTGGCTCTGGAGCACCTCGTAGAACTCCTTGCGGAAATCTGACACGAACATGGCTACCGCGGCGAGACACCACCCTAGCTCGCGCAGAAACCCCGCGAGCCCGGCGACGGTCAAGACTCCCGCCAAATCACCGCTCTTCCGATTGGCCCGGGGTCCAACCAACAGGGACTCCGTTCCCAGCCTTTCCTCCTTTCTGATCGGTCCACGCTGGGGGCGGGCACTAGCGCTCCGCCATTTACGGCTGGAATAGTCCAGCCCGCCCCCAAAGAAGCGTCATCCACGGGCCGGACGCACTCCCGGTTGCGCAATTCAACTCTGACTCCGTTACCTACGCTCGGCGGACATCTTTACTTTGGGAAGAGAAGACTACTCCCCCCAACTGGGACCTGTAGGGAAAAGAAACCTTCTCGCCACAAATTAAATTCATGTATACGTCAGACAAGGGCGTCAGTTTAGGATTTCAATGGGCTCTCGGCCTAGTTCAAGGGCGGAAGTGTGGCTTACTTCCGCCCGAGTCCTCGATGGCCGCAGCAGAGGCCGGAAGGTCTGCGTGCCTTCTGGGTAGTGTAGGCAGTAAGGGGAGTGGGCCGCACCAAATTCGTCAGGAGGGGGACACTATCAAACTGTAATTTAAAATAATCACGTTAGGTGCTCTAGAGTGCACACGTTAGGAAGGGGTATCTGAGCGCTCACTCTCCGGGAATTTTGGACCTTCGCGCCTTTGCCTGGCTTTCATTCGCAGCAGCCTGCACTCGCGCCCCCCCCCGGAAGTGCAGGTCCGGACTTCCGGTGGGCTCCGGGCGTCCGCGCGAGGCGGCGGCGGCGGCGGCTGCTGTGAGGAGGCGGTGGCGGCTCCCACCGTAACGTTCCCTGACGAAGCGCATCTACGAGGCGGAGGCGTCCACCATGGTGAGCGGCCGGGCGAGCAGGGCGGGCAGGGCGGGCCGGGGTCGGGGCCGGGCGGACGGACGTGGCGGCCGCAGAGGTGCCGAGTCACCGGCCTGAGCCCGCCGCCGCTCGGGACTGAACGCAGTTTTGCTTGTGTAGACCCGAGATGGCTTCCCGCGAACAAGCCCCGGATCGGCTGGGGGGCTGTAGCGGGGAGAGGAGAGCTCACGGGCCAGTCCCGCGAGCTCGGTCCTGCCGGCCTGCGGCCCTGCCCCGCCGCCCTGGGCACCGCGGCCCCGAGACCGCTCATACTTTGGGCCCCGGCGGCGCCCCTGGAGGGAGGGTGGTGGCCGCCGCGTCGGCGCGAGAACCACGAGGTTTAGGGAGGCGCGTAGTGTAGGCCACGAACGCGGGCAGTGGGGACTTGAAGCCGGGTATGCCTGCAGAGCTGTGTCAGCACCGCGCCGGGCGCTGCCGGTGTCACGGGTTTATCGCATGCGAGTTTATCCTTAGTGTGTCAGTGTCGGGTCCCCTCTCTCTCCTCAGGTTTAGCCACCTATAACAGCTGAACACCAGCCGTGCGCCGGGCAGTGTGCTGGCGCCGGGGCTGTAGAGGGAAGTGGGACCGGGGCGGGAGGTCAGGTCCGTGGGTGGATGCGGGGCAGGTTGGCACCCGGTGTTCAGTACTTTGTGTCCATTTCCCTCTTTCGTGTTGCAAAGAGAAGACAGGGCTTAGATGGGGGGGGATGTAGTGAGGAGGCCCCTACTCCTCTCCCTTCTTTTCGTCCAGAACGCTGCTTCTGGCCAAGATTTTGTCGAACAGAATTCTGGTTAAAAGGAGAGGCACGGGTGTGAAAACTACTTTGCTGGCGCTCCAGGGAGTGGAGAACCATTGGAGAGTTTAAGCAGGAGCTGCGTCTGCATCTGTGGAAGACAGCTGGCTCAGCTTGCTGATTTTGGAATTGCTAGTAAACTGTCTCATCAGTACCTGATTTTTCCTCTACTTAGTGAACAGTTAGAATCAAGTCAGGAAATACTCGTCTGTTTAAAAGTTTTTTAGCTTGTAAAAAAACATGTACCATAAATTTAGCATTTATAAGTGTACAGTTTAGTGGTGTTAAGTATATTCACGTTGTTGTGTAATGGATGTCCGGAACTTTTTGGTCTTGAAAAACTGAAACTCTCTTCCCATTAAACAATTCCCCCTCCCCCTAGCCCCTGGCAACCACCATTCTTTTTGTCTTTGAACTTGACTAGTTACTCTAAGTACCTCATATAAGTGGAATCCTACAGTGTTTGTTCTTCTGTGTCTGTCTTATTTCACTGAGCATTATGTCCTGAGTTATTATTCCACTGAGTTCATCACCGTTGTAGCATGTGTTGGAATTTCCTTCCTTTTTAGGGCTGAACAATATTTCATTGTATGGATGGACATTTTCTTTATTCACTCATTTGTTGATGGGCATTTGGGTAGTTTCCAACTCTTGGCTATTGTGAAGAGCGCTGCTGTGAACCTGGGTGTACAAATATACCTTCAAGACCCTACTTCCAATTCTTTTGGGTATATATCCTATTGTGCAATTTTATATCCTTTCTTTTTGACACGTCACAGTAGTTGCAGTGCTTTGGGAAGACCCTAGATTGTTGGCAGCATGTGTTCTGAGCCTCATCATAATCTACAATGTAAGAGCTGGGATCTTACTTTTGTGATGGCACCATGTCTAGGCTTTACTTATGAAAGGCATGGAGGGAGTGCCATGGTGTGGCGCCACGTGAGAGCACTTTGGAGAGGTGCTAGCCCTGGCCCTGGGCAGAGCAGGGAAGGTTCCCAGAGCAAGGAAAGGGTGGTCCTGGAAGCCAGGGGAAGGGGGAGGGGTGCAGACCTGTGCACCTGCTCTTATCACTGTTTTCTGCCTGCTCCCTCTCCTGGCTTCAGGTCTCTGCAGAGAAGTGCTTCCTGACCACCCACTTAAAACAGCGTTCCCAGGAGCTCTTGGTCCTTTACCCTCTCTTGTGCTCAGAATACTGACACACGGATGGTTTTCTGTTCTTGTTTCCCTTGTCTTGAATGTCAGCTCTGCCGGGGCAGAGGTTGTAGCTCTTTTGTTGGTGATGTTTACCTGGTGCTTGGAGACCAGAACCTGGCAGATAGTGGCACTCCTAAACGGGGTGAGGAGAGGAAAAGTGGTCCAGGCTAAGGGAGCAGCCCGGCAGGGACCTG